>NC_088879.1:11547321-11880487 GCF_032884065.1 Artemia franciscana | reverse complement strand
CCCCCCTAGAGTTAGAAAAATTGCCGTTTTCCTGCATTTCCATTGAAAAAATTGCCCTACACCCTCCCACATTCTCTTTTTGAAGAATCTCTAGATTTTCCCCCTCGGAGGTGTTGGCCCTTATATTTCCTTGATTGACAAACCAAAACTACTACTACTGCTACTCCTATTAACAGCTCACTGCAGCACCAAGCCGCCAGAGGCCAACAGAGCAGCACACAGTTCTCTTCCACCCCAAGCTAATCAAAACTTCACCTCTAAATTCGTCCTTCTGACGTCCCCTCCCCCATTCGGGAACGACATGCTTTTTATTTGGACCCAGAGGTAACAAAGAACAATCTTTGGCAATCTGCCATCCTTCATGCGTAAATATGTCTTGCCCATCTTATCCTTCCTTTCGTTATTGAGCCCTAGAGAGTGGGATAGAACCATACTTTCTCGTGCTGCTTGATGTTTGACATATGGTTAGTCAAACAGGTATCTTAAACTATCCGTAGACAATTTATCAGGGAAAAATTGAACAAATCTCTTTTTGAAGCTAAAAGCTCAAACGAAAACAAAAAAATCGCACACTCTAATAATAAAAAAAAACGAAAAATGCATGACTCGGAATGTGTTAAATTTTTGGTAATATATAGTTTTAGTAAGTAATTAAATACTGCATTATAGTTGAGCCTAATAAACGAATTGACCCATAATTTATCAAAAAATTCATAAATGTCACGTGAACTAATGATCGATTGACAAATAACCAAACTAGGGTAGCATGTATAATCCTTCAGCATCCAAACATATAATTTCCAGAGGATTTGTCAAACGATACTTCATATCCTCATCTGAATGATCATAGATGAAATCTGTACAGTAAAAAAGTTTCGATCCAATTCTCCAGGGCTTGAATGAAAGAACGGTTAAGATGGTCGGGTCAAGTTTTACGAATAAAGGATGAATGAAGGAGGATTGGTCGCCAAAAATCGTACTTTTTTGGCAAAGCCTCGTCTTTATTGACGTGATTTACTCTGCCAGCAGCAGGGCCGGCTTTGATTGGACAGCCAATCATAGCCTTCAAAACTTTCAAATGATGTCCAAACAAAGCTGACCGTCCAAAAATGATCCATCTCCAAAAGCTACTGCTGACAGGGTGAGTGATGTCAATAAGAACGTGGCTTAATCCATCTGGGGGCCAAAAAGAGCCTGGGATAGCGGAGTAGTAACATTGGCCACAGGCAATTTAGTGCTCCAATGGGGGATCAGCAGTAGTTATAAATGCGAGCCCCCTTTTTGTCACCAGAATACTAGGGCCCTGATCATACTACTACGATCCTGTGACAACAACAGATTACAGCAACACCATTAACTGATTTATTGGTTATCGTCTAATTTACACCAAAATTAGTTCCTCTTATTCCTTAAAAACCTTCTCCCATTTCATGAGTTTATCCTAAATAAGATTCACAGAAAGCAGCTTTATATGATCATTGCCTTTGTCGTAAAACAATTAATACTTTTCAACAGAAAGAGACTCACGTTTATATTGAGAAATGAGAGAACTTAGAGAGAATGGTTAAGTATCAAGATCAGTGAATAATGATAATATATCATGGTTTTAATTACTTAAATGGGAACTTAGACAACCAAATATATCTTAAATTAGAAAAATCTGAAATTAAATTTTTAATTAGAACTACCTCTATATGCAGTTTTTGGCAGTAGTGGGCACCAAATTCAACAGAAAAATAAACTAAAAAGCATAGGGCTCAAACAGCTTAAGAAAGAGTAGCATTGCTTTAAAGGTTAAGTTGTCTTTGAGAATAAACAAATTGCTCGTGTTTGAGTTTTTACGTGCGAAATTCTTAAATTAACTTTGGTGATTTATTTTCACAACTGAACGCGGCAACACTGACGTTAATGTGGTACAACCCTAAAGACTTCATAGCTTTAAAACAACCAAAAGAAAAATCTTGGAAAATCGCGGGTTTCAGGTATGAATAGACTTAAGAGGGGTACAAGGGGTAAAAATTTTAATATCAACCTAAAAAGTAAGAGAAACCAATTGCCATCTCGTATTACCCACCAAAATCATGATATTAGCAATATATATGTACATATTAACTTGCTGGAGGTGATTTTTTAAACTAGGCTATTAGCTATTAGGCTATTAGCCATCCTGGATATTAGCCTAGTCCTAAATATTCAATAATACAGAAAAAGAGTTTAGAAGACTAGAAACTATCTATTCTCAGGAAATTTCTGGTTGGATCGAAGGAAACTTAGCCCGTTAGTTGAAATCCAAAATGTATTAATAAAACTTAAGCAAGTTTTGGAATTCTTCTTGTTCTTCGTGGTAACAGCAGTCATTGAGTCTGGCAGTTTTTAATTTCTATTAAACCTCAATTTAAAATGATAAAGCCCTTCTTCTACAGACACAGTTCTATTTTCTTTGGATTACCTATTAGTCCCGGCCCTTTCAAGATGGTAGTTGACCCATCGAAGCAATATCGCTTCCGGTGAGAGTTTCATCAATTCTTCTATCTTTTCACCATCACCAAGCAAGTTCATCAATCCAGGACAATGTTCTAATGTGATTTGATTGAAGAGACCGATCTAAAAATAAACAACACTGAATGTTTTTGATTCCAGCCTTATATTAGATACAAAACCAAAATAGTTTGTTCTAAGACAAAAACAATCAGAACAAGCAACTGTAGGCTACTAAGGATCAAAACAAGACACCACGATCTTTTTGTTTGCCACCGGATGATGGTGCAACATTGTAAAATTCGTAGACCCTCGGGTTTACTATTTTTCAATGCACGGCTTCACCCTCCAACTCCTTATACCTCACATTTGACCTTTATCTCATTTTTTTATTTTTAGCAGCAAAACCTTCCGATCAACGCTTTTGGCGTGTTACCGATTGATTTTGTTTCTGGTTTTTGAAAAATAAAATAATATTACTAGTATGAAATTGTTAAGATTCTTTATTACCCCGAAGGTTGTATCCATGGGAAGGATTTGACAGAGTTTGAACCCCCACCCCAAAAAAAATTTGTCCGACTCGTAAAAGCGTAATAAAATGCATATAAGCAAATTTAATACGATTTTTAAAATTTTTATCAACCCCACCACAAAAAATGCCCCCTCCCATGGACAAAAATCCAGGATACACCCTTGAAAACGTTACTTTACATACATTAGATTCGAAAGTATATTACACCCAGACGCTAGTACGCTGATTAAAATAGTAAGATCTCTAGTCAGGCATTTACGCAGAAATCAATCTCTGAGGAATGGGTAAAAAAAAAACAGTATACATCAATTATATTTAAAGTATGCTTAGAGATGGTGGCAAGTTGCATAAAAAGTTCAAACCTTAAAATTCATATTACCATTATTCCATAAAATTCCACAGATTCACATCATAAAGATCGTATGTCATAAAAAATTTGAAAGGTTAAACTGAAGAAATATAAAATTTTTAATAGCCGCACGTCAGGTCTCCATGTAGTAAACTTAAAATGACAACAAAGCAACATTGCAGCTATTAAGTCAATGCTTAAGACGGTAATAGGACGGTAATAGGACTTAATTAAGACTTAAGACGGTAATAAGTCAATGCTTAGACGGGTCTCAGTCCCTCGATCCGAATCCTTCCATGCTTAAAAAAAACAAAAAACAAAAAAAGGATATACTGAGGATTTGGGGCACGCCATCATTATCACTTTCACTATATAGAGCCACACCGTTGAGATGTAAAAATTGGTGAGTAGCAGGATAATCTTTGGCACTGATTTTTAACATCTATTAAGAAAATGTGGTACTTGTTCATTAAGCTGCACCCACACACAAAAAGTGAAGTTATGTTAATCCTAATGAAACATGGCCTTCATATAACCTTTAGTTTAAATAATAATATAATTTGGGCTATATATTTGCAAATTAGGGGATAGGGTTGAGTAACTAATTGAAAGTGCCCCTAACCTAACGCTCCAAACCTAAACCCCTCCCCAGCCTCCTAATGTGCAAACATATAGCCCAATTTATACAAGTCGAATGCATTGCATCACTCGTCACTTGTGTTTGTGGCGATGAAACCGGTTTTCTGAGATCTAACCTAAGCGTAATTCTTGAGTGTTTTTCATCAAGTACCAAAAATGTGTTAGAAGACATGTAAATATACTTATGAATATATTTTTACGAAAATTATTTCTAAGAAAATCATCAATTTTTATTTCCGTTAACGTATTTACAAAATTTAGTTTTTGGAGATTTTGGAAAAGAAGTATCTTTTCATTTATTCATTTCTATTTAGCGATATTAGGCGGTTTCAACAAAATTTTAGTTATTAGTATCATTTTGAATATGTCATTTCAATTAATTTACTCATTTCTGTTCATAATTGTATTTCCATTTTTCGTTGTGATTGTTTAGCAGCATATCCAGGCAAGCTAAACTTCAAGCTAAATTTTTTGTATTCTCGTTTACGAGGAACTATCGTACAACAACTAATGTGTATGTTTTAGAAATTAAAGAATATAGATATTGCGAATGTTTCATAAGACGCAGTTCATTTCAATGTTCTTGAGATATTGTTTTGCCTATGATATCTATATAAGGATTTGGATGGATGAGCCCAAAAATAAGCACTTTGCTGGTGGAACGTGTAATTCAAGTTTTATAGCCAAAAATGGCTTAGATTATATATTTAAATTCTCGTGTGATATATGACTAACACGCCTAGTTTGAGAAAGGAACTTGGCTCGATTAGAATCTGGACACCCTGTACAGAAAAAAACTGTTGACTAACAATAGTGATTCGATCGAGATTTGAATGACAAAGACTGGAAGGAAAGATAAACTGAAGGGAAAGATAAATGGAAGGAAAAATTTATTGTATATAAATTTATCCTGAAAGTTAATTTTCTATATATTGTTTGTGCTTGTCGATTATTGGAAACATACCCATGAATTACGCTTAGGTTACATCTCAGAGAACCGGTTTCACAGCTACAAAAACAAGCGTCATCTTGTTTTGTTCTATTTCATTAGGATAAACCTAACTTAACTTCATGGGTGTGTTTCCAATAGCTGACAAGTACCCTGTTGCTTATCTCGAGTGGTAACCCACTTTCCGCCACCTGGCGTCCATCTTGAAGCGCGATGCGTCGCGCAGTTCCGTCAAACGCGGCACAGTCCCCTCAATACATGGCAGAGTTCGGTCACACTTGGCAAGCGCCGCTGTTATTCCTGGAAGTCAATGTCACCTCGAGTATCTCCTGCCGGCGCTTTATTCTTGAGGTACATACAAAATAGCCTAATTGTAAACAATATATTTAACCATGTGTTTCTTTACTTTTTTATTTATTTCCTTTTTCAAAAATGGCGAAAACGCGAAACTTCATATGAATTTAGAATGGAATTTCGTGGTCATATAGGACACATTGACAGTTTTAAACTTTTACCTAATATTTTATTTCATTTTGATTATACTTAAAACTTTGAAATTACGTTTCTACTTTAAAACATATTTTCATTATTTTCACAAGACATAGCGACATAAGGCCAAATTAAGACCTGGGGGAAGGTCAACCGGTGTGCGCTCCTCTTCCCGAAAATTTGTCTAACCGATAAATTGGTCATTAAAAATGCCAATTATCGGATTTTTACCCTCTTTTACCCTTTTAAAATGCGCTATATACTATGGCGTAGCTATGATGGGTGCATTTGTTTCCTTGGGCAGCATCTGTAGAAGCACCATTTAGATAATATTTATACAATAAATTTCATATGTAACCCAACTTATGTTATAAGGTGGGGTGAACTGGCATTGCCTCATGACCCTCAAAATTCTACTTACATTTTTGGCTATATCTCCTTTTCTAAAATGAGAAAATAATAAGATTTTTGAACTTTTTATATGAAAATTGTGTTTGCTCTACCTTGAAGACAAGATGAAAACCTCCCTTTTACAAACTATAATGCACCACTAAAAATTTGAGAGCCTAAAGTCTATTTTTCAGTTCATTCTTCTATAAAATCTGTTTGGCGTAGCTTAACCGTTTTTTCAATTACAACAGACAAATGCAGGGGTGCATATTTTTGAAGATGGAGGTTAAATTTTTGGAAAATAAGGTTGTCCCTTTTTTGTGCTTTGATTAAAAAGGCCAGAAAAAAATTGTCACTAATGAGCAGAGGAGCTATATATTAAACCACGTCTTGCAAATTGGACACGCAGCAGAACCAAAAGTGGAGACGCATAATCGAATACAAGCACAGCTAGAGGGAGAATGCAAAACACTATTTTTCATAATTTGAGGGGAAGATGAAATTTTGTTGCTTTTCCATGAAAATTCCAAACGACAGAAATTTCGGGGGATAGACATTTTCCATTGGGAATTCCCCGCGGGATTAGTTCTCCATGGGGAGTTTTCCAAAGATCAACATCCCAATAGGAACCGGCATGATTTGAAAGTTGATAAAAAATTGAAAGTGTTTTGCGAATGAGACTATATTAAGAGAGTTTTCGGGCGGAATCGTCCGCAAGAAATGTTCTGGCAGGGAAATTTCCAACGAGGATAGAATCGCCCATGGGGTGTTTATGTGGGTGATTATCTGAAGAACGATTAGAAATTAGATAAAAAACAACAAATCTTTAGACAAAAAGTAAGGATCAGCATTAAAACTCAAAACGAACATAAATTATTCTGTATATGAGGGGTTTCGCCCACCTCAAAAATTAGCTCTTTAAACTAAAGCTTAATTTTTTTGTCCTTATTAGTTAAGCACGACTGCTGGAACACAAGGCCGTCAGAATAAAAAGCTTTTTGAAAAATAACAAAAACTTTAGCACGAGGAGTAAGGGAGAGAGGAGGCGGAAACCCTTCTCGCGTACAGAGTAATTTCTGCCTGTTTTAAGTTTTAATGTTCCTCCTTACTTTCAGTTGAGAAGACTTATTTGTTTTTTATTTGAGGCAAGTGTAACGTTATCTGCATTTCGATGGTATTCGTTTATTATTGACTAAGCAGTCAAAAGGAAAAGAAAGGTACCGGAACCGGAAAAAGATATGAATCATTTGGTATCGCTTCTTAAGAATGTGACTAATCGTTTATTTATTTGTTTCTTAAAACCCGCTTTCCGTCCATAAATGTAGAATCACGAGTGCAAATTGAAAAATAAATACTTAGTATTTAGGCATAAAAGTTAAAATTTAACTAAAATTTAACTTAAAATTTAAGCAGCGCATGGCAAAAACTAGTGCAACCGGAAGACGCAGAGTGGTAGGGCTAATATTTATATCTTATTTACAAAACAACTTGATTTTAATTTTTTCACATGTTTTAGACTATTAATAATATACGCGTAGGCGCACGCTAGCAAGGATGTTTAGAAGGGGGGAGGGAGAGACTTGCCGTCTTCTATCAGATATTATATTAAGAGTTGTTACACGCGGGGGCAAAGCTCCTGCATTTTTATTGGCCTGACAAGAGGAGTCCATATTCGGAAAGTCAACGGTCATGGGCTATTTAATAATTTTTTCTCTAAATTATTGGGGGCAACTACCCCCCCAAAAAAAACCGCCCTTAGTTACATGTTAGCTCTTACATGCCATGCTTTAATTTTGAAAGTGTTTCAATGAGATATTGAGTTTTTTTTAAAGGCCATTATCCAAAAAGGCGCCAACTTTCCGCCACACAGCGTCTCAGGATGACACATATGCCACACAGCTTTACTGCGCTTGGCGCACTTTCGCCATGGTTGGGACGAACGCCTTGGTTAACATGATTTTTGAAACTGGGTGCTCCCTCACCACTACACCCTTATCGCCTTACTATAATCATGCACATATACGTTGAGGCGAAAGTCCTGCTCACCAGCGGTTAATTAAACAATCATCTTTTAGTTGTTTTACTTGTATTAAGAAATTGCAAAGGCAAAAAACAATTAAATTACTAGAAAATCATAACCGAAGCTGCAATCATTCTTCGCATTCCCTAATGATATATTTCTGTTGCGTGTGACTTTTTCCTTGTATAGTAGCCCCACTCCCCCAGGGTAGAGAGGACTTGAAACCCATAAACCTAAAAGGCCAAAAATACGCAAAAGTTTAAAACTCTGGAGCATTTGGAAGAATATTTCACACTGTTCTGCCATTTTTTTTTCAAACCTTACCTCCCCCCTTCCTCTCCTATAAAATTTACCATAGACTTTTTTCTTCCTTAGCATAAAAGTCCCACCCCCCCCAAAAAAAGTCAAGGAGCTTCTTATTACAACATAAAAAAAAACTTCCAAAAAATGAATATTGAACAAGATGGCAGAAGTTGCAAAAAGTGTAATAGACAATGAACTGTCAAAGCTTTGAGAAGCAAGAACAAAAGAATGTTGACAAAAAAAAAACAAAAAAAAACTAAGACTAAAATGGCAGTGAGAGATGATTTCAGATGCTCCAAGTTTTTTTTAAACCATGTGGCCATGACCAGAGGCTTAATGCCGGTCTGGATTTAAAATAAGAGCTCTGAGACACGAGGTCCTTCTAAACATCAGAATTCATTAAGATCCGATTACCCACTCGTAAGTTAAAAATGCATCATTTTTTCTAATTTTTCTTCTCCTGTCAGCCCCCACACCCTAGATGGTCGAATCGGGGAAAACGACTTTATCAAGTCAATTTGTGCAGGTCCCTGACAAGCAAACCTATTTTCATCGTCCTAGCACCTCCAGAAGCACCGAAATCGCCAAAGCACTAGACCCCCCACCTAACTTCCCCAAAGAGAGCGGATCCAGTCCGGTTACGTACCCCCTCCAACCCACCAATGTCACCAGATCTGGTCGGGATTTAAAATAAGAGCTCTGAGACATCAATTCCTTCTATACATCAAATTTCATTAAGATCCGGTCACCCGTTCGTGAGTTAAAAATACCCCAATTTTTCTAATTTTTCCGAATTAATACCTCTCCCAACTCCCCCGAAGAGAGCGGATTCAATCCGGCAATCACGTATCTAGGACTTGTGCTTATTCTTCCCACCAAGTTTCATCCCGATCTCTCCACTCTAAGCGATTTCCAAGATTTCCCGTTCCCCCTCCAACTCCCGCAATATCACCGGATACGGTAGGGATTTAAAACAAGAGCTCTGAGACACGAGGTCCTTCTAAATATCAAATTTCATTAAGATCCGATCACCAATTCGTAAGTTGAAAATTCTTCATTTTTTCAATTTTTCCTCTCCCTCCAGCCTCCCAGATAGCCGAATAGGGGAAACGACAAATATCAAGTCAATTAATACTGGTTCCTGACACGCCTTCCAATTTTCATCGTCCTAGTACATCCAGAAGCACCGAACTCGCCAAAGAACTGGAAATCCTCCCCAACACCCCCAAAGAGAGTGGATCTGGTCCACTTAAGTCAATCACGTATCTAGAATTTGTGCTCATTCTTCCCATCAAGTTTCATCCCGACGTCTCCACTCTAAGCGTTTTCCAAGATTTCTGTTTCCCACTTCCAACCCCCTATGTCCTCGGATCCGATTAGAATTTAAAATGGAGTGCTGAGACACAAGATCTTTCTATATATCAAGTTTCATTAAGATCCGATCACCCATTCGTAAGATAAAGATACCTCAATTTTCACGTTTTCCAAGATTTCCGGTTTCCTCCTCCAACTCCCCCAATGTCACCGGACCTGTTATGGGTTTAAAAAAAGAGCTCTGAACCACAAGATCATTCTAAACATCAAATTTCATTAAGATCTGATGACCCGTTCGTAAGTTACAAATACGTCATTTTTTCTAATTTTTCCGTAATTAACCCCCCACCCCTACTCCCCCAAAGAGAGCCAATCCGGTATGGTTATGTCAATCAAGTATCTAGGGCATTATGCTTATTCTACCCACCAAGTATCATCACGATCTCTTCCCTCTAAGCGTTTTCCAAGATTTCCGGTTTCCTCCTCCAGCCCCCCCCATGTCACCGGATCCGGTCAGGATTTAAAATACTTAGATTTAAAAGAGCTCTGAGACACGAGGTTCTTCTAAATATCAAATTTCAGTAGGATCCAACAATTCGTAAGTTAAAAATATCTCATTTTTTCTAATTTTTCCGAATTAACCATCCCCCCACTCCCCCCAGATGGTCAAATCGGGAAAACGACTATTTTTAATTTAATCTGGTCTGGTCCCTGATACACCTGCCAAATTCTATCATACTAGCTTATCTGGAAGTGCCCAAACTAGCAAAACCGGGGCAGGCCGACAGAATTTGCGATCGCTATATGTCGCTTGGTAAATACCAAGGGCCATAAATAAAAAAAAAACTATACAAACTAGATTTTCATATTCCATGGTCGGCTGTGCCTCATATAAAATGAGCCTTTCAATAATTATTCTATTGCGTAATTTAAATATTTCGTAAATTACAATAAAAAGAAACATTTATTTTAGTGTCAGTAAAGGATAAACAGGAAGGAGGAATTGAATTCATCTCAGAATTGCTTAATTCAACTCAAATTGTGGATTACCACCCAGGATTTGAAACTAAAGAATGAAATGATAATTATGCTAATTGATAAATTTACATATTTCTGAGGGCATAGGCAATAAATGAATTCTGCATTAGAAGAAAAGAAACAATGAGAATCACAAGGAGTCCAATGAGAAAACAAATGCTATAAAGTGGATGTCATTTGATGCATTAACAGCAAGGAGGAATTGAATTCAGCCAGCATTTCTTAATTTAATCAAAATGACATATCCTGAATTAAACCTAAAGAAAACGTGATAATTACTAATGCGTAATTAGATAATCAAATATGTGCAAGCCCGTTATATATAGAGTCCCAGTACTCTATATATAATATATATATATATATATATATATATATATATATATATATATATATATATATATATATATATATATATATATATATGTCTAATCTGTTTTCCCGTTTCTTATCGTTTCTCAAGACAGTGAGAAGCTTCTGTTTTTCACAATTTACCTCATTTCCTTGCCTAAAATGCACATTTCATTTCCTCAAGTGCGTAAATAATTATTGGAGCTTTCAATATAGAATGTTTGTTAGTCTTATCTTCTAGGATAAATTAACAGGTTCCTTGTGCTAAGATTTACTCGTTAACAGCACAAGAAAAAGCTAAAAGTTTTTTTTTTTAGTTTTTTCGGTCAACTGCAAAATTTGTGGTTAGCATACCACCCTTTGAATTACTGCAGCCTCAGTCGCTGTGTACCGAAGTCATCGACAACTACGTAGAGCTACAAGAAAACTACAGACATAAGTTAGGGTCTTCTAGCTATTGGCACATCCCCAATCAGCAACAGCATTGGCTAGCCATAACCATACGGTAACTTAACGGAAAGGGGCAATCATACAACCACTAACGGGTATCCCCAATTTGGACACCTCGAAATTCTACTTTAAATGAAAAGCACTACGATGACGAAGCCCACATGGCAAAACTGAAAATGAAAAGCTCTACGATCAAGGCCATATCGAGGGTAAAAAGGGTTACCAGGTTGATCCTCCCCCCCTACTCCAAAAAAAGATCCTAATCGTTAAAACATAACAAACACATATAAATAAATTTTGGTGCGTTTTTGTTTGGTTTTTGTACCCCCCCCCCCTCTTCCCAAACAAAAATCCTTGATGCGTCCTTGGCTATGGTTATCAAACTTTATATAATGTGCTATAATAGGCTATGATAACATCGTCATATGATAGGATTTCTTAATGTATTTGTTTGTAAGTATATTTATGAATGCAGTTACCATTTTTGAAAATAACGCAGTTTGGGCCAGTGAGAATAAAGGAGGTAATATTAAAAAATGACGAATTTCGAAAGCTGGAATCATTTTTATGAGGGGAGGGGGGCTCAGCTTGTAGAGTAAATTTGGTAATCTTAAGTAGTCTTTCAGCTGATACTAACGAATGGTACACCCCCATTATACCCAGCTTATATCCTATGAAGTATATACATCGCAACGAGTGCAACCAGTGGACGAAATGTATCAGAGAAATAATTATTAATGTCTAACTCAATTTAAAAAGGTGGTAAACTGGAGGGGGTACCCACTTTTAGAAATCACGTGCATAGGTGGGTGCGTGTTAAGCATACCGGAGACGAGCGACACATGTGGCGTTCTGAGATGTACAAGAGGTGGCAGAAAACGGGCACCCCCTTGAAGAAAATAGTCATTGATGGGACTCGAAAAAAAAAAAAAAAAAAAAAAAAAAAAAACAAGGCATACAAAACTTCAATTCTTTTATGTATGAATTTTTTCAAATTGAACTTTCGCCATCAATGTAGGTTCTTCTTATTCATCAAGTTTTTCAACGAATCCACTAACGATTCCACCCAGTGAAAGGCGAATCAATTTTAACGTCATTTTATTTAGGGCAAAGCAACAACCTTGCTTCGTACCACAGTAAAGGGAATATATCCTTATACCACAGTAACAGTAAAGAAAGTAAAGGGACCGCAGTAAACAGTAAAGGGAATATATCATTGTACCACAGTAACTGCAGAGAAAGTAAAGGGACCGCAGTAAAGGAGTACATCCTTGTACTGTGCTTCGTACATCAAAATGTTTGTTTTACAGACTGGAAATCAATAGATCCTAAATCAGGCAAAGCAACCCAGGAGATCCAACGCATTGGCCTCCTGGATCCTCCGATAGCTTGTTAACACCCTGTCATTTTGAGACTGTCAATAATGCTGCTTAAAATAGCCCATCCAGGTGCCACATTTTGTTGATTGAAAGACAAATATTATTTGGGATGTTGACTCAAAAGCTCAGAAACGTCAGTTCCTATAGAATAGATTTTGGAACATCAGATACATATTTTGAGAGTCACAAATCATACATAGATGGGCCAGTGCTCAAGGGGAGCATATTGGAGATATTACCTCGCAAAATTCTTGTGTATCAAGAACAAGTCACCTTCTACTCCCTGATACTTATATATTGCAGAAAAACTTGAGTTGGCTAATTTTAAAGACTCGTCAAAATACTATACTATAAAAATAGCCTATATGCTAAACAAAAAGGTATACA
The DNA here is from genome assembly GCF_032884065.1 of Artemia franciscana. Taxonomy (NCBI): domain Eukaryota; kingdom Metazoa; phylum Arthropoda; class Branchiopoda; order Anostraca; family Artemiidae; genus Artemia; species Artemia franciscana. The sequence continues at coordinate 11,867,422 of NC_088879.1, read as the reverse complement.
GAAAGTACATACCTGAAAAGGTAAAAAAAAATCTAGCTCACTGCATAATAAACTCGTTTTTGTTACCATACCTTAGAACCAAGGCTGTATCCAGAGGGTTAGGGATTGGATTCCCCCCCCTAGAAATGTTTTATCCGACTTGTAAAACCGTACAAAATGAATATAAACAAATGTCTGGTGCGTTTTTAAAGTTTTTTGTACACCCCGAAAAACATTCTTTCGTACACCCCCAAAGAAATATCCTGGATACGACCCTGCTAAGGACCCGACTATTAGACAAAAATTAGACCTTTCCAGGAGAAAACAAGAAAGTTTGTAGCGGGCAACAGTTAAAACAGTTTAAAACAGAACAAGCCCAACGAAAAAAAATGTTCTAAGAATTTCGCAATAAACTTATTTCTTGCATAAAAAATCTTAATGCAAATTTCAAACGTTGGTACAATTTATAACGAAGAGTTTTGTAAAAAGCATACATTAAAAGCACCCATGCTGAACAACCAGCATTTTTTCATATTCCATATTGCTTCATAAATTACTGAGAAATAAACGCAACAAAATTAAGGTCACATTCTACCAAAGATACAGGTATTAAGTTGTCAATATCCTGGTTTTTTCTTGAATTAAAATCAATATATGTAGGTTATCAGGAAAATCGTCTATTTAGTTAGATATGTATACAGTAAGTGCACATATATATATATATATATATATATATATATATATATATATATATATATATATATATATATATATATATATATATATATATATATATATATATATATACACACACAAAGAATGTATCGAGAATTCTAGTTCGGGAAGGCGGAGGGGGGTACAAAAAATCCTTACAAAACGCATCAAAAATCAGTTTAAATATATTTTGTTACTTTTTGCGGGCCAGATAAAAGTTGGGGGGTGACAAAATAACCCATCCTCCCCTGGATACAACCTTGTATACATATATACTTTTATAGATATCATAGTTAGTATTAACTGTTCGATTATGTTCATAGAAGAGCTTTAGCAAAGGTAATTAAATATACGCTATAAACATCTATACTTAACATGAATAATCATGGATACATCGGTACCAGGATACCAAGGGTTCACCGGCGGATCCAGGGGGCGGCCAATGTTGTTTCTGGCACTCTCTTTTCCTATTTTTTTTCTTTTTTCACTCTTTTTTAGAATAAATTTGTCAATTTGCTCAATTACTGGCACTTTTTTCGAATTGCTCCCCCCCCCCAAGATTTTGCTCATTGGCACACTTGTCACATTGCCCCCCCCACCCCACCCCAAGATTTTGCTCTAGATTCGCCCCTGCAAGGGTTTGACTCTCACCGGCAACAAGTCTTTTATCACAATTTTCCACTATTTGTTAAGAAGGTTGGAGGGCTGATGGTATATTTTAAGTTTTGAACACCAGGGCTGGCAAGGTTTGCTGCTCTTGCAGAAACAGGTATCTATTTAAAAATGTGAATAGTTTCACCGCTAAAAATTACCGGTGTTTTAACGCTATTTCAATTTACTGATATGTTTATAAGTTTTACATAATCGATTATTAACAATCCGATGATTGATTCATAATTGATTTTCCTGTGGCTAGATCTGATGAAAACCATAGCTGGAAGTTTCTTTATTAATGTTCGAATAATTCATAAACAGTTCTGTGTGTCCTGAAGACTAAAAATTTAGGATATATATACTATATATAATATGTACAATAAATATAAAATCACAACGTACACGTATAATATATAATAAAATATATATGCATGATATATATATATATATATATATATATATATATATATATATATATATATATATATATATATATATATATATAAAATAGGATGAATGAAATTATGTGCAACTACCATAACGTATAAATAAGACGTGCAATTATCTCCCCTCCCCAGCCTTCGAAAAATAACCTTTGTTGCATTTTCAAAAAAAATCGAAAACTACCAAAAGTTACTCCCCCCTGTTTACTCCCCCACCTCAAGAACTAAAAAAAAACTTATTTGTAATGTAGTTGAAAACAGAAAAATTGTTCGTCACCTCCCCCCTCTTCTTTTGTGGATTGGAACCACTGTATATTTTATGGTTCACTGACCGTACTAGCAAATTATCGATGTCCATTTTTCCTTGTTTGTTAAAAAAAAAAAAAATAAATAAAAAATTAAAAAAAATGAAAGTGTCCTGGAAAGTTGAATTATAATGGCTGAAGAGACAGCATCAAATCGTTGTTGACAACAATCGATGTTGACATCAATCGATACTTGAGAGCATCAAATTTGAAATAGACCTGGTAAGTTGAATTAGAGACAGCACCGAAATCGTCAATGTTCTTAGTGACCTACATTAGTCACATCTGCTCGTCGTTTAAGAAATTGAGCAGAAGGGTTTTCTACTATGCTTGTTCTCCAAAAAAATTCCAACAGTTACATAATTATTCTTACAACTCCTGTTTTGGAACTCCTTCAGCCTTTATGAAGCAAACCGAGAATCAAAATTCAAAAACTTGATGCTCCCATCATTCAACATTAACTGCTTCACCAACTGAAGAAGACATTGCACAGTTCTCTAATTGCGGTACAGAATTAACATTTGCCGTACCTGTAGGGGGGGGGGAAGAGTCACTAATATTATCAAAAGAATCCGCTGCCATGTACAAATTTTTAATCCGGTCTAAATGCAAAAGGAGGCCTTTATCCGCCGAAAACAGAGTTGCGGAATAAGCAAATTATTGATACTGTCTCCGACTCCTAGAACCGAATATAATCTTCTATTCGGACTCCGAATCTTATATAAAGATAATTTCTTAAACCTTAATTATTTAATTTCTTTTGATTTCTTATTTAAAAATTTAATTTCTAAATTATTTAATTTAATTTCTTAAATTCGTTCGTTAGTATCCACCGATGACAGTTCAGAATTGTTTCGATTTTGTGCAAATCACGGATATTGGCTCATGACTAACTTTACTGTTGTTAGGTATTTGATTTCAATTCTTATAATTATTGGTCTTTCATTGAATTTTATTGGTTTTTTATTGGTTTTTAATTGGTTTTGTTGACTTTCCGTGTTTGTTTTTTACAAGTCGACTTTAGCTCCTAAATTTAAGCTATCAAACTTAAACAAAGGTTTCTAACAATGGGTTTAAGGTTTCAATTTCCTATCACTCCGACTGCTTCATCAGTCAATAAGAGCACGACTCCAAAGCCTACCAAAATTTCAAAATTTCAAAATTCCAAAAAAAGGTTTCAATTTCCTATCACTCCGACTGCTTCATCAGTCAATAAGAGCACGACTCCAAAGCCTTCCAAAATCAAGATTCAACTTTTCAAACTACGCGTTCCTCAGTATACTCGTCTAATCTGCAATAAAGGAGTTCAAGTCTTGGTCTATATTCAGTCAACCCCCCCCCCCCCCTACCCAATAAAAACCTGTTGATCTTCTTTATTTGTATTCAACACAATTCGCCTGATTCTTTTTCTTCTTTTGTCTTTTCATTTCGTTTTCTCTTTTTTTGGAAAACTTGAGTAGATATTAGGAATGGCCACGCAGCATACAACTTGTTAAAACAGGTAAGATTTTGAATTTTATTGAAATCCAACATTTCAAGAGACACTTTTAACCTTTGACTCATTAGTCAACCGTTCATTTTTAGGATTTAGACACTGTTTACTCAAATTATAGCGTTATTCACAAAAATTTATGCTGAGTTCTCTCCGTCATTTCAACCATTCGTAGCTTTTGTTATTTGATTATTTTTGTGCTTGGTGACAAATTTTTCCTTGTGATCACCATATTTTAATTATTATAACTTAGTTTTATATTTGACTAAAATATATCATGTCTGGCCCGATGTTCAGGCTTTGAATAATTTGTAGCTTGTGCGTTTACATGGATTTTCAGCTCTTGACAAATTTTTCTTGCGTTGGCCATAATTTAATTATTTTAATATTTTTCATTTATAATTAAATTGCAATGTTTGGGCAATTCTTCAGGCTTTTACTAATTCGTAGCTTATGCTTTTTCATCACATTTCTACTCGGTGACAAATTTTTCTTGTGCTCACCATATCTTAATTAGTATAGTATTTTTATTTTTAACTAAAAGATACCATGTTTGGGCTATTGTTCAGGCTTAATAATTCGTAACTTGTGCTTTTTGATATTTTTTTTGCTCGTTGACAAACTTTTCTTATACTCGCCATATTTTAGTGATTATTATAATTTTTCTTTTTTGACAAAAAAAAATACCAATTTTGGGCCGTGCCAATGAAAGTGTATCTTGTTTTCAATAAATGATTTGATTATATTTGCTTTCTAAATAATTCCTTTTCAATGCGTTATTATGTTTTTATTAGTTTTTATTCTTCATTGAAAATGAATATACGGCCAAAATATTCACAGGTTTTAATGTAGCCACTGCCTTGGCAAAAAGTCCTCATTTCGTCATAGCTTTTTGTTTTTAGTATAGCTCTTTAGCAGAAAGGCAGACATTTTTCTTCTTGTGCAAATCAGAATCATGCAAAGATTTCCAACCTGTATGAATGCAGAAGTAAAGAGGGTCAGCGACCCCTCTGATGGTTCTTTCACACTCTCCTGTAGAACCTTTCATACTGAATTTTACTGAATTGTACAGAATTTTACGTTACTTGGGCTTTTGTTACGTAGAAAGAATAGCAGCATCAAAATTGAATTTCTGTAAGAGAAACTAATATATTTTAAAAATAGATTAACAATTTTTTTTTGGTAAGCTAACACTACATCAGAGCTTGTAGTAGTAGTAGTAGTAGTAGTAGACAGGTTTAATAGCAAAAAACTTGGCAGCTATTGCTGATTTCCGTTTCTTTACAACATATTCAAAATCAAACTACACTTGTAAATATAAATCAAACTATAAACATTAACTCTTATTGTACATTTTGACGAAAACCGGGACGAAAGAATTACCATATCGGTTTGTTCTTGCTTTAACGGGAACTAACTTAACTTGCTTTCTCGTTCTTGATGGTAGAGGTTGATCAGGTAGAATGTCACGGTGCTGAGATTTAGAAAGCAAGAACTTCCCAAAACTCATTATCAGAGTTTTATACCGATTTTGGAGTGATGGCAGTCCTAGCAGTTCCAGAGCCTTTTCGTAGGGGATGTCACGTCGGCCCAAGATGATCGATACCGCTCGCTTCTGAACCGATTCAAGCTCCAGACAAAGATACACTGTTCTAAGTGCTGAGGGCACACATATTCCATAATGGGGCGGACGTACGTTAGGTATGCATACTTAATACTCTCTGTGTTGGCACTGAACCTACGCATACCGTTTAAAGTCTGTAGACTTTTCAATAGTTGATTTTTGATGATTGTGATGATTTTAGAGACAATTTTGTGGATTCTTGCATTAGCCTAGTTTGAATGGACTTGTTTAAGCGTAAAAATTTTCTACTTAACGTAAGGTCACTTAGTAAATCAGCGTAAAAGATTACGTACGTAGTTTGAAAGCCGCTTTACAGCCATTGGCTCCTTTATAAAATATTCAATTCCAAACTTACCCTAATAATCTGCCACAAGAGTCCAAGAACTAGATGAGGTTTGCCCTTTGCCAAGTCGTGAGCATCAATATTGATGATATTGCACCCAATACTCTGAGCTGAATATAAAGCCAGCGTTAAATTTTCGTGCTTAGTGTACAGCGTCAAGTTTTTCTTGTTTATTGCTCTTTCGTCGATTGTGTCCGGGCATGAATGATTGATAATCTTACTGAGAAGAAAACCACATTAAACAAAAGACAATAAAATAATGTTGAAGAAATAGAAAAAAAAGTTGAGACTGAACACGAATGACTGATGATCTTGACATAAAGAACAATTAATGGCAAGAAAGAACAGACAAATAATAGAAAAATACAAACAAAAAAAACACAGGAAAACGCAAAAAAATTTAAAAGCAATAACAATCATCATTATTAAAACAAGAGCTAAGAGCTCATATGGCCCTTGTGAAGTAGTCGGAAGGGCCAAGAGCTCATATGATATGAGCTCTAGCAAAAAGCTAAGAATCAATAGATTGCTTTAAAAGGAAAGTCAGAGGCTTAATGCCGTTCGGGATTTAAAATAAGAGCTGAGTCACGAGGTCCTTCTAAATATCAAAATTCATTAAGATTCGATCACCAGCTCGTTAAAAATACCTCAATTTTTCCTCTCCCTTCAGCCCCTCAAATGGTCGAATCGGGGAAAATGATTTTGTCAAGTCAATTTGTGCAACTTTCATAATTGCATTATAAACATTTGCTTTAGTTTTTTTTTCTAAAGTTATTTCCATCAGTGCTGGGAGTTTTTGTTTTATAATGTGAGTTTTTCTTATTTATTTTATCGTTTATATATATTTTTTTTCGTTGTGTTTTAGTTGTCGTGTTTTTTTTTATGATGTTTTAAAAAAAGTCTTAAATTGTCGGTTGTAATTTTTTTTTCCCGTTGAGAAAGGCTCCCGGATGTGGGGCCGAAATATTCGGAGTGTTTTTATTATTTTTTAGTTAAAGTGTAGTTTTTATATTTTATTTTTTGTTCACTGCTTTGTCGAAATTAACCCGTTTTTTTCTTTGCTCAATGTTTCGTGAATGAAAAACAGTATGTTCTTAGAAATTATTTAAAATAGTTTTGGGGGATTAAAATAGTTTTGGTGTTTCCAAAGAAACACCATATCGAGTAAAAATTCACAATTAAGACTGATACTGAAATGTTGATTCTTCATCGAAATTCAGCTGAGCAGTAATCAGTAATAATTAAAATAGTTTTTGGGGAATTAAAATAGTTTTGGTATTTCCAAGGATTTAACTGAGCAGTAATTTGTAATAATTAAAATGGTTTTGGGGAATTAAAATAGTTATGGTGTTTCCAAAGAAACACCAAATGGAGTAAAACTTCACAATTAAAACTGATACTGAAACAGTGATTCTTCATCGAGATTCAGCTGAGCAGTAATTTGTAATAATTAAAATAGTTTCTGGGGAATTAAAATAGTTTTGGTATTTCCAAGGATTTAACTGAGCAGTAATTTGTAATAATTAAAATGGTTTTGGGGAATTAAAATAGTTTTGGTGTTTCCAAAGAAACACCAAATGGAGTAAAAACTTCACAATTAAAACTGATACTGAAACGGTGATTCTTCATCGAGATTTAGCTGATTCAGCTGATTTTGGCTCTCCGCACATAATTTATTAAAATGAAATTTGCATATTAATTCTTTTTTGGCTAAATGCCTTTCTCTCAGTTTTGATCAGACGATTTTGAGAAAAAAGGGGTGGGGGAGGAGGCCTAGTTGCCCTCCAATTTTTCGGTTACTTGAAAAGGCAAGTAGAACTTTTAATTTCTAACGAACGTTTTTATTAGTACAAAAAATATACATAACTTAAGAATTAACTTACATAACCAACTTTTATATTCTTATATTTTATTATGTATATGAGGGGATTTGTCCCCTCGTTAATACCTCACTCTTTACACTAGAGCTTAAATGTTGTTTCAACTCTTTATTGACCCCTGAATCAGAAAGGCCGTAGAATAAATAGTTGAAATTACTAAAAATACTTTAGCGTAAAGAGCGAGGTATTTAGGAGGAGTTGAACCCCTCATATGCGTAATAATCTCTGTTCTTTTTAAAATTTAATTCTGCTCCTTACTTTCAGTTGAAAAAAATTTTTCATATTTATTTTTTCATTGTTTTTGTATAATAATGCTAGAAAATCCTGCGCCCCCTTCATTGAATTTCTCTTCCCCCATGACATATTCCTCCAAGGAAAGATCCTCCCACATAGCACCCTCCGCTCAACCCCCCCCCCAAACCAAAATTATCCCCCTAAAAAACGTCTGTACACTTCCCAATAACCATTGCTGTATGTAAACACTGGTCAAAGTTTGTAACTTACAGCCCCTTCCCCGGGGACTGTGGGGGAGTAAGTCAGCCCAAAGACATAGTTATTATGGTTTTCGACTATGCTGAACAAAATGGCTATCTCAAAATTTTGATCCGTTAACTTTGAAAAAAAATGAGCGTGGAGGGGGCCTAGGTGCCCTCCAATTTTTTGGTCACTTAAAAAGGGCACTAGAACTTTTCATTTCCGTTAGAATGAGCCCTCTTGCGACATTCTAGGACCACTCGGTCGATACGATGACCCCTAGGAAAAAAAAGAACAAATAAACACGCACCCGTGATCGATCTTCTGGCAAAAAATACGAGGTTCCACATTTTTGTAGATATGAGCTTGAAACTTTTACAACAGGGTTCTCTGATACGCTAAATGCGACGGTGTGATTTTCATTAAGATTCTATGACTTTTAGGGGGTATTTCCCCCTATTTTCCAAAATAAGGCAAATTTTCTCAGGCTCGTAACTTTTGATGACAAAGACGAAATTTGATGAAACTTATATATTTAAAACCAGCATAAAAATCCAATTCTCTTGATGTATCTTTTAGTATCAAATTCCGTTTTTTAGAGTTTCGTTTACTATTGAGCCGGGTCGCTCCTTACTATAAAGTTCGTTATCCGTGATCTGTCTTCTGGCAAAAAATGCAAATTCCAAATTTTTGTAGGTAGGAGCTTGAAACTTCTACCATAGGGTTTTCTGATACGTTGAATCTGATGGTGAGATTTTCGTTAAGATTGTATGACTTTTAGGGAATGTTTCCCCAATTTTCTAAAATGAGGCAAATTTTCTCAAGCTCTTAACTTGATGAAACTTATATATTTAAAATCAGCAGTAAAATGCGATTCTTTTGATGTAACTATTGGTATCAAAATCCCATTTTTTAGAGTTTCGGTTACTATTGAGCCGGGTCGCTCCTCACTACAGTTCTTTACCACGAACTGTTTGACTTAAATTTTCACGCGAGAGAACCAATCAAATGGAGTTTAACTTTTCATTTTCTTTAATGGTTAACAATCTCACAAATGAGTTTTTAAAGCTAATCAGGTTTAGAAAAGCTGTCTTCAAAAATAAGGAACAATGTGATGGGTAGACACAAATACGCTTTTCTATCAAGAAATCATGGTCACAGCAGTAGTTACAACCCAGTAAAGAGCAAATCACAGGCGATAGTAACAAGGAGTTAAAAACTGCGTTTTTTTTAAAAAAAAACTGCCGAATGAAAAAAATTGCCATCTCACACTGAATCAGGAATGGTAACTATTGTTTCGGTTAATCTTAAAAGTAAAATTTTATCACGAAAAAAAACTTGTGGTGATTTCGAAAAAGAGCCTGAAACCCTTTGAAAATGGTGTCAGATCGAAATAAAAAGTGTACCATTGGAATTAACATGGTCGAAAACCTTTAATAGGACAATTACAATACTCCATCTTGCACACGAGGGAAAATCACTTTTTTGCATCCGGGTAGCACTGATGCGTCTCCTTTTTTCCCTTCTGTGGTTAGTGGCCTACCAAAACTATTTAGAGTGACGTTTAATGGCTCCTTAGAAATCTATTGCTCATATCTACGTGATTTTTTTTATCAGTTCTACCACCCGTAAGTGTGATATAGCATTAAAAACAACACTTTTGTGTCACTTCTGAAGTAGAAAAGCATAGAAGTATAAAACAATATCATCATTGTGATAATTTATGGTCAAAGACCCTTAACAGGCGGTTTGCGAGAATACCCCCCCTATGTTCCTCCCCCAGGCCCCCTTGATAAGCTACGTAATTAAGGTACAAACAATATGCCAAATTCAACAAAAAAAATAAAATAAAGCAACAATCTAAAAATGTTTTACTTTTATATTGATAAAAGTGTTCTTAAATGGTTCACATTTACTGTATATTGTTTTGTGTTTTCAGTAAAGCGCTAGTTTTCTGTAATCCTACAAACATAAGGAAATATAACCAGTTGATTTAATTGTACTAGTTTTACTGATATATGTTAGATAGGCTGGGAAGTAATGATTTTTGTTCGTTTTAAGTTTCAACTTCGCTCTTTACTTCCCTCGGAAAAACTTTGTTTTTTCAAAATTAATTATAGGACAGTAATCCCTTTTTTTGTTTGTCAGACCTCTTTAACCGTACTTTTTTCTTCAAGGATAAAAAAAATTAAAAGCAACAGAATCCATCAAAGAAAACAGAAATTGGATTTTAGCCAAAGGGAGTTTCCATAGTTGCAAAATAATACGCCATTACATTCAATCTAAAAATCATCCAAGTCATTTTGAATATATGGAACAGGATTTCCTGCATTAATTCAAATTTATTTTACTAAATATATTTCCTTTTTTATAGCTAATTGAATCCGCCTTTTTATATTATCGGCGTTAGATATTCGTCAAATACTGCTTAAGGCCATTCTGAAGACTAGCAGTAGTGTTAATTGGGGAGGGGGTCGTGTGTCCATTCTACTCAGATTTTTATTATACAATAGAAGTTTGTCATTGGATAAATACTACTTAAGGCCAGACCGAAGGTACTAATTAGGTACTAATCACAGTGGTACTAATTAGGGCGGAGGGTAATGAGCACCCCTCGGATTTTTTTTTCCTTGGAAAAATACAGCCTGAGGCCAGCTATGGAATTACAGGCTATACGATATGAATCACAAGTGATAATTTCAGTGGGACCTGGGCCATGTGGTCCTCAGACTTGTTGAATTTGTTTTCGTATAGTCTGATTTCGAAAGTTCATGAGAGCTAAATACCACTCCACTATGTTTGTCATTGGACAAACACTGGTGTCACAATCGTCATATACGGGTCCGTTTCAGTATCTGAACAGGGGCTGGCTCAGTTTTAATGAGTGATCAAAAATACGTACGCATTGTAAAACTAGATTTGCCTACGTGTATATTTTGAATGAGCACCAATACTAAACAATAAGTGCCAAAATATCTTATTTAGGTTCAGTGTTGTCAGAGACTTAGTAAAATATGTTCCAGAAATGTTGTATTACAGTCACTGTTTTAAAGTTTTAGAAGAATGGAAGAATTCCAGTACGTCAAGAATATATGAAGGCATATAATTATACTGGATTCTAAGTAGCATTACCACCTGGAATTAATTTTCGTAAAACTTTGACAAGACATAGCATTATTTTTTGCAACCCCTTGAAAAAAAGACAATTGATTATCTTTATGGACACATTTTCATCCATTATACCCCTAAAAGTCAAAGTTTTCATGGCCCAATGAGCGAAAAGGTCCAAGACAATTATAACTATGACGATTTTTAACTTTGACGATCCTCACCAGACTGGATTCGTATCATCCAAAAGCGCAATTGAAGACCTAGCAGATAAACTCCACTGAATTTAATTGACACCCAATGGGCTCTTCTTATGACTTTGGATGACAAAAATGTAGCCCTTTTTTCCCTGGCAGAGGTAGGATGGAGCACCGACATGTCAGACCATAAATGTAGCTGTTGAATGAGTTCCACTAACCCACCCAACGATTAAACCGGTGAGAAGAGATCTTGATAATATCATTAAAACTATGCCGTCTCAGCAGAATATACATGTTATGATTTGTAGTTTCAATCATTTGAAATAATTTTTATTATTACTGAGAATCAAGAAAATTATTACTATTTGGCACATCATTTCGCAAACTTTGCCTATGTTTCGTCTCTCTGAATCCCACCCCCAACCCTCAAAACAAAATTAAAATTGCGAACACATCGTAGTAATTTTCAAAATAAGTGTCAAAAAGTTTATCTAAGTGCCGGAGAATATCAGTCAACATAGCAAATGGTTGACCTTAGTTGAACGCTACGCAGTAGCGTTGATTAAATAAAGACCCATGCGCGTCCACCGCATTTTTTTTCCCGACCCCTTCGTATGGAAAGGTAAATCTCCAAATTTAACACGACCCCCACAACCCTGCAACCTTCGTCATAGTTTATGCAAATTACTCATTGTTTACAAATGGATTTTAATAGAAAAGAAGGCAGGTTAGGTCTTGGTAGACTGATCCACATGGAACTTAGAATCGAATGCTATTCGAAGATTTATAGAGTTTCCCAAGAGTATACTCCTGAAACAACCCGAGTACCTAAGTAAAGCAAAAAGACGTTATGGGCGCCTGAATTTTCAAAAAACATGATCTACAACATTTTGGGAATGGTTGTGAGAGTTGAGCTGAACCTTTTAAGGAATTAGGGGAGGAGTAGGCATCAAATTTGACTTGGAGGAGAGGGCATAAATTGAAAGACAATATCCAGGGGACCAAAATAGCATATCTACAATATCTCGTAAACGGCTTAGGGAGATGAAATTTCAAAGTATTAGGGTAAGAGAGCAAAGGTCCTTAAAATGTGGCACTTAAGGAAAAATGATAAGGGTGTCAAAATGTTGCTTCAGATTTTTCTGCACTATTTGCCTAAAACTTTTTGCACTATTAGCCCCAGTCAATCTTCAAATCTATCCATTATGAAGCAGTGATGTACACCGAAAGGCAGCATGTGTCCTCAGGTTATCGTAAAAGCGTATCAGCAATCACCACAAATGGTCACGAATAAATAAATGAACAGAAATTACACTAAGTAACCGAGTCAAACTCCAAACTGGCAAAAATTATTATGAGTAGGGCTTGACAACCCCCTTGCCGTAAGATTAGAACATAATTTTCCGGGGATTGTCAGTTCAATACACATATGCTGATATTTATTCCTTTAAGTTTTATTTCTTTAACACTCCCCCGCCGCCACGACCGTAATTTCCATTATTACATTCTTAGTTCAAAGAAATATTTTCTCATTATTCCAAACTTTCTTCAACTGTGAAAAGAAACCCTTTGCCTTAGCTTTTCTACACCGTCACTCCATCCACAATCTTTACTATAAATAGCCTACAACCCGAATCAATCCTTTTCAAAATCGACTTTGATAAAATTCACTATATCGATTTTGTCATACCCTTTATCCTCATTTAATCTTAATGTAAGCGACGGGACTAATTCAAGTCCCGTAAAAAGATACATTCTTGTCACTAATATTCAGACCGAGGACATTCGAATCCGCTGCACAATCCAAGTGTGCACTATTAATACAACCCTAATATACAATCTAATATAACCTAAGTCTGCACTATTAATACAACCCTAATGTACAATCTAATATAATCTAAGTCTGCACAATTAACAAAACCCGAATCAATCCTTTTCAAAACTGACTTTGATAAAATTCACTACATCGATTTTGTCCTAGCCTTTATCCTAATTTAATCCTAATGTAATCGACGGGACTATTTCAAGTCCCGTAAAAAAAGATACATTCTTGTCACTAACGTTCAGACCGAGGACATTCGAATCCGTGCACAATCTAAGTATACATTATTAATACAACCCTAATATACAATCTAATATAATCTAAGTCTGCACTATTAATACAAATTAATATACAATCTAATATAATCTAAGTCTGCACTACTACTACAACTCGAATCAATCCTTTTCAAAATCGATTTTGATAAGATTCACTATATCGATTTTGCCATAGCCTTTATCCTCATTTAATCCTAACGTAAGCAACGGGACTAATTTAAGTCCCATAAAAAGATACATTCTGGTCACTAACGTTCAGACCGAGGACATTCGAATTCGCTGCACAATCTTAGTCTGCACTATTAATAAAACCCCAATATACAATCAAATATAATCTAAGTCTGCACTATTAATACAAACCGAATCAATCCTTTTCAAAGTCGATTTTAGTAAAATCCACTATATCGATTTTTGTCATAGTCTTTATCCTCATTTAATCCTATGTAAGCGACGGGACTAATTTAAGTCCCGTAAAAAGATACATTCTTGTCACTAACGTTCAAATCGAGGACATTCGAATGCGCTGCATAATCTAATTCGAGGATATGTATTCCTTTTTAAACCTTTATGCGTTTGATACCATGTTTGCCCATAGGTCTTACGGCGTTCCTTAGGAAGGCCATCACAATAATCCATATGAACAGGAAGGATATAACCCTACTCAACTCCTGATACCAAACTAAACAAGTTGCAACTTCACTTTCTACCTTATACCTTATTATTGTCCTAAAGTTATCCTACAGAGAAAATAAGGTAAACATTTGACAAGCTCGAAAAAACGTGCCCCCCTCCCTAGGTTCCCAAAGGAAATGATGTACACCGTTAGAATCCAAGTGATAGGTGTTACCATCAAAATACACGGAATTCGCGAATGCAGAACCCTCTCCATCTGTAGTAGTTTAAATGAGATTAATGCAAGTTCTTAAATGTGAGATACTTGAATTATAAGGCTACGATTCATGACAAATTAAAGTAATTCAAAAAAAAAATGAAATTGCCGAGGTTCGTTGTACTTAAAAAACTTTGTATAAAACTTACCACAACAAAATACCATCTTTAACTGTGTCATAAAGAGATTTCCCGTCGTCCTTAATCGGCAGTAAGTGCTTCAAATCTAAATCCTCTCCAAGGTTTGAATTCACCCAATCAGAAAAGGCTAACTGTTCTTCAAGGCGAACTGAATGGGTTGTACCCTGACTGCTGGCGTCTGACATACCCCCAATTGTTTCCAAATTCTCCCGTTTGGAGACGACTTGTTTAAAGGTAGCTGCCACATCCTTCGCTTTCAAACTTTGGCAAAGCTGTAAAAACGATTTTAATTTATTTTTTATCGTTTTTAATTTTTTATCGATATTTATTTTTTATCGATTTTAATTTAAATTTATGCAAGATAGAAACAGCACAATGTAACTTTATTTTTCCACTCGTTTAGTTGAGGCTTGCAGTAAGAAACCTTACCTGGAACTTTCCTGTTTCTTGTTATATAGTTTATATAGTTATTATAATTGTCATATATATTTATATAGTCTATTTAGTTATTTAGTGTTATATAGTTTCTTGTTATATAGGTTAATGGCTGCAGTGAAAATCTACCTTGTCAATGAAAATACTTTGATTACATGCCTGTTCAAGAAGTTCAGAAGGTCAAAAAAGCCTTGGATACTTGTATGATATACCCCCAACCTAATATTCTTCTAATATGTTTCTCTTACTCTCAATCCTAATGAAATATACCAAAGTAAGATAAAAACATAATATTTTAGAAACAAATTTGGGCTATATATTTGCATATTAGGGGGGATGGGTGTAAAGTATGGCAGGTTTGCATGCCCAATGTGTTGAGTACAATTACTCTGCATATTATGTAGTAAAAATTGTTTTCTAACTTCACACTGTCCAAATACTTTACTCCCACCCCCTCCTAATGCGCAAATATATGTAATAAATATAATAGTTAATATAATAAATAAATTATGGACGACGGGGAGCAGGAGGAGGGGAAGTTGCTCCCACAAAATTTTGAAAAAGAAAATTTTGAGTATTTTCATTTTTAAAATGCCCCCCCCCCTATGTTTGCAAAAGTGTTTTTTATCTTGATTTTTTAATCAAAACCGATTCCTCCTCTCCCCATCTCTCCGTGAATTGATGCCCTTCTTTCCAGCGTTGATCCCTTCATTGACATGAAAATTAATGATAATGAATCCTCAGTTTTCGTTTTTACTTTCCTGAACAGTTCTCCGTCATTTTTTCCCCCTAAAACTGCCTCCACACACCTCACCCACTTATCCTACTTCTTATACTAAATCCCTTGGTAATGCATTTTAACTTATGGGGTATCCTCGTTGACAAAATTACGAATCAGGCTAACGTTAATCTATCCCTTATTCTACTCAAGCCTCGTTCAAAATTTAGATTTATAGTACGGTAAATCACATTCTCTAAATGCAAATATCTCTTGTTTGGCCTTTATTAGAATTAACTAGCCCCTTTGCCAAAGCACATAAGGATAATAGCTTCATATTGATGGGAAAGAAGATTTCTCTTTGAATGATTTTTCTGTACATTAGGTTCAATTTTGCCAAGGGAGTTGGAGATGTCCCTTCAAGCCGTCCGGAAAAGTCTTTTTTTTTAACATATTCAACCACAAATGCCAGCATTATATTAAAATCAAATAGTTGTGGGCATCAAGACATGGCTAATTGTAAAAAAGCCACGACAGATATAGTCCGATCAAGTGGGAGGCAAATCTGGCATAAGCCCTTATTAGGATTGTATAAAAATGATGTCAGTTATTTGTGAATAGATAAGTCTATCTATCTTCCGTCCACACGCCATTCCAAGGACAGAACTAGGGTAGATAGTCATAGAGCCTATAGTCTTCCAAGTGTTTGAATAAATGGCACGGGTAAAGGACGGGAGTAATATGGCTCTCTTATTAGACCAATACTTGTTTGTTAGCTTTTAGACAGGCACGCCCGCCTACATAGGCCTCAATCTCTGAAATATAATATCGAACTACGAAGTTAGGATAAGATTTAGAGATTATCACGTATCACTGATATTGCCAAGCAGATAAGACTATAAGATGGTTATGCCACACAACACGCAGATCAAATGACTATTTAACCAATAAGTGTCAAAATATCTACCAATACCAGCAGGGAAGAAGAGAACAGGAGGCCCTAAAGGAAATTCACGACAGTTAAGTCCGATCTTGACCCAATTGAAAGGTTTCAAAAATGCGGCCGTCGCTGGGACCGTCTGTGTCTAGAAATCGTGGAGCTTGCCACTCTTGAGTGAAGCCTCTGGAACGACACATATCGTCGTCTGTTGATCACCACGATGAGTCTGGGTGCGTTTTGAATGTGCAGCAAGTAAATAAAAGTATTCTTGGGCCAAGGGCTTACAGGCCGATAATTCACACCATTCGTGAAAAGCTGTTTGCTCTTTTTCAAGTCCTACCTTCTGGCGAACCAATATTTCCTTTTTCCTTGGTTAATGTACCCTGGGGTTGTCTTGAACGAAAAATTTACGGACAACAGTTCCCACAAATATATTAAAAGCGAGCAGAAAAATGGTTTGCGTATTAGTCTCCTTGGCCCAGTAAGTAGGGATGCAAGTTTCAAGCCATTCAAAATAGAAATGTTAATTGGACCCTTTTTGAAGTCCAGTTTTTGGAGCAGACGAAGACAAAACAATGTACAACGCCACCCATGCAAAAATATGACTATACTTTTAAGGTGAGGGACTGTAAATCCTTGTTAAAAGTTTTCGATGCAGACCATTTCAATGCCATATGACTAGTTTTTATTTCGATTTAGCTTCACGTTGTGGTGATCTCTAGCTCTTTTTCGGATTTTTGATAAAAAAAAGAGGCAAATAATAAAAAAGTATATAATGAATAATTGGGAAAATCCCAAAGATCTAGTAGGCCTTTTTCGGAATTATTATATCCAACTAAATGACATGTTTGATGATTACGATAAAAAAAGAGGCAAATAGTTAAAAAAATATATATAATGAATAATTGGGAAAATTCCAAAGATCTAGTAGGCCTTTTTCGGAAATGTTATATCCAATTAAATGACATGTTTGATGATTACGATAAAAAAGAGGCAAATAGTAAAAAAAATATATAATGAATTACTGGGAAAAGTAAAGAAAATTGGGAAAAGTAAAACGAATTATTGGGAAAAGTTGGAAAAGTAGGCTAAAGGAAATTACATGAACGCCATACAAGCGACTTCAACTATCAATTTAAATGTTCATGGTGAAAATTGTTATTCTTCATTATGATAAACAACCAGATAATTTGTATCTCTTGTTCAATTTCACGCATAACATTATTACTGAACTTAGTTCCGCTAGGAAACCATATGGTGGTCATTTATTCATTACTTAATCCAATATTTATAAATTCACAGCAAACAAAACTAAAACAAAGCTAAAATTATGACTGTGCATAAATCAAAGTTTCTACTTGGATTGATTGTAAGTAACGCATGCTTAATATTATCAAGAATATAGTTAAAAACCAAACATAGAGCTGCCATGTTTTCCCTTGCAACTTTAAACCCTTGCCTCCCAAACCCGAAAATGAAACGAAAATGCATAATTTTAATTATAAGAAACCTAGTGTGGGCAGAACGAAGTGTTTTTAGAAGTTTTTCCTTGGGATGTCAGGCCGTAATTTTCACGAGGGGAACTTTGATTGACAAGTTCCAGGAAATTTGCTTGGACAGATACCCAGAACTTCCAAAATAAACCTACAATGTTAGAAAATCTAGAAAAATTTGAAAAATATCAAGCTTTAAGGACATGGTACAATTCTCCTTTCTTATGCACCAACCTTTATACAACTCTTAATCTGTGCACGAAGTTGATCAAATATTGATGAACTTTGAGTTAGCGAAGTGCTTTTAGCTATCATTATAATTATACAAGTTAATTTAATTGCCAAAAAAAAAAAAAAAAAAAAACAAAGCAGAATTCCATATTCCAAATAAATTGTGTTCTGTCAATCAATCTTCTTAGATAAATTTGCACCAAATTTTGGACGAGGAAAACACACAAAATAGGGATAATTTGAAAGATAGAAGAAAACATGGGAAAATCACAAAGTTAAAATTTCGGTAAATGTTTAGTTTCGTTCCAAGTGCTCTAAACTGGAAAGTGCTCCAAAGCGGCAAAGTTTCCAGTTTAGAGCAATTGAAAATGTTAATTCTAGAAGCACATCCATTTCTGGTTGACCCTCCTCCTCCATGGGGCATCTAAAAATTCGTAAAGTGGGCTTGCTTACAGGTAATATTACCTATAGAGCGAAGCGTATTAGTTCGTGAGCCCTGCGGGCAACGGGGCGAGGTCTGTATTCTAAATTTATTTAATAAACCTTGTTTAAGGTTGTTTTTTTAGTTTCGTTGGAGGGGGATGTTAGAAACCTGAAAAATATATGCACTTCTCTAATAATGACAAAGATCCAATTTGCGATCATCAGAATCTTGCTATATGCAGTAATACACACTTTAGAGCACTTGAAAAACGAAACTTAACATTTACCAAAATTTCAAATTTCTAAAACTCAAAATACGTTACTTCAAAAAAAAAGTAAAAAAGAGGCAGATATAGCAATTTCATTTCTTCATTTCCTTAAATAGCTCAACCTCATTTCCTTATATAGCTCTCTATGATGCTCCAGTGCTTTGCAAGCAGTGAAGATAAAAAGAAGCATTAAAAGATAAAATAAAAAAGAGATCGTATCAGTAATACATACAAAAATACTTTTTCTTGTTGTTCAGGGGGGAGCTGCAAGTCACCTGAAAAGGATTTTGGGCAATGTCAATTCAATTGGTGTACTTTCCATGTCGCGCCATATTCGAAGAGTTTCAGGCTATTTTTCGGAATTTCCATAAATTTATTTTCAAAATAGCATTTTACTACTAAGACTAATCGAAATAATAGTTCGACTACCAATCCTTGATCAGCAGCAAATGTTAATTTTTTCTCATTAGACACCTTTTTTAAAGGTTTTTTTTTGGTTACTACGGGCCGTGGTTTCTTTTCTGCTAAGTTGCCCTACTGGGGCAATCATGATTCGTTCAACATATATGATGTTCGACATAATAAAAAAGACAAAAAATGAAACACACAAGCAAATCATCTTGACATTTGTACTTCAGAATCGGCTGTAGCTAGAGGGATGACGTCTTACAGCAAAGTCATTTAGGCCATTCGTAAGAGAATTTCTTTTTACACAAGCCAGCGTTTCCGAATCTGTTTTGCAGAATATATTTTTCCAAAAATTGCGAGAAAAACGAGTTTGAAAATTTTGACATTTGTATCTCACAATCGGCTGTATCTACCGCGCTGACATCTTACGCAATGTCAATTAGATCATTCGAAAGATATATTTTCCTTTTCTTTTTTTTACACAACGTAGCGTTTGTAACTCACTTTCGACCAAAACTGTTATTTTCGGCAAAACCGCTGTCAGCAAACGAAATTAAAAGTAAACCGTAGAAAATTATGAGTACAGCGGTAGGTACTTGTGTATTATTCAGAACACACTCAATAAGTAAAGCTAGGTTCTTTCGTGAAACAAATTACGATGCAGGTACATTTTAATGAAATATTTTATGTATAGAGGTGGTTAGGTTAGGTATCTGATATAATGCACCCTACCCCCCACCCTCTAATGTGCAAATATATAGCCCAAACTTTTGATAAAGCTAATGAAATAAAACAAAATATGATGAAAATTTAATACTTTATAATGAAAATTGTAAAATTACAACTTAGAATTTTGTGAAATATAATTGCCTCTTTTTCAGTCTTTGGCAAATCCCAAATCTTCATTTCAAAATCCAGGTTCATACACTATCTTCCATCACTATAAGTAGCAAACTAAATTGAGTTTTGTCTTTGTGGCTATGAAACCGGATTTTCTCAACAAAATTCTTCAGTGTGTTCTGAATTGAATCAACCGAATAATGAACAAGAACCCAATATTTAATTAAAATGAACCTATATCGTAGTTTGTTTCACGAAAGAACCTAACTTAACTTATTGAGTGTGTTCTGAATAATACACAAGTACCCAGCGGTAAAATCTCTAAGTCGGATGCAATTATTTTGTACCACAAATATAGCTCAAACGGACAATTTGAATATGCAAAGTAAACAAGAGCTAAGAGCTCATATGGCACTTGTGACGAGGCGAGAAGAGCTAAGAGCCAAGAGATCATATGGTATGAGCTCTAACAAAATTCTATGAATCAATAGATTGATTTAAAAAGGAAAATAAGAGGCTTAATGCCGGTCAGGATTTAAAATAAGAGCTCTGACTCACGATGTCCTTCTAAATATCAAAATTCATTAAGATCCGATCACCCATTCGTAAGTTATAAATGCCTCATTTTTTCTAATTTTTCCTCTCCCTTTAGCCCCTCAGATGGTAGAATCTGGGAAACGACTTTATCAAGTCAAATTGTGCACCTCCCTGACACGCCTACCAATTTTCATCGTCCTAGCACGTCCAGAAGCACCAAACTCGCCAAATCACTGAAACCCAACTCCTCCAAGAGATCGAATCCACTACGATTCTGTCAATCACGTATCAAGGACATTTGTTTATTCTATCCACCAAGCTTCATCCCGATTCCTCCACTCCAAGTGTTTTTCCAAGATATTCCCCTCCAACTCCCCCCAATGTCAAAAGATCTGGTCGGGATTTGAAATAAGAGCTCTGAGACATGAATTCCTTCTAAAAATCAAATTTCATCAAGATCCGATCATCTATTCGTAAGATAAAAATACCCCAATTTTCACATTTTCCAAGAATTCTGGTTTCCCCCCTCCAACTCCCCTCAATGTCACAGGATCTGGTCGGAATTTAAAATTAGAACTTTAAAGCACAAGATCCTTCTAAATATCAAATTTCATTAAGATCTTGTCACCCTTTCGTAAGTTACAAATACCTCAATTTTACCCTTCCCCCCAATTTCCCTCAAATTACCCTTCCCCTCAAATTACCCTTCCCCCCAATTCCACAAGAGAGCAGATCCGGTCCGGTTATGTCAGTCAAGTATCTTAGACAGGTTTCTCTTCTTCCCATCCAGTTTCATCCAGATCTCACCACTTTAAGTATTTTCTAAGATTTCCGGTCTCCCCAACTGCCCCCCCCCCCAATTACGCTTGATCCGGTTGAGATTTATGATAAGAGATCTGAGTTACGAGGTCCTTCTAAATATGAAGTTTCATGAAGATCCGATCACTCCTTCGCAAGTTAAAAATACGTATTTTTTTTCTTATTTTTCAGAATTACCCCCCCCCCCAATAGAGCGGATCCGTTCCAATTATTTAAATCACGCATGTAAGACTTCTGCTTATTTTTCCCACCAAATTTCATCCCGATCCCTTCAATCTAAGCGTTTTCCATAATTTTAGGTTCCCCCACCCCAAACTTCCCCCAATGTCACCAGATCCGGTCAGGATTTTAAAAAAGAGCTATGAGACACGATATCCTTCTAAATATCAAATTTCATTGAGATCACCCGTTCGTAAGTTCAAAATACCTCATTCTTTCTGATTTTTCAGAATTAACCCCTCCCCCAACTACCCCAAAGAGAGCGGTTCCGTTCCGGTTATGTCAATCATGTATCTCGGACTTGTGCTCATTTTTCCCACCAAGTTTCATCCTGATCCCTCCACTCTATGTGTTTTCCAAGTTTTAGGTTTCCCCCTCCCAAATCCCCCCCAATGTCACCAGATCCGGTCAGGATTTAAAATAAGAGCTCTAAGACAGGATATCCTTCTAAAAATCAAATTTAATTGAGATCCTATCACCCGTTCGTAAGTTAAAAATACCTCATTTTTTCTCATTTTTAAGAATTACTCCCCCCCCCCAACTACCCCAAAGAGAGCGAATCATTTCCGATTATGTCAATCATGTATCTGGGACTTTCCCATCCAGTTTCATCCCGATCCCTCCACTCTAAGTGTTTTCCAAGATGTTAGGTTTCCCCCCTCCAACTCCCCCCAATGTCATCAGATCCGGTCAGGATTTAAAATAAGAGCTCTGAGACACAATATCATTCCAAACATCAAATTTCATTAAGATCCAATCACCCGCTCATAAGTTAAAAATACTTCATTTTTTCAATTTTTTCCAAATTAACCGGCCCCCCACTCCCCCCCCCAGATTGTCAAATCGGGAAAACGACCATTTCTAATTTAATCTAGTCCGGTCCCTGATACGCTTGCCAAATTTCATCGTCCTAGCTTACCTGGAAGTGCCTAAAGTAGCAAAACCGGGACCGACAGACAGACAGACAGACCGACAGAATTGGCGTTTGCTATATGTCACTTGGTTAATACCAAGTGCCATAAAAATTTGCTAATACTCATTGTGAGGAACAACAAGATAATTTATATCTAATGTTGAGTTTCACACACAACCTTATTATTGAATTTAGTTCCGCTAGGAAACCATATGGTGGTCAATTTTCCGCTTCTTAATCTGATATTTATAAATTCACAGTAACAAACTCCACGTTTTTGCTAAAAAATACTATTAAAAAATCAAAAATCAGACAGAGGCTGGAATTTTTCCCCAGAAAAATCCAGACATGAGTCACGCTTAATATGATGGAAATATATTGCTTTAGTTTGTATAATAGCATAATTTGGGCTATATATTTGCATATTATGGGGGGGTATGTAAACTAACCTTACCCCCAACCCCCCAAATGTGCAAATATATAGCCCAAACTATACAAGTCCAATGCATTCTGTCATCCTCATTTGTTTTTGTGGTTGTGAAGCCGATTTTCTTATAACTTACATTTAGCAAACTTCTTAAGTGTATACTGGCTAATACGGAAGTACCCAATTTCCGCCTAAATTTTCACTTAAGGGATCATTCGGCAGGCAAATCCGTACGATTATGCTAGAAAGAGGCCAACCATGTTAGAGAGGGTGGCTCATATCAACAAAAACAACTGCTAAATTACATAGAAACACAAGAAAAAAAGAAAATAAAAAAATCTGGAGAATTCGAGGCATCAGCTCGAATCTCTTTCCTCTGGAACATTTTTGTACCGACACCCACGAATAACTAAAGACACATGGACATTAAATGATAGCATATTGTCTTATTTGACAAAATCATTTCAGCAAATTCACTTGAATGGTCAACCAAATAATAGCGCGATTGTCACTAGGTGGTAGTACTTTGTTTAATGTAGAAAGCATTTATAGGGTTGACAATCTTTTTGGGTTAACCATGCGTGGTAGCAACTGCAATCATTTTGGTCTTGATCGTGCAAAGAAATGCATTATATTGACTAGACTTGAAGTTTACGCAAAAACTATTTCATGACGTAGTATTACCATAGAAGTCTGCCAGAAAGAAAAATAGAAACCATAACCGGTTACAAATAGTTGGCAAAACCCAACCCGACATTCTCGATTATTAAAGCATGTTTTTTTGGTCGTATCCAAATTTGTAAAATAGCCGAAGTTGCTCTTGAGGCTATATTCGGACATACCTTCTTGTTATTATTTCTTTTAGGAATTTGCATAGGGGACACCCTTAGCAGCCAAAATTCAAGGGGAGCTGCGAGAGAATTTCCCAGAGGGATGAGGTGTTGATTCTGATTTATTAATTTGGTTGAGAGCACAGGAAGGTCCAATTTCTGGTCAATATTTTTCCAGGGGTCTCTTGAGTCAATCTCGGGGAAATTGTTATTCCAATCCCTCCTATCTCCTCCTAAATGCAGGTTGTATCCAAAATACGTATTTAACATATACCGCAGATAAAACCAAAACTAGAAAACTGCTAAAAGCTCATTGAAAATGAGACTTCACTAAGAACGAGGTTTCACTAACACTAATGTGAGCCAATAGATTTTTGGTACTTATGCTTTATAACCACCACACTCAAGATCTTGTATCGCGAACATGAGACAATAACCAGTTTTCAAGGTCTTTATCCCAGACAATATTAGCTTCGGCTCGGTGGGAAACCACATCGTAGCTCTATTTTAATTAAATATTTAGTTGGTATTTTTCTTAGGTTAGGTTACGTATTTAATATAATGCGGTCAGAGCGGCCTCTCTTTCACAATACTTTGTTATAGTTTTCATAATTTTGTTGATAAAGTACAATTTTCGACAGAACCTGAGTGTGGTGGCTATAAGACACAAGTACCGTTTTTCTTATAAAATATCATAAAATAATCTTATGACAGCCTAACAAGTAGACATTATTATTGGCTAAAAATAGTGCTAGCTATATCTCGTTATGAGTAAAATCTCATTGGGCTACTGCAAGAGAATATTGAATAAATAAAAAAACAGGCTCAACATAATGACCTGATACAAACTCTACTTTTCCATAACTTGTCGCAAGAGTACAAGCACGCATTAATGACATTCTTCAGGTCTGTTTTACGTCATTGAAAAAAAAAAGTTTGACGTAAACGCCATTACGTGCAGACAAGTTGACTCAAAACCGCATAAAATCATTAATAGGCTTATATCTTTGTGGGTTGATAATGTGACCGAGGGATCACTCTCTCCCAGATATCATGTACACCAGGCCGCGCATGCCAAACGTGGGGAACTTTTCCAGGGGTTTCTCGGACTGTGGCATGCGTGGCACAAATGTGCCAGGCGCAACGAAAAAATTCCAAGCGTGGCAGAACTATGTGGCACACATGGCGTTTCAAGATGTACACTAAGTGGTGGGAAGTCAGCGTTCCCTCGAATGTGACAAATTACTAATTTTTAAATTTTGGCTTTATCTTTAGGAGCAAGAAAGACAAACAATTCTAATCAAAATTATTCAGACGAAAATACTGATAAAAGGTAAAGTTTTACTACTTAATGCCCATATCTGCATTTCCAATAGACGCCGATTCTAATAAAACTTATATAGGCACGGATTAAAAGGAACAGCAAAAAAAAATATAGTCTCAAGAGATCGCAAGACTTTTAACAGGGTTTTTTTTCGCCAAAAACTAGGCTACCCCCTAAAAAACGCAAATTTCTGGACATATACATCCAAAACGGAAGCTAGATAAATCATATATTTTAAATCAAGCTTCACAAATAAAGCAAACGCATCTATATTTCATGGTCTATATTTATATATTTCTTTGCTCTGATTAAATTACCCGTTCAAACAGTAAAGGCCCATTCTAAATGAGATGTCACTAATACAGAGATTTAACTAGCGATAATTTCAATCATTTTGACCCGAAATTCTGATTGGTTTAATATTAGCATTAGTTAAATCTCGATAATAGTAAAGTTTAAACATGAAAAGGCAAAGATGTATCCAGAGGGGGAGAGGGTTATTGGATTTGACCCCCCCCCCGAAATTTTTAGCCGACTCGTGAAAAGTCACAAAGATGCATACAAGAAAATTTTTGATGCATTTTTTGAAGCTTTTTAGTACCCCTCCCCTGAACAAAAACTGAATAAGGCAATGTGAACAGGGCACTAAACTCAAATAGTTGCCGATTAAAAGGAGGAGAAAGGCCTTAAATTGCCAAGGACCCCACTAATGTCTATTCATACCTGCTTTTCCTGTATATCTGCGTAAAACGTGTTTTTCTAAAATTCTTTCTTAGTTGTTGCAAAAATATGAAGTTTTTAGGGCGGTACCACAGCAGCAGCATTACCACGTTGAACCATGGCCATAAATAAGCAAAGCTAATTAAATGAATTTGACAACACTTCTCCTCAGAATTTAAACATTAATCCCAAAGACAGCAATACTTTCGAAGAAAAGCAAGATTTTCTTCAGCTAATTGGTTCCGTATGTTTTTAGCTTTTACTTATAGCTTTTACTTATATGTTTTTAGCGTTTACTTTTATGTTTTTTTTGCGTTTACTTTTACTTATACATATACTTTCTCATCGACTTCTTCGTTCATGTTTCTTATTTTTTTTTATTTTTACATTTGTTTTAGCTTTTACTTATACATATACTTCCTCATCGACTTCTTCGCTCATGTTAATTTTTTTTACTTTTACATATGTTTTACTTATGTTTTAGCTTTTACTTTTACATATACTTTCTTATCGATTTCTTCGCTCATGTTTCTTTTTTTAAGTTTGGCACCCACTACTACCAAGAATTGCACAGCTAAACAATGAGGTATTTTCGGGGGAAAACTGAATTCCCCGTTATCCCTATTTTTTTAAGATAAATATGGTTGTGTATGTTTCCACTTAAACAATTCAAATAATCATATTTAATTTTCGCTATTTTTGGTACTGTGAGAGATCGTCACAATTATTAACAAAAATAACAATATTTTGTCAAAAACTACTTTCACCCTCCCCTGTGTTTTGTGCATGAACAATCATGCTGGATTTGCTTTAAAACAAGAGGTATAGTTTATGAAATGCAACTTTCTTTGTACAACGTTAGTGGTTTTCTCATCTTTTTATGCATGGGTTAATTTCTTTAGTTAATTTTTTATTCCATTTTTTTCCATTAATCAAGGCTATCGTAAGTGAAGCCGAATTATTTGAACTCCTAATATTATTTTTGTAATAAAAAGCATTTCGAATTTTTCCTGCACCGTTCAGTCTTATTAAAAAGCTTATGTTTTCATTGTTTTCATTTACAGGATTGCATGTTTTCGTTTCTACATAATTATAAACGGGATTACGAAATGGGAATGATAATATTTTATGGTTAGAATAATACTGCCACCAGTATAACTACTACGAACAATTAATTGCAGCATTAAGCCAACTACAGGCCTTAAAAAATGGGAACATGAAAACTAGTAAAAAAACAAGAGCTAAGAGCTCATATGGCACTTGTGACGAGAGATCAGATCTGGTCCGGTTATGTCCATCACGTATCTAGAACTTGTGCTTATTCTCGAACTCGCCAAAGGACTAGAAATCCCCCTAACTTCTCCGAAGAGATCGGATCTGGTCCGGTTATGTCAATCAGGTATCTAGAACTTGTGCTTATTCTTCCCAACAAGTTTCATCCTGATCTCTTCACTCTAAGCTTTTTCCAAGATTTCCGGTTTCCAAGATTTCCGTTTCCCCCTCCACCCCCAATGTCCCCAGATCCGATCCGCATTGAAAACGGAGCATCCCATTCGTGAGAAAAACATACCTCAATTTTCACGATTTCCCCTCCCTCCAACCCCCCAGATTGTTGAATCGGAGAAACAACTGTTATCAAGTTAATTTGTGAAGGTCCCTGACATGCCTACCAATTTTCATTGTCATAGCACGTCCAGAAGCACCGAACTCGCCAAAGCACTGGAAATCCCCATCCCAAACTCCCCCAAAGAGAGCGGATCTGGTCCGGTTATGTCAATCACGTATCTAGGACTTTTTCTTATTCTTCCCGCCAACTTTCATCTCGATCTCTCCACTCTAAGCGTTTTCCAAAATTTCCGATTTTTCCCTCCAGCTCCCCTCAATGTCACCAGATCCGGTCGGGATTTAAAATAAGAGCTCTGAGACACGAGGTTCTTCTAAATATCAAATTTTATTAAGATCGGATGACCCGTTCGTAAGTTGAAAATATCTCATTTTTTTCTATTTTTTCCGAATCAACCGTCCTTCCACTCCCCCCCCAGATGGTCGAATCGGGGAAGCGACTATTTCTAGCTTAATTTGGTCCGGTCCCTGATACGCCTGCCAACTTTCAGCGATCGCTATATTAATCACCTATCTGATTTCAGATCTTCTTCATTTAAAAATTGGGGTGGGATTCGAACCTGAGACCTTCGCACCCAAGCGAGAATCATAACCCTAAACCACAAGCCATACTTAACAAGAACAATAATTTGTTTTATCGGCAAATAAAATTCTTCTCCACCATCTCGTTCGCTCGCCCCCCCCCCCAGGTGGTCGAATCGGGGAAGCGACTATTTCTCAATTAATCTGGTCTGGTCCAGCTTTCATCGTCCTAGCTTATCTGGAAGTGCCCGAACCAGTAAAACCGGGACCGACAGACAGACAGACCGACGGACAGAAATTGCGATCGCTACATGTCACTTGGTAAATACCAAGTGCCATAAAACCACGTAAAACTCTTAATAGTCTTAAACTAATAAAAACAAAAAAATAATAAAAACAAAATTAATAAATAAAACTTGTTGATAAGTAGAGACTTGAGGTGACATTACTGATTTGTTTACGATAGGCCTAATTTAAAAAATTGAACAGTAAACTCTGCAATAAAAAATATCTGGACAATAAATAAAAAAAAGTATGATACAAATCTGGAAGTAATACTGGTCAAAGCATTTTTTTTTTTCTCAAAAGAATTAATAATTTGACTGTTCTTTTGTTAAAATGAAGTTTGATTGTAGCTGCGTTCTGGGTTGGAAAGCCGGAAATTAATTTTATATTCGTTCTAGAATCGTTCTGCCTTTACTTTAAAAATTAATTTAGTTCTCAATATCGTTTTCATTTTTTTATTGAGCACGGATTGTTAATATATTTTCATTTTTGTTACACCGTTATTCTTCCTTAATTTGCCGTGACGACAGCTTGTTATACACGCATACAAACTACTCGCTATATAACTTTTCTTATCCAAACGTCATATGCACATAAGTCCCATTTCTTGGTTTTTTTTTTCTTAACTTGTTATTCCTTTTCCCAACAGGAAAATACTTACTGCTTCAAATTCTTCAAAAGAGAGTGTTCCTCGACTAGCACCACGTTTGTCGCGATCAAATTCTTCTATCAACTGTCTAACTTTGTACTGAGGCAGTTTGAAACCGCAAAGATCTAACGCGGCTTTTAGTTCTGACATGTCAATAGATCCGCTATTATTGACGTCAATCTGTAAGAAAAAAAGAAGATATTTAGGCCTGCGCAGATTAGAGACAAGTACGCCTACACACAGAAGAGAGAGGGAATATCCACCTCAGATTGGGCCAAAGGGCCTCTTCCTCCAAAAAGTAATGCCAAAAAACAGTTTCATTTTTGCATTTCACTTGTTGACGGAAAATCCTGACTTCTCCCCCCCCCCTAGAGTCAAACCTTAATACTAATGCAGTATAGTGAAATAAGTAGGCAAGACAGCATAAAAATGCTTTAAAACACATTTGGGTTGAATAAAGGGGTGGAAACCCCAAAAATTACACAATATGCTTTCCTCTTAAGCTTAAACCAGTATGTACAAGGGACAAAACAATTGTGGATACGGGAGAGGGGGGATAAGGAGGGCAAATTCTAAACAGGCGCACACACAATTCACAGGCAGCGAAATTTAAAACACGAATTACATAAGAACACTTTTCAGAGAAATTATTAAAGTGAATTAGGATTCAACGCGAAACCCATCGGAAATGATGCAACTTAAGTATTCACTAGTGTACTTTTGGAAAGCTTCAGAAAGTCACCAATAAGAACTAGCGTAGAGGGGCACCGACTGGCGGGAAGGGGGAAGTCATCCCTCTGTAGTTTATTACCTTTTCCCAGAATTTGTACACATTTTGTGTTGACACTGAAAAAAATGTCATCCCCTCTAGACCTTAAAAAAATACTTTTTGGTGTCAAATTTTTTTTGTTAATAATTGTAAATAATTTCTGTTTGATTTAATTTTTAATGTCGCTCTTTACTTTCAGTTAAAAAACTTGTTTTATTTTCTTTAATTTCTGAACATTTTTAAATTAATGTAGGTTATGATTTTGGATCATCGTACATGAATAATTAAAATAAAATTTGCATATTGATTTTTGCTCTTTTTTGGAGAAATGGCTTTCTCAATGTTTTGATCGGAAATTTTTGAGAAAAAAAGGGCGGGAAAAAAAACACTAGAGATTTTAATTCTATCTGTGAACGTTTTTATTAGTAATAAATATAGGCAACTTACGAATTAACTTACGTAAAGAACTTCTATATTCGTATAATTTTATTATGTATAAGAGGGGCGTTCGTCCCCTCGTCGATACCTCGCTCTTTACACTAAAGTTTGAATTTTGTTCCAAATTTTTAAGAATAGCTCCTGAATCACAAAGGCCATTTAATTAGAATAAATAGCTCTTTTAAAATTACTAAAAATACTATAGGGTTAAGAGCGAGGTAATGAAGAGGGGACAAACCCCCTAATATACGAATAGTTTCTGTTTGTTTTAAGTTTTAATGTTGATCCTTACTTTCAGTTGAAAAAACTTGCTTTTTTATTTAATTTCTCATTGTTGTTTTTTTTAATGATGCTGGAAAATCCAGCGCCCAGTTCATCAAAATTCTCTTCCCCCATGATAAATTCCTCCACGGAAAGATCCTCCCACGTAATCCCTGACCCCCTCCCCCCATCACTAGAAAAATCCACCCTAAAAAAGTCTGTATACTTCCCAATAACCAATCCTATATGCAAACAATGGGGAAAGTTCATAACTTGAAGCCCTTTCCCCGGTGACTGTGGGGGATTAAGTCGTCATCACAGACAAAGTTTATCAGATTTTCCGATTATGTTGAACAAAATGGCTATCTAAAAATTCTGATCCGGTGGCCTTGAGAAAAAAATTAGAGTGAGATGGGGACTAGCTGCCCTACAATTTTTTGGTCACTTCAAAAGGGCACTATAACTTTCAACTTCCGTTAAAGTAAACCCTCTCGCGATATTTAGGACTACTGGGTCCATATAATTGCCCCTGGGGGAAAATAAACAACAACAAAACAGATAAACATAATATGACGATGATTTAATATAATATCACAGATGCGTGATAAACATGTATCCGTGATCTTTCTTCTGAAAAAAAAAGATACAAAATTCCACATTTTTGCAAATAGGAGCTTGAAACCTCTACATCAGGGTTCTCTGATACGCTGTATCTGATGTTGTGATTTTCATTAAGATTCTGTGACTTTTAAGGGGCGTTTCCCCCTTTTTGCGAAAATAAGGCAAATTTTCTCAGGCTCGACTTTTTCTCAACTTTTGATGAGTAAAATTAAATTTGATGAAACTTAAATATTTAGAAACAGCATTGAAATCCAATCGTTTTGATGGATCTATTGGTATCCAAATTCCGTTTTTCAGAGTTTCGGTTACTATTGAGCCGGGTCGCTTCTTACTTACTTAGATCCATGCTTTTCCATTTATTTCCCAGTGCAAGTCCTTCGACCGAGTTTAAATGGCAGAATTATGGCCGTGTCCAAGGGGAGGTGCTAAATAGTTTTAACCTCATCCTAAAATTTTCGCCCGACTCGTACAAAAGTAACAAAATTACGTGTAAACAAATTTTTGCATACAGAAATCTTGAAAATCATTTTTTGTAACACTGCTCCGAAGTATTTTACCCCCCCCCCCCCTACCCGTACAAAATCCTGAATTTGAACCTGGGGAGACCCCCCCCCTCCATTCCATGGATACAGATATGAGAACGTTATGTTCATCATTTGAAGAAAGATAGGAAAAAACTAGCGCAAAAGTGGATTCTCCTTTTATAATCAAGAAAACCAACCTTTTGGTAGTAGAGATTACCCTACACAAATAACTTGATCTTCTTTGAACTGGTAGTAACTTAGAGGAAATTAGAAGCTTCGTGAAAATTTAAATTGGGAGGGGGGAAAATTAATTCAAGAAGACAGACGAATTGTATCTAAAACATCGAAAGTTACGGGAGAAACTGTACAATCTTACTCTTTCGGGGATAGTTCGAAATCGAAGCCCACTTGGCATACAATTCCGCGTTCATATTGAAAGGCAAGGAATTATGATATCTCTGATCTAAAATGACATGACTGGCTGCACAGCCCCTGCCCCCGAACAAAGCCTGAAACAAAGCCCGAACAAAGCCCCCGAAAAAGCCCGAAACTGCCCCCCGAATATCGCTGTCGCAAAATCCCCGAAACTGCCCCCCGAATATCGCTGTCGCAAAATCCCAAATACGATATTTCCTGCAAATAATTCTTTTTTAACTAGTCAGAAATGTTTACAATAGGCGAGAATTTGGTTAGTAAAAATGAATTATTAGAACTTAATATCCGGCCTTTCGCTCATTTTAATTTTCCTTTTGGGGACCTTCAAATGTTTTAGATGGAATCCTCTCCTCTATCCGGGTTAGGTGGATCATTTTTGAGTGCTACGATAGCTATTTCATTAAACGAATACGGCTGAGTACGAATGAATGATACGAATGAGAGCTATTTATTACCCAAAGAAAAAAGTTTTCTCAGTAAAGCGATCTTTGCAATTTTCTTGGAATGCAAATGGTCGACTTACACCATCTATTCTTGGGGAAATTTGCAATTAGATAACACTATTGCTTATGAGTTTCAAATTCTCAAAAATCCACGATGTCTGCCCTTAACAATAGCATAACTTATTTAAATATAATTTAGTACTATTTGGATTTATTGTCAAAACCATGTTCACTGGTGCCAAAAATTACATCACAGTCAAGGACATAAATGGGACCAATGTTGGGGTATTTCCAACACTCTACACTAATATTAGATATAACGGGCCAAATATTAGCAAGAGGTAGATAGGTGAAACGGAAGAGAAATTAAACCTAGGGGGATATATCCTACCTTATCCCTAATATAAAAGCCATTGTCAAAAAAGTGCCAGTAACTTGTATCATTTTCAATAAAGCCAAAAATGGCACCAATATTGAGGTACTACAACAATATACACCAATCGATATAATGAGCCTAACAGCAAAAACAGGGTAGGTGAGTGTTTAGACCCACGTACAACAAAGTTGTTCTAGGATGGGATTTCTCACCTGTCTTTCTTTTGTGACAAATCTGTCATGGTCGAGGTAGTCTGCAAGGCCGTATTCTGGATTTCGAGTATAGAGGGGAGGATCAAGCTTTTTGCGAAAGGGGATTGGGCGACATCAGAGACTTCTTGGGTGTATTTTGTTTGTCAAAACAGAATAGTGCATTGTTGAGTCATTTTTCATGTTTATCAAATAGAAAGGATCACCCCAGATCCCTAGAAGATTTTTGGTAGCAGTGGCCTAACATATGTTTTTGGTGTGTTTTCAACAAAGCAAAAGAAACAAACAATAAAAAAATATCAGAAAATTAAAATCAGCTAGTCGGTAACATGGTTTTTCCCGATAAGAGGTATTTATTCTGGAACATTAGACGGTACGACTTTATGAAGGTTTTCCCAACTTATCTTAAAGAACTGCAAGGTTCTGTTATCGTTTCTAGGAATTAATTGGATATTTTGTCACCACTGGCGTAACGCCTATTTTAATTAAGCAAATATTTGCATAGCTTCAAAATATGAAATTAATAGTTTACATTATTACACTTAAGAATGCTCCTACCAGATAAAGCTTACACAAATGTATTTATTTTTCTAAAACATAAAACAGCAATTGGAGCGGTAATTGGAAACAAAAATAAATGGAAACTTCTGTTGATTTATTGAAACTACAGAAATCATCCTACAGATTTAACTCCATGCAAAAGTCCACCTCAAGAAACTACCCTACCAATGTAAAAATCTCCCCCTGCAAAACTAGAACTCTTTATTATGTGTATGAGGGGGGTCTCCCCTTATACAATACCACAAAATTTGGCTCGCCCCTCCTTGGAAAAATCCTTCCCTCACGGAAAATCCCTCCAGGTAAAGCTCTTCCCACATAAAATACCCCCCACCAGGAAAATTCTTCCCACACAATTCGATTCTAGATGAAAATTATCCCTGGAAAATTTCTTGCTGACGATTCCGGCTCAAATTTTTCTTAGGCCACTTTAAAAAAAAACAACAAAAAAAAATATAATTCTGGTTTTTTTTTAAAATCATGCTCGAAATCCCCCCTCCGTGAAAAATTCTTCTCACAAATACTTCCCGCTCCCTAGTAGAAACGTAATCCCACAGAAAATTCCCTCTGGAGACTCCATCTTTTGTAAAACTTCGCTATGAAAATTTTCTCCCGTGGTAAACCCTCCCACATACGGAAGATACTCTAGACAATTCCAACACGGTAAATATTTTCCCCGGACAATTGCCCTTAATATTTCCGCATGTAAAATTCCGTCGGCAAAGAGAGAGTAAGGCAAATAAAAAGAATTTCGTATAGGAGTTCGGGCAAATTCTCCCAGCTTAAAATTTTCCTTGGAAAATTCATCTTCCGGGAACTTCCCTCCCCACGGGAAAATATGCCCGTAGAAAATCCTCCCTCTTCCCCAGAAAATGTCTGTATACTTCCCAATAAGAAATACTATACGTAAACAATGGGCAAATTACCTGAATTAGCAAACCATTCCCAAGGGGCTTTGGGGGTTTTTTATCCTCAAAAATATATTAACCAGGCTTTTCAACTAGTCTGAACAGATGGCTATCTAATAATTTTTATCGGATAATTTTTAGAAAAAAGTAAGGTGGTGGGAGGTGGGCCAGTTGCCCTCCAATCTTTTTGATCACTTAAAAGGGGCAATAAAGCTTTTAATTTCTGTTCGAATGAGCTCTTTCTCGATATTCTAGGACTATTGGTTTGATGCGATTACCCCTGAAAAAAAACACGCATCCGTGATCTCTTTTGGAAAAAAAACCTACATTTATGCAGACAGAAGCTTGAAATTTCTACATCACTGTTATCGAGTACGCTGAATCTGACGGTTTGATTTCCATTTACATTACTTGACTTTTAGGGGGTGTTTCCCTCCTTTTTCAAAATCAGACAAATATTCTCAGGCTCGTAGGCTTTGATGCGTAACGTTAAAATTAATGAATCTTATATATTTGGAACCAACAAAATAAGCAGTTTTTTTATATATCTATTGTAGGGGTGTAATTTACTATAGGGAAGGGGGGCAACTGCCCCCTCCAGACCCAAGTTTCCGCCTTCCAGCTGAAATTTAGATTCTACAAAAAAACCTTGTCAAAACTAAGATAAGCCTGCATAATTCACGTATCCAGAGAAACAAGTTTTCTTTAGTACATCTTAACCTTTATGGTAATATATGGATTATTTTTAAGTTTTAACTGTCATTTTCACTTTATTGAAGAAAATTAGCTCCAAATCTACTCCCCCCCTCAGGATTTTGATGAATTTACGCCGCTGATCTATTGATATAAAAACTCCATTTTTCAGTGTTTCAGTTACTATTGAGGGGCATTGGTCCTTACGTTCGTTATCACGAAAAGTTATTTGATGGCAACATTATTTAAACCTATATTGGTAGCTTCGCCATCCACGGCTATACAAAGTGAAGCTGCAGAACTACCGCCCAATCTGGTTAAAATTGATCAAATCAGCGATGTGCTAAAGTACTAACTCCGTTGCTGCCCAAAATCAGAACAAATTCACAGCAAAAGCGGGTTTTAACTTAAATTAATTAAAAAAAACAAAGTACTGGTTTTCTGTAATCCTACAAGCATAGGGAAATATCACCATTTGAATTATTTGCACTAGTTTTATTGATATATGTTGGATAGGCTATGAAGTAATAATTATTGCTCGTTTTAAGTTTCAACTTCGCTCTTTACCTCCCTCGCAAAAACTTAGTTTTTTAGATGAACCTTTGCTCGTTTTATATTAAAATTTAATTTAGAAACAGCATTACCATGATCTTTTTTTTATATGGAATAATTTATGTTTGTTTTAAGTTTTAATGTTACTACTTAGTTTCAGTTGAAAACTTTTTTTTTTATAATTTCTAATCTCCTCTAATCTATGGGAGATAAGACACTTCAACCCTTATTAAGGAGCTGAACGCCGGACAAGAATTGAAGGGGAAAAAATAAGTTTAGAGTAGAAAATTAATTAAAACACAGTGCCGTTTCTTTTTTAGAACAAATTATAAAAAAAGAAGAAATAGATTTCTAATTCTTTGTTAAAAAAAAATTAATTTAGTAGCACTTAAGAAAGTACCTCTAAGCGAGTTAACTAAGCGGACAGGTTTGCATATTGATATGCTTGTGGAAAAATGTTGCTAGCTCAACAGAAATGTGCCTTCAGGCTTAGCGAGTTGTTTGACCAGTCCCTAAATAGAAAAGCCACTCAATACTTATTCAAAAAAAAAAGATCATTCCTCGTGTAAGTACGATAAATGGAATTATAAACTGCAGTTTGTTTTCATTCCAAAAGTTCGGGAAGATTTACCTAAATTCTCCAACAGAACTGTTTCCACTGTCTTCCTTTTTGGATGCACAATCTTACGTGTGGAGCGAATATTACAGTGGAATTGTCCTGGGGAAATTTTCAGCGAAGGTCAAATTGTCTGGTAAGATTTCTCCGTGGAAAAATGTGGGTAATGTCCACATGGGTACTGCAAGGTGACACATCCCTTCTTACAAAACGCTTCTGGTGTTTATTAAGGAGGGGTGGTAGATCTTGTGTAAGGAGGAGGATACGGTCCTACATAAAAACTTTCTATCTAGTCTATTGTGCTATCGACTAGATAGCACCATCATAAAGGGCCATATAACACCAAAAATTGTACTTTGGTTGCCATTTTCGGACTAAAAAGACTGGGAATAATGAAATGGTGCTATTACAATCTCAATTGTTCAAAACCGTAATTATGATGTTCACAAATTCTACCTATCTCATATCCCCCAGTACCCTTAATATTAATGAGGTCTTGTCTTCATTAAGGCTTTTTCAGGGAATATCGCCCGTGGCTTTTTAGTTTTTCAGGCAACCCCAGTCTCCTTTGGTACTTTTTAAGGCTCAAAAAGGCAAATCAGGCGCTTTTGAAATGTTTTTTTTTTCAGGAACGTCTGTTTTTCGATGAAAACAAGCTGTTTTTACTTGGCCTGAAAAAGCCATAATGAAGCCACTAGACTAGTGCAAAAAAGAGAATCCATGGGAAAATATGGGTAATGTCCACAAGGGTGCTGTAAGGTGACATCTACCTTCTTATTGCACAAAAATGTTTCTGGCCTTTATGATGGTTGATCTTTAGGGAGGGAGGGGGTTAAGATCCTCCAAAAAAAAGTTAGAATGCAACCTGAGAAGTAAAAAATATCACAGAGAAAAATGCAAATAGGTTTTTAGTACTATTATTTCTGTATAGGCAAGGCTATGTCAATTTAATAGTGAAAATAAGTAACTAATTTGAATAGATAAGTATAACAATAAGTAATCCTTCTTTTAATATACAACTTTGACTGGTTCCAGAACCACAAACCTACACTTCTCCAAACCCTAAGTGGCAAGGGGTTGGGGTCAGGGCGTAATTTACTATGGGGCAGAGGGGGCAACTGCCCCTCCCAGCTCTCGGTTTTCCCCCAGACCACAGCTTAGGCCTCCCCCAGCTGAAATTCAACTTCCCCAAAAATGTTGTCAAAACTAAGATAAGCCTACATAATCCGAGATTCCACTGAAACAGGCCGGTTTTCTTTAGTACATCTTTACCTTTATTATTATATGGCTCGTTTTTCAGTTTTCTCTGTCATTTTCACTTGATTTGTGAAAAACTGCTCCAACTTTGACCCCCCCCCCTAAAGGATTTTGAAAAAATCATGCCATTCGTTGGGGTATAGTTTTAGTGATCTACTAAGATTGGTGTTGCAAACCATGAACTGGATGACCTCTATTTCCTTCTGAATTAAAAAACTTGACCAAATACCTTTCACATTTACAAAAACAGTGGAACTATCTTAAAAATATTCATATAAGGGACAAAACCTTGATTGAATAAGAAAAAAAACAAGCAGGAATCAAACACAAGACACTCTTATTTGAAGTTCAAAGATGTACTAACAGAACCACGCCTCTAATAATGAAATTGATACATCGTGCCTTAATTGCGCAGCTTATTAAGGGGGCTTAGAAGAGGATCATACGAGAGGTGTTCTTGCAAACCTCCAGTTATGAATTTGGGACCATAATTATTACAATGATATCGTTTTATGCTTCCAAGCTTTTCTACTTAAGGTGTGACACCAAAAGAATTGTTTTTACTGCTATATTACACTTACGGATGGTAGAATTGATGAAAATCACGTAGATATGAGCAATAACTATCAAATGAGCCATTAAATGTCACTAAAAATTTCCGGTAGCCCACTAGTCTCAGCTTTTCCATTTGAGACATGGCATCAAAATTGCCGTTTTTAGTGCCATTTGGAACTTGCTAACGGTGGAATTTATAGGAAGGACATAGATATGAGCAATATCTTTCATATGAGCAATCAAAAATCTGTATAAGATGTTCTGGTAGCCTGCCAGCCTCACCCCCCGAGAAATGGCACAAAAGTACCATTTTTAGTGCCATATGGCATATATGATAAATGAGCCAGTGCCATATGGCAAATTTTGCAGGTGCCAAAATTTATAAAAAGCACGTAGATAGGAAAAATTACTTATGAATGAGTCATTAATCACCTCTCTATGATGTTCTGGTAAACCCCTAGCCCTGAAAAAAAGAAGCCACATCAGTGCTACCCATGCAAAAAAAGTGATTTTCCTTGTTGTTCGAGGTGGGGGACTGTAATTTCCCTGTAGAGGTTTTCAAATATGCTGATTCCAATGGTTCACTTTCATTTTGATCTGACGCCATTTTCGAGGAGTTTCAGATTTTTTTTTAGATCACCATAAATTTCCTTTCGTAATAAGCTTTTAATTTTAAGACGAACCGAGATAATAGTTACAATTCCTAATTCAGTGTCGGATGCCAATTTTTTTCACTAGACAGTTATTTCTGAACATATTTTTTAACTTTTGGTTACTATGGACTGTGGTTCGCTATTTACTAGGTTGCAGCTACTGCTGCAACTATGATGTGCCATGTAAGGTAATCACTCCTGGCACATCGATTGATGGACTCTTGATGATCGCAACATATCTCCATACTGATCGTCGTTAAAAAATATACCGCCACGTGAACTGGCTATCTTGAAACTGGCTTATTGTAGTGAACCTGTTCTGAATTTATCCTGAATTATCTCTGGTATATGAATCATATGTCGTCAGTCGGGTATCAAAAGGTCGTGCTTCCATTTCAATAGTAGTAAATTTTCAGAAGTGCAAAGAAAAAACCTCACATTTTTATCTCCTCCAAGCGAATTGATCTAAAATCAATGCATATCAATCTATTTTTGTTTTACAGCATTCACAAGGGAAAGAAAAACGTTACAAGGTTTTTTGTTTGCTCTTATGAAAATTTACAATTATGAAGATACGATCTTTTGATGACCGACTGACGATATGCAGAATATTTTTGCCATACAGACTGAAGTTCGATTAAATGACTTTTCACGGGGAAGGAGGCATTACATCTTGATTAGTATTTGAGCTTCCAACTAAAATTTAATGACACCAGATTTTAGTACTCATACAAGCGAACGAATAATGCTAATACAACCGAGTTTTTAGGGGGGGGGATTTTTCTCGAATTTCCTTTCTTTTGAAATTGCAGCAACGTGCGACGGGTAAGCTAGTTAGAAATGCAATTGAGTTACTATGGGGAGACGCGTTCGAGAAAACCTTATATATCTTCTTCAGGGATACTATTATTAGGCATTTGGCGGAGTACAAGTTGGCGGGGGGATCATCTATCCTCTTTTATATTACGATTTCGGGGAGAGACAAGTCCCACCCCAAAATATTGTTTGATATCCTCACCAAATGGATAATGACGTACATCATTTTTCTAGAGTTCTTCAAGTCAGCTCAAGCTTCTCAAATAGTAACTTTGATTATGAAGACGATATTACTTTGCTGGCGAAAAAATCGATTCAGTGACGCTGTGGCAGAAAGGATCAGACAGTTCGGTGGCAGTTCGGCAGTGGCAAAACCAACCCTCTATGAAAGGACAAAACTGATCCCCGGAACACTTTAGTGCGGTAAGACTTAATAACACTCGCTTATATGTCATCAAAATCTAAACATCTAGGTCTCTCACCGACGTTTTTGGCGACTGCACTAGGGAAATTTGGAGCACAATGTCATCTGCGTCTGTAGGCACAACATATCTGTAGCAAAACAGAGGAAAAGCCTGTTAAGGGAGAATAAGTCTTTTCTAAGATGATTTCCCCAATGCATGAGGTAATCCTCATCAAGATATACAAGTAAAAAAAAAAATCCAAAGGGATACAAGACGTAAGCAGATGCAAAGCGTACAAAGGTTTTTTTTTAACAGGGGAGGCTGTTGATAAGGGGGTCCTCCCCCTAACATACAAGCCTACTAAGATGTGGTCTCTTAAAAGCCCCAGGTATCTTTGCTCTGAGTGCGACCCCTGATGCCATGAACACAATACTCAAAAGAACTTCTGAAAATGTTTGGACATGGCTGTTGGGAGCCGAATAACGGCTTAACTAAACAGGCATTGAACTTCAAAGCTTTTATTCAGTGGAAAGAAGAGATAGGAGGGCCAGGGAAGACCTGGCACAATATAAATCAAGAAGGACCTTATTCTGATTGGTGGTTTTCGACGCCATGGGTGACGGCTTGGTGAGTAAAGGACAGAAATTTAAGCACTACAAGCTATAGACGAAGAAGTTTAGAGATCAGCTGCCAACCAGAGTCGTGTCCAGGGCTGCTGTTCTGGGGAGGGGTACAAAAATGAAAAACATCCAAAAAAATTTGTATACATTTTTGCTTCGTTTCAACGAGTCGGACAAAAATTCCGTTGAGAGGAGGGGGTTGAGCCCTAAACCCCTCGCGATGCGGTCTTGCTACCAGATTGTGATGTTTCGGCTGTGAAATTCGTGTTCTAACTATTCGTGTTCTAAAAGGAAACCCATAATTGGAAGTCCATATGAATTAAATTTTGTTGTCTTCCGAATCTTGAGAAGACAGTTTTTGTAACAACTCTCGTCAAATTTCTGTTGAAAAACAGCATTTTATTTTTAATCAAGGTGTTCAGAATTTTTCATTCAAGTTTATAGGCATATTTTTCAAGAAAGTCTATTCCATTTAACAAATGCTCACGGGCCAAATTCCAAATCATAAAAAACAGTTCCAATCGCAGCGGAGGGTCTGCTTACATGATCTATATGTCATCCAATTAAGAACCCCTGATCAAGACAATTAATAAACAATAATTGAGTTCTGGTCTCAATTAGCTGTGACATCAAGCACCTGCCAAACACATGAAAGGTTTTCTTCTCAATTAGAGCCTTGTCAAAATATTTTAATATGGTGATTAAGATTCACACAGGGCTCAAAAGGTCTAATAATAGAATTATTGTTGATAACAAAAGCTATACTCCACTTGGGGTTCCCCAGTTTCGATGGTTCACACATAGTATCTAAAATTAGGAACACATGAGCTTCAAGATCTTGTTTCAATATTTGCATGCTGTCGTGTTCATGCAAGCACCCAACAATTTAATTACAGGGCAAGGGTCAAGACTATATCCAGAAGGAACGAGTGCAGGGTTTTAACCTCCCTCCCGAAATTTTTGTCAGATCCATAAAATATTAACAAAAATTCATATAAACAAATTTCGAATGCGTTTTTAAACGTTTTGGTGCCCCCCCCCCCCCGAACAAAATTCTGGATACGCCCTTGGTAGGTGCCAGGCTCTAGAAGCTAAACATGGAGGGGAAAATCTCCCCATTTTTGTTCAGTTTTGCTCCTTTTTTGTGCATTTTTCGAGGAATGAAAAGGCGATATAACGAGATAAATACGGTGTTCGTTTTAAAGAAATAAAGTTGCAATTTGCTTAATGACATTCACGCAGTGCCTAAATGTTTTAACAGTAGAACTTAAAGATGTGAATATTATAAAAAATGTTACTTTAATTTCAAATTTTATGTTCAATTAAATATTAAGCTAATTCAATTTTTAAAATTTAAACTTTAATATTACTTAAAATAAATTTTCCTTCCCTTCGGGATTTAAAACCGTTTTTCCACCATCCCAACAAAAATTGGTGTCATTAAATTAACAAACAATTGCGTTTTCATGAGCTAAAAAAAAGTTGTTAGCTAATTTTGCTAGGGGATTTAAAGCGCAATATTCAGAAACAAATAACGAAGCGAAACAAAACCCCCTGGATACGGCCTTGGTTGTGGCACAAAATGGCACCTTGCTGTAGTGTGATATCTCTTATTACTTAAAAAAGGTACTGGAAATCAAAACTTCCGTTTGATTGAGCCCTCCTTTCAGTATTCTAAAACCATTGGTTCGATTCAACCACCCATGAAAAAGCACTTGTGACGAGGCAAGAAGAGCTAAGAGCCAAGAGATCATATGGTATGAGCTCTAGTAAAATTCTATGAATCAATAGATTGATTTAAAAGGAAAATAAGAGGCTTAATGCCGGTCAGGATTTAAAATAAGAGCTCTGAGTCACGACGTCCTTCTAAATATCAAAATTCATTAAGATCCGATCATCCAATCGTATGTTATAAATACCTAATTTTTTCTAATTTTTCCTCTCCCTTTAGCCCCCCAGATGGTCGAATCTGGGAAAACGACTTTATCAAGTCAATTTGTGCAGCTCCCTGACACGCCTACCAATTTTCATCGTCCTAGCACGTCCGGAAGCACCAAACTCGCCAAATCACTGAACCCCTCCCCCCAACTCCCCCAAAGAGAGCGAATCCAGTACGGTTCCATCAATCACATATCAAGGACATTGGCTTATTATACCCACCAAGCTTCATCCCGATTCCACCACTCCAAGTGTTTTCCAAGAATTCCCCCTCCAACTCCCCCAATGTCAAAAGATCTGGTCGGGATTTGAAATAAGAGCTCTGAGACATGGATTCCTTCTAAATATCAAATTTCGTTAAGATCCGATCACCTCTTCGTAAAATAAAAATACCCCAATTTTCACGTTTTCCAAGAATTCTGGTTTCCCCCTCCAACTCCCCCCAATGTCACAGGATCTGGTCGGAACTTAAAATTAGAGCTTTAAACCGCAAGACCCTTCTAAATATCAAATTTTATTAAGATCTGGTCACCCTTTCGTAGGTTACAAATACCTCAATTTTCAAAATTATCCCCCCCCAACTCCACCAAAGAGAGCAGATCCGGTCCGATTATGTCAGTCACGTGTCTTAGACAGGTTTTTATTTTTCCCATCCAGTTTCATCCTGATCTCACCGCTTTAAGTATTTTTTAAGATTTCCGGTTACCCTCAACTGTCCCCCCCCCTTTTGCGCTGGATCAGGTTAAGATTTAAAATAAGAGATCTGAGCCACGAGGTCCTTCCAAATATGAAGTTTCATAAAGATCCGATCACTCCTTCGTAAGTTAAAAATACGTCATTTTTTCTAATTTTTCAGAATTAACTCCCCCTCCCCCAATAGGGCGGATCCGTTCCAATTATGTAAATCACGTATCTAAGACTTCTGCTTATTTTTCCCACCAAGTTTCATCCCGATCCCTTCAATCTAAGCGTTTTCCGTGATTTTAGGTTCCCCCACCCCAAACTCCCCCCAATGTCACCAGATCCGGTAGGGACTTAAAATAAGAATTTTGAGACACGATATCCTTCTAAATATCAAATTTCATTGAGATCCGATCACACGTTCGTAGGTTAAAAATACCTCTTTTTTTAAATTTTTCAGAATTTACCCCCCCCCCCAACTACCCGAAAGAAAGCGGATCCGTTCCAGTTATGTCAATCATGTATCTAGGACTTGTGCTTATTTTTCCCACCAAGTTTCATCCCGATCCCTCCACTCTAAGTGTTTTCCAAGTTTTAGGTTTCCCCCTCCCAACTCCCCTCCCCATGTCAGCAGATCCGGTCGGGATTAAAAATAAGAGCTCTGAGACACGATATCCTTGTAAATATCAAATTTCATTGAGATCCGATAACCCGTTCGTGAGTTAAAAATACCTCATTTTTTCTAATGTTTCAGAATTACCCCCCCCCCCCCACCCCCAACTACCCCAAAGAGAGCGAATCCGTTCCGGTTATGTCAATCATGTATCTAGGACTTGTGCTTATTTTTCCCACTAAGTTTCATCCCGATCCCTCCACTCTGTTCGGGATTTCAAATAAGCGCTCTGAGACACGATTTCCTTTTAAATATCAAATTTCATTGAGATCCGATCACCCGTTCGTAAGTAAAAATACCTAATTTTTTCTAATTTTTCAGACTTAACGGGGCCCCCACTCCCCACCAGATGGTCAAATCGGGAAAACGACTATTTCTAATTTAATCTGGTCCGGTCCCTGATACGCCTGCCAAATTTCATCGTCCTAGCTTACCTGGAAGTGCCTAAAGTAGCAAAACCGGGACCGACAGACCGACAGAACTTGCGATTGCTATATGTCACTTGGTTAATACCAAGTGCCATAAAAACACATAGTCCGCTCTTTGCCTGAAATATTTGAAATTTCGCGTTTTGGAAAAATGCAGGACTAAGATCTTCTTTTCAAAACTGTCAAACATGCTGAATTTACTCGTGTACTTTTCATCAAGATCCCAACATTACTTGGGAGCTCTTCCCTCCCTCTCTGTGACTATAAATATATTCTTATGTCAATAACTTTTACTACATAATCACTGATAAAGAATCGATGACTGCTAATATTTCTTAAACTGAGCCAATTCTTTAGCTGGTTTCCTACAAATAACTTGAAAGACAGGCTAGCGTAAAAAGCAATCTGATCCCCCTCCCATTTAGTGCGT
The DNA here is from genome assembly GCF_032884065.1 of Artemia franciscana. NCBI lineage: Eukaryota > Metazoa > Arthropoda > Branchiopoda > Anostraca > Artemiidae > Artemia > Artemia franciscana. The sequence continues at coordinate 11,822,597 of NC_088879.1, read as the reverse complement.
TTCTAAGAATTGTTCGCTAACAATTTAATGGAAGAAAATGCCCCTTTATAGAAGGGACTTCATTTAGAGAGTAGAAATGGTTATCTGAATAAAGAATTGCTTATTTTATTTCATTTGTTATTTTCCAGGTTTAAAAAATTCGTGGTAAAATTCTGTTCTATAGGCTATTTTGGAGGAAACAGTATAATAACAAAAAAAAACAGCACCATCCGATTCCCCAATCAGTGCTTTTCCAAGTATAATTATCAATATCATAACAAGTGAGCCCCTCTGTCAGTTATAGGGCCTTATCCAGGGAGTTATCTGGTTTGCCCCCTTCCCCCCAAAAAAAATAATTGTCTAGCTCGTTAAAAAGTAAAAAAAATGTATTTGAAAAAATTTTGTTGCGTTTTGCACAGTTTTTGCATAATCCCCGCACAAAAATCCTTGATACGGCTTTGGAGCTATTCAAAACTAAAAGACAACATTATAAGAACAAAATTGTTTTTTTAATATACAGAAAATCATTCTTAGCCCTATTTTCACTTTTTAATTTTCATTCACGCTTTTAAATAATTTTTAAATAACATATTTATCCAAACTTCCTCATTGTTTGATAATGGCATGAGGCCACAGACAGGGCCATATCCAGGATTTTGTTAGGCAAGAGGAGTATTTTTCGGGGGAGGGGGGACAAAAAACTGAGAAACACATCAAAAATTGTTTATATACATATTTTACATTCTTACGAGTCTTAAAAACATTTCGAGGTTGGCTTAAACCCTCTAACCCCCCCCCCAGACCTGGATACGGCCTTGGCCACAGAACAGGTTAGGAATACAAATTTTCGTTAAAGAACAAAAATTCAAGCAATGAAAAAAATAGATTAAATATTACTCATGGCTTTACCTGCTACTGAAGGGGGGCCATTATCACGATAGCCACTATTATGTTTGGAAATAGTTCTGACTGGGGAACAACAAGATATTACGCTGTAGTTACCACACTGTGTCGTTCAAAAGCTGTATATAACACAATGTTACTATACCCTTTGATTTACTTACAGCATAACAGAAAAGCCTTTGGTCTTTGCAATTATCTATAAATTTCAGTACGTACTTTGAAACACTAATGAAATCTTAGAAGTTGGTGCAGACGGGCAATTGTCTTCAACCCACCGCCAGCCAATATCTTTAAAAATGTCTTTTTTATATTTTTTTATTAAAAATTACATACTTCTATATTTTCATTGAACAAATTCTAAATAACGAAACAGCACGATTGCCCAAATAACCTTAAAAAAACATTTTCCCCCTCCTCTACATTTCATCCACTGTCCCCCTGCGAAGAAGCAAAATCGATTCTTGTGAAGAAGCAAGTGGTCAAAATAGGAACAAGAGGCATTTTAAGTGAAAGGGGGGGGGGTGATGATAATTACAATCATATAATTTTGAGAAGAAACACACCATGACTGGTAGGCACCAATACAGAAATTTACTCAGGAGTTAGAAATTTTGAAAAAGCTTAAAAAAACGCTCCTATTAATAGAACATATATAAAATCATGAGAAAGTCGTAAACCTTCCAATATTGCAGGAGTCCCTCAAAGATAACTATCGGTGGAAGTGTCTAGGCCCTTTAATGTAATTAATAAAAAGTACTTTCTGGTAATGTGCCAAGAAAAATTCTTCCAAAAGCCATCATAGGGTCGAACCAGCGAGCACCTACGCCAACACAGTTCATTGTTGCCAACAGTCAACCCCGTTAGAATGAACTGGCACATATTCGAGGAACGAAATTTCAAAAACAATCATTTAGAGGCTGAGATCCCTGAACTTTTCTCAAATTGCCATTCGGGAGACAGTAACTTCCAAAATGAGGGGCTGCTCCCCCCCATTTTCCCTCTTTCCGCCAATGAGTGTACATCTCGGAGTGCCGCATGTGCCACACTATTCCATCACGCTTGGCACACGTTTGTGAAGCTTGGCACACGCCACCTGGTATATGTGCTAGCTGAAAGTCAGTGACCCCTAGTTTTTTTTTTTTTTTTTGCAATTAATCCAATATTTTCCTGTATTTGATCTCTATAATTATTTTTTTTTCATTTCGCCGCTACCCTCGAGTAACAAAAACCCTTCTAAATACTGGGTGGGGAAGAATCTACGAGCTTGTATATATGATTCAATTTGACATTTCAACGACTATGAATTGACTTCTATCCCCTTAAAACCACATGTACGCCCTACTGGACTGGGGCACAACGAAGCCGCAAAGAAACAAACATGCCAAATTGCCAACCGAGATATTTTATTTTATAGTTGAATTGACCTTTGCCCCTTTCAAAAAAAAAACGATGACAGAAATGAATACAAAGCTGAGATTAAAAAAAAATATACATTCCGAAAAAGTACAACGTGTATAAGAGGAAAACAGAACTAGTCACACACCCCTACAGGCTATTAACCTATGCTCTATCATTTATTCTTGTAACAAGGAAACAATGCTTTAATTTCCTTTTACTTTATCATGTTGGAGAAATGCAAATTAAAAAATGCCTTGCCTGTGCACTTGGCATCATTTGTACTACTAACCGGATCATGATCTCATCCATTCAAACGTGTCAATCAAATGAAACTGTTTATACTGTAATAAAGCTAACACATTTGATGGATCTTCTTATTATAAATACATTAAAAACGAACAGGACTGCTGCTTCGCAAGAACACGAACTTTATGAAATATAGAACTAGGATTGATAAAATTTAGATTTTTTAGGGGGGGGGGGTGCTAAGTCCTAGGATTTTCTACAAGAGACTCCTGAAAATCCATTTTAGGACATATTTTGTACAATATTTCCAAGGATTTATTGAGCTATACACCACTGCCCATGCCAACTAAGGGGTATGATTTTGGACAACCCATTTCTGATATTTTTCCTGCCATTCCTTGAAGACCAGAAGAGCTTAATAACACCACCGACCTTCTTAAAGTTCAGAGCGTCAACGACCGAAATATATTATACTAGAAAAGTATCATATCTGTGTGTCCCTAAGATTAGCTGGGACATGGGTGGAAAAGCTGTTTTTGAGAAAACTTTTTGCCCATGCTTGAAGCTTTTACTTCTTATTAGACAAATACAAGCAATGGTTAAATACAGAAACTCATGTGAGATGAGACAGTTGATAAGCTTAGAAAGGGTTAACTTCATAACATCTGATGACCAGTAGATTTGAAAATGTCTACTTGCCAATTTTTTCACTACTGGTTGTGACTCTTTTCATAACATTTTTTTTTCTGGAGAAGCCTAGAGAAGACGTTTTTGGACATCTATTTCCTTCCCCCTAAACTTTTTTGTCTTGTTTTGTATGAGTAAGTCAAAATTAAAATTAAGATAGTTGACAAATGGCGAATGAAAAAAAAAATAGAACTGTTGACATGGGCTTTATTTCAGTCTAGTTATCTTGAACAAAATAAAAGAAATTGTTGCTAAGTTCTGTCCCACTTGTATCTTGCTGTATTGAGGTTGTTTCTTTTTTTTAAACACCTAATTTAAAACATCTATAAAATAAACTGAAAATATTTGTCTACAATTTATGGCCTTATCAGGTAGGGCAGGTGTCTGAAAATGTCTCATTTTCTAGTATATTCATCCATCACTAGGTTATGATTTTTTTTTTTTCTTCTTAAGTACAAGGAAATCCAGGAGAAAAAAAAACGAAGAAAAATAGTGTTTTCACAGACACCCTTGATGATAATGATGTCAGAGTTGGAGATGGTGTAAAACCTCCAAGTCAACCTGAGGATACTAGTTGTTTGGATTCTGAAAACATGTTAGAACAGCCTCCTAAGAAAAGAACTCCAAGCAGAGATTTCTTTGAGAAAAAGTCAAGTAAACTTTCTCAAAGGCAAATTGACAATCTCATACTGGACTGCACAATCGAAAAATGTGGCGTCTTGTGACTGTGGAGAAAAAAGCTTCCAACCTTGTACAAGGATTGGCTCCTTATATATGGAGACACCCTGTCTACTTCTATAGACCAATTGCTTTTTTATATCTTAATAATAGAATATTATCAATTCCTACTATAAACAAAGGAGTATAAAGCCTAATGTAAGACAATATGATGCTCTCCTTAATTATTAAATAAATGAAAAAACAAGTTTTTTTTAACTGCAAGTAAGAAGCGACATTATAACTTAAAACGAACAGAAATTACTCCGTATATTAAGATTATGTGATGTTTAGGGGGTGTTTCCCCCTATTTTCTAAGATAAGGCAAATTTTCTCAGGCTCGTAACTTTAGATGGGTAAGACTAAACTTGATGAATCTTATATATTCAAATCAGCATTAAAAAGGGATACTTTTGATGCAACTATTGGTATTAAAATTCCGTTTTTTAGAGTTTCGGTTACTATTGAGCCGGGTTGCTCCTTACTACAGTTTGTTACCATGAACTGTTTGATATAGAATGAGAAAACAAGTCATACAGATGACTTTTTATACCTCATTCTCACAAGGACAGCATGGAAAAACTCATGCAGATGATTTTTTTGGTTTTCCTTGTATACTGTAAAACTTAAATGTAGGATACACAGAACACGTTTTAGACCAAAGTATGAATTATAGTTTTATCTCACTGCTGTATTATTTTGCCACAATTCAAATATTTCAATATAGCTATTAAAGATGATGCACATAAATGTCATACAGAAGACCATATACTTCCCCATATAAGGAGAACAATAAAATATCTCACAGATAATTTTTGTCCTGCAATAGTGACATTATTGACATTTGTGTCAAAGAGTATGGGAGGAGAGGGAGGGGGTCAATTTTGTAGGGAAAGCCACTAATGCTCAGAATCAAAATTGATGGGACATATCTCAAGAGGAAGGCACAGAGACCCCTCCTTCCCCATTCTGAGGACAGGAAGGGGTTCAATTTTGGAGAGAAAACCAAAATGCTCAGAATTGAAAATAAATGTGATCTACCTCAAGGGGAAGGCTCAGAGACACCTCTTTCCTCATTTCTGAGGGTACTTTGAGTGGAAAAAATAAGGTACTTGTGTCTTATAGTGACCACACTCAAGAAGTGAAGTTAGGTTAATCACAATGAAATATACCAAAATATGATACTTTAGTAACAAAATTATGGAGATTACTATTATGGAGATAGAACTATGTACATATGGAGATAGAACTATATATATATTTATGGAGATAGAACTATGGAAAGCAGGCTGCCCAGAATGCATTATATTGAATACTCAAACTATGGAGATAAAACTATGTATATTATGGAGATACTCAAACTATGGAGATAGAACTATGTATATTATGGAGATAGAACTATATATATAATTATGGAGATAGAACTATGGAAAGCAGGCTGCCCAGAATGCATTATATTGAATACTCAAACTATGGAGATAAAACTATGTATATTATGGAGATACTCAAACTATGGAGATAGAACTATGTATATTATGGAGATAGAACTATATATATAATTATGGAGATAGAACTATGGAAAGCAGGCTGCCCAGAATGCATTATATTGAATACTCAAACCCTAACCACCTCTATATGACAAATATTTAAATAATCATAGTAGTTTTTGTCATGGAGATAAAAACTAACTATATTGGAATGAAGAGACAGAAACCAAGCTAGTCAGACAAAAATCTTGAGTATGGTTACTGTAAGAAACAAATACCAAAACCAAAAATGTATACATAGATTTGAAATCCAATATGTACTTGTATTTAAAATATGTTTTGTATAATCCTACATCAGTTTAACAATATATAAAGAAAACCAAAAAGGTCATCTGTAGCCTATGGCTGTTTCCATGGAGCTTCTTTAGAGATGAGGTATAAAAAGTCATCTGTATGACTATTTATGTTTGTTCTATAATATAATGAGGTACAAAAAGTCATCTGTATGATTTTTTATTGTTTTCTCTTTATATAACTGGGGCAGTACAATGTCCTTTGTATGACATTTTAGTGGATCATCTATAATAGCTATATCAGAAACAGTAAAGTTTTTATTAGTAAATCCTCTTGGTTATCATAAATAGATAAAAAAAATGGTACTTGTATGATATACCCCCTGCAGCTCATGTTGTTTATGCATTGAGGCACTGTAAACAGGTTTCTTTCAACTTAGCATGAGGAAACAAAGAGAATTGACAGAATAGATGAGAAATATATAATTTGGGATACATATTTGTACATTAGGGATGGAGGGGGGGGGAGTTTATTGGTAAAGTATTTGGACAGTGTGAAGTCAGAATACAATTCTTTCTTTGTAACAGAATAATTGTAGCTAACACATTTTACATGCAGACCCACTGTACTTCACCCCCCCCCCCCCCTTATGTGCAAACATATATCCTAAATTTGTTTCTAAAGTATTATATTTTTATCACACTTAGGCATATTTTACTAAGATTGACATAACTTCATATGTATCACTTTATTCATGTTTGTTCTATAATAGAATGAGGTTTAAAAAGGCATCCATATAGGCATAACTTTATTTATATTTTCTCATTAATAGTGTGAGGTATAAAAAATCATCTGTATGACTTTATTTATGTTTTCTCTATAATAAAATGAGGTATAAAAAGTGATATGAATGACTTTTCCTCTACAATAGAATGAGGTACAAAAGCCATCTGTAGGCCTACGACTTTATTCATATTTGCTCTATAATAGAATGAGGTATAAAAAGCCATCTGTAGGCCTGTGACTTTAGTCATATTCGCTCTATAATAGTGTGAGGTATAGAATTTCACACGTAAGACTATTTATGTTTGCTCTATAGCAGAATGGGGTATAAAAAGTCATCTGTACAACTTTTTACCATTCTAAATAATGAGAGAAAGCATGATATTGTCCTTATCTAATCCCTAGTATATAAAGAGGTAAAATTCTAGTTTATCTGCTTTTTGCTATCTTTGAAAGGGGTTATGTTAGAAAATTAAACATTGAGGCGTGAATCTAGGGCCAAAAACATACTCTGAGAGGTATTGCAAAGCTTCCATGTTGACCCTCTTCTGATTTTTAATTCACATTTTGCCTTAATTTTCAGTTGTCAGTTTCCTTTTTCTCTGATTGTAGTTCTGAAAATGCAAATCCTGCTACCCATTTGAGTAGAATTTTAGCCATATTGATAGGCTTTTCTCTAAATTTAGGAAATGTATTTGCAGATATTTGAAACTTCATAAATTCAGGGTTTGGACAGGTCAGTTCGTTTCAAATTATAGGCTTTGTCCTATTTTTATAGGATTTCCCGGGCCCAAATATAGGATTCGGAAATCCTTGGGATCAGATCTGTGGTAGATGGCATGGGATGCCTAGTCACATAAATTACCAAGTTTCATCCCGATCCCTCCAATCTAAGCGTTTTCTATGATTTTAGGTCCCCCCCCCCAATGTCACCAGATCCGGTCGGGATTTAAAATAAGAGCTTTTAGACACAATATCCTTCTAAATATCAAATTTCATTGAGATCCGATCACCCAATCGTAAGTTCAAAATACCTCATTTTTTCTAATTTTTCAGAATCAACCCCCCTCCCCAAACTACCCCAAAGAGAGCGGATCCGTTCTGGTTATGTCAATCATTTATCTAGGACTTGTGCTTATTTTTCCCACCAAGTTTCAGCCCAATCCCTCCAATCTAAATGTTTTCCATGATTTTAGGTCATGCCAAACTCCCCCCAATGTCACCAGATCCGGTTGGGATTTAAAATAAGAGCTTTGAGACACAATATCCTTCTAAATATCAAATTTCATTGAGATCCGATCACCCGTTCGTAAGTTAAAAATACCTAATTTTTTCTAATTTTTCAGAATCACCCCCCCCCCTCTCAACTACCCCAAAGAGAGCGGATCCGTTCTGGCTATGTCAATCATGTATCTAGGACTTGTGCTTATTTTTCCCACCCAGTTTCAGCCCAATCCCTCTACTCTAAGTGTTTTCCAAGATTTTAGGTTTCCCCCTCCAAACTCCCCCAATGTCACCAGATCCGGTCGGGTTTTAAAATAACAGCTCTGAGACATGATATCCTTCCAAACATCAAATTTCATTAAGATCTGATCAACTGTTCCTAAGTTAAAAATACTTCATTTTTCTATTTTTTCTGAATTAACAGGGCCCCCACTCCCCCCCCACATGGTCAAATCGGGAAAAAGACTATTTCTAATTTAATCTGGTCCAGTTCCTGATACGCTTGCCAAATTTCATCGTCCTAGCTTACCTGGAAGTGCCTAAAGTAGCAAAACCAGGACCAACAGACAGACAGAATTTGCAATTGCTATATGTCACTTGTTTAATACCAAGTGCCATAAAAACACTATGCTACAATGAGATTAACCAAACAGACGGACCAAAGGATGATGAGGCAATAAACGATAAAAAGCTGATTCCGACAACCTTCCATGCAGGAGGGCCAACTTTGCACTTCTATCAGGGACATCAAACTTATGAATTATCTTACCATTGCTATACCAAGGGGGGAGATAAAGTAAAAATTTACAATATCTGAAATAAAAAGTCCAAATCTGATTAAAATCATTTTTCTTTAGAAGGGGATAAGGACCAGATAGATAAAGGACAGATTGATCTCAGAATGTAGCATATAGCCTACCCAGTGCACGTCTATTATACTTCCCTCAATTAGCAACTATCTTAGAATAGCCCAGCAGAAGCAGCTTACTAAGCCCAACACAAAGCATTAGTTAAGTTCAAACAGCTCAACAGTTATAATTAATTATCAATCTACACCAAAAGACAGAAAATTGCAAGTCATGAGCAATGTTCTTAGTGCTCTTCATCCAAAAATATAGGAATAATAGGATTTTAGCCAAAATATAGGCATTTTATAGGAGTGCATTAAAATATAGGAATTTATAGGCGAGTCCAAACACTGTAAATTGGGATTGATTAAAGCTGTGAAGCTGAAAACAATTGCCCTGTACTTCATTTAAGCAGATCTGTTTTGCAAGGTTTCACTTTAATAACATAAAGATTTTAGGTAAATTTATAGCAAACAGTATTACTGGCTTTTGTATAAAGTGAATCTACCACTCAATGCCTTTTTTATACTTTTTACAAATATAATAATCACTTCTATTGGAAATTCAGATTTAAGCACTTTTTGACCTCTCAAAAATGACCTAAATATGGGGTATAAAAAAGGCTTAAAACATTGGTCTCAAACTTAATAACATTGGACTCAAATTTACCATTTCATTATAAATCCATTTTTTGTAATGTTATATTATCCACAAGTACTGATTCTCCACAAATAAATTGGATATATAAATTTTACCAATGTTATAGCGTTTTCTTCTTCCTTGTTGCCAAAATTTCAATTAAAGTATACATTTTCCGTCTTTTTTTTACAAAATAATAGGATATGTGAAATCGCAAATCTGTAATAGTTTACAAACAAATTTGGGCAATATATTTGCACATCAGGGGGGTGGGGGTAAGCATAGCATATATTAAATAGGTAAACTAACCATTGCTATATTTAATATGGTTAAATTTATAGCAAACAGTATAACTGGCATTTGTAAATGCCTGCTTTCATATTTTTGACCAAAAATACATGCTTTTATTCAAAATTTGATGTCAAGGAAGAAGAAGACACCATAAAAGTGGAAAAATTAATTTATCCAAATTAATATTGGAAAATCAGTTTAAATACCTTAAATACCTTAGTAAGACTCAAGTCTTAAATACCTTATAACATTGATCAAAGATCAATGTTATAAGGTATTTAAGGTTTGAAACCAATTACCTTAGCCTTTTTTATGCCCTATATTTAGGTCATTTTTAAGAGGTCAAAAAGTGCTTAAATCTAAATTTCCAGTAGAAGCAATTATTATATTTCTATAGAGTATAAAAAGGCTTCAAGTGGTATATTTACTTTATACAAAAGCCAGTAATACTGTTTGCTATAAATTAACCAGATTTTAAAGGTCCTCAAAGGTTATTGCCCACTAGAGGGAGAGGGAGTGGAGGCAGGAACTTCAGAATGACTTCCCAGGACATATATGCTACTTTAGTCTATGGATCCATCCTTGAAAGTTATATTTTCCTAACATAGCTCCTTTCCAAGATAGCAAAAAGAAGCTAAACTGGAATTTTACCTAAACAGGATTAATGACTATTATCAGTCAAACATTGCAAACCCCTTCCTTCTGGAGAGTGGTAGGCTATCATTAAGCTGATACCATGACAGGAATTAGGTATAAATAGCTAAATCATATGGAAAAGAAAGAATAACAGTAAACACATGATTAACGGCAATATCATTCGGTACATTTTTATATTTATTGGGGCATCTTCAAAGAGGATCACAGGAGGCATGCCTAGTCCAGGCCTTATGTCTAGCATAGGCTTTCTGAGATTAAAACATAGCCCTTAATGAGGAATTAAAAATTTACATACTGTCTGGAACTGTTCATATAGTTCTTTACGTTCTTCATCCATTGTACCATAGTTAAATCCGTTTGTAGTCATTTTAATTCCTAATAACCTATTCAAAATCGTTCTATCTCACAACGATTCACCTCTGTGCACTGTTGCCACTAATTGATAATCTGGAAGTTTGAACGTACGAGTCTTTTACAGAGTCATCTAAAGATTTATTTTAGCTTTATTTATACAGATAGCAGTAATTTTCATAGCCTGTACACATATCCGTTGTCAGTCCTGTGGTGGAATACGAGGACAGGCGAGGATAAACTATTTTTTGCTTTTGATTCATACGTTTATGGAAGATAAGTCCCACTGAATGATGTTGGGTCAATAATAGAGATAATTAAAATCTTTCGGGAAAATGTTTTGGTGACATGATTCATTTTTTAATTAAATGATAAATATAACATTCCTTTTCCGAATAAATAACCTCTACTGTAACAGTTGACTCTTAATCTGAAAATTTCTTTGCACGTTTCTTTCACACTTTTTTTTCCAATTCTTATCCAATTCTTGCATATGTGCCTAAAATACAGGGGAATGATTTTCCATGGGTTACCTAATTAAATGTTTTTCACTTTAGCTGATTAATAGTTTTAATGCTGATTCAAAATTCTGCTTTCATGATTTCAAAATTCAATGTATTTAACAGTCTATCCTCTTTTCGGCACTAAACAGTATAAGTGTTATTTGAACATTTTTTTATCTCTTTGCATTGAGGAAAATTTGTTTGGTAGATACCTAATTTAGAATAATGGTAAAAGGTAAAGAATGCGGCATTAGACTTTACAATCCCTACCGGCGGTGCTGATCTCCGTTTCTTGGCCCTTTCAGCCGGGAAGTGCAATCGCGGTTGAGGGGCCAGCCATTCTGTACTTTTGCACACCCTTCCTGTGTACCTTCCCCAGATTTTTCCAGGTACCCATTTAGAGCTGGGTCGACTTTGGCTGAGCTTACAGAGTTTAATAACTTTTAATATTTAATATTATGAACCAAATTTTGACTGAATGGCATATTTATCTTTTAGCTAGCGAATAAATCAACTTTCTGGAAGATTTGCCAGCTCTTTTTACATGATATATGGGACAACTAAAGTGCAGTGCTGAAATTTCGTCAAAATCCTGGGGGGGGGGGGCAAAGTTGGAGGTAATTTTCTCAAGTCAGTTGAAAATTACAGTGAAAAATGAAAAAATGAGTAATATGGTACCAGAAAAGCAAAAATGTACTAAAGAAAGCTGATCCGTTTCTTTCAATCTTTGAACTATGTAGACTTATCTTAGTTTTGAAAAAAAATTTGAAGACACCAGATTTCAGCCGAAGGGGGCAGATTGGGGTCTGGGGGAAGTTGACTCCTTTCCGATAGCAAATTATGCCCTGCTCAAGTACTTTGTCAAATATAAAGTCCTTAGCCTACATTCATTTATGGTATAATTTCTGATTGGAATTAGGTCACACAACATATATGATAAGTGGTACCCAGTTGATGCAAACGCTTCGCTTAAGAAAGTAGGTTAAATTATCTTTGCCAGAAAGATTTCAACTTTTTGTGCGAGTATAATGCTATCTGTATAATGTTTCCCTGTAGTGCTTCCAAGTAGATAACTTCGAAGACCACACTGCCTTTCCATGACGAAAGTAAATATCACCTCACCTAAGAGCTATGACCTCCGTCCACGTAATATGTCAGATAATTCTAATCAACCGAAACCGAAAAGGTCAAAGAGATTCGCCTCCGCTGTTGCATTGAAAGAAATAAGAGCAATAAACTATATGTAATTAGTTTATTAGGTATAAATTTTGTTTATTTTTATTCATGTCTTTTAGTTTTACTGCTGATGATGAACACTGTATATGTGTTCGAAATATCCAGTTAAATAATTTGATATCTATTCACTTTCAATAAAAAGGTATCATCCCTATTTTGAACTGTTTTACTTTAGTGCTTCCAAATTTCATAAAATTTACTGTATTCAAGTAAAAAACTCCTTGTTGGTCTGAACTGATGAAACACTTAAGTGCTTTTGAACGACTAAAAAATTCTTTGTCTACTTCGAGTGTTTAGAGAAAGTGTACGTGGAAATGGTAAGCTTAGTTCAGCGTTGAAACGTCAGTCCATTCCAATTGGCTGCTACCATGATTTACCCTCAGTTTCGTTTTGTATGCAATCACTATTACTAACTGCTCACTACAGTACCGAGACACTTGAAGCTACTACGACTGTCCAAACTATCCCTCTAAAATCTATTTAAAACTTCATATTTACCCTCTCCTATGCTTATAAAATTTCATTTCAATCCTTTTTTATGATCTATTCCTATTGCATTTGGAGGTGACTCGCTTTTCGTTTGGCATAAGACAGATAGCCAAAAACGGCTATCTATGGCAACCTGTCAGATATGGCCTAGACATTTACCAGTTTTTTTCTTCATAGCCCTAGAAATTTTGAACAGTTTACTGTTTTATATGCGGTCACTCAGCGATGTACCTGCAACTATCTTTAATAATTTTCTCTAGAAAACACTTACTAGATCTTTCATAGTTTTCTAAGTGCCTAATATTCAAAGTTGTACCTAGCCACTTTCATCAAACTGGCTTCCAATATCCTAATCTTGGTCTGTAGACTTATCTTCTTTTCTTCCAAATATTTATACTATGAAAAACACTTTTCATGCTGGCTATAGTTTTTAATATTTTCGTTGCATCCACCATCTCTAATGCTACTGACGTAAATAAAGCTATCGTAAATAAAATTGTTTGAGCCTTTGGATCAAGGATTCTCAAAAATGTTATTAATTCATTTATTTCAATAATTTTGTAATGGAAGACATGGAAGATCGCACAAATAGACAACAATATTGAAAATTTTTTATTACACATTATGTTTGCAGCATTTACTGCAACCCAGTGAAGACTGGATTCTAGCCAATAGTAATGAAAAATAATATAAAAAAGAACTTTTTGAAACATAGACGTCAAGGGAGAAAGAATCACCTTTTGAAGTACATTCATGAATGGTAACTATTATTTCGATTATTCTTAAAGATAAAAGTTGATTACGAAAAAATTATTTGAATTTCAAAAAAATACCCTAAGAGTCGTGTCGAAGGGAGAAAAAAAGTAAACTACGGGAATCTCAATAACCCAAAAACCTGTTTAGGAGAACTACGATCCCCGTTTTGAGTTTGGTTACTATTGAACCCGGTTGCTCCTTACTACAGTTCGATACACCACGTTAATGAGTAGTACTGGGAAACAGGAAAAAGCAAATTCAAATTAATGCAACTTGAACTCGAACAAAAAAAGTTCGATGCAACTTGAACAAAAAATGCAACTTTTTTTTGTCAGCACACAGGACGATTTTGTCAGCACATTTTTTATACTCCCCTCCAAACTCTAAGCCGTAGCTATACCCCAGCTAAACCGCTACGTGCCCACACCTTGGAATTCAGCTTATGTTCTTGGTTTAATTTGACTTATGTGTCAGTTTTTGTCGGAGAATTAAATGATTTTGTCTGGACCTTTCCTATATGCCCCTCCAAACTCTAAACTCTAGCTGCGCCATGGTAAGGGCAGGGTTTTACTAGGATTCAAACGGAAATATTTCGTTTTTTCTAACGTTTTACTGATTTCTTAAACGTTTTTGTTTCATTTTTTCAAAAAGAGAAGGGAGAATTGTAATAACTGAAAGGGGTGGGGATTCGGGAATCTACCCCTTCTTTCTAGACTTTGAAAAATGCCTTTTTGACATTTTCAATGAGAAATAACGGCTATTGTTATTTTCGTTGAAGAAAAGCGAGAAACTTACAATATAGGTTAAAAAAATGCATTTTTCTTCACCATAAACTTTAATGAATTTTGACTCTGGAAGGGACATTGTCCAGTCTGTTATTTGTGGTAATCATGATGACATTTTATGTATTCATCAGTAGCATTCTATACTTAAAAATTCCTGCAAACTAGGATTCAAACGGAAATATTTCCTTTTTTCTTACGTTGTGCTGATTTCTTAAGCGTTTTTGTTTCATTTTTTCAGAAGGAGAAGGGAGAGTTGTAATAACTGGAAGGGGTGGGGATTCGGGAATCTACCCCTTCCTTTTAGACTTTGAAAAATACCTTTTTGACATTTTCAATGAGAAATAACGGCTTTTGTTATTTCCGTTGAAGAAAAGTGAGAAACTTACAATATGGGTAAAAAAATGCATTTCTCTTCACCACCATTAGTTTTCATGAATTGGTGCCCGGAGAGGATCTCACCCCCGCTTGTCACTGATTGCATTCAATGTGACATTTATTGATGAATTAGTACGCTATAGTTGAAGCTGTATGCGCCATCATGAAAAACCGGTTTGGCCTTTCCCGGGCTTTTCTCTTCAATTTCATCAACACTCAAACATCAACCAAGGCACGCTTCTTCGCTTTTGATATAATTTCTTTTGTAACCTGTTTTTTGTAAGCAAGCCTACTCCCTCAGATTTTATCTGTAGTTATAATCAAGTAGGCTAATCTCTTGTTAAGTTGATTATGAGTTTACTATATTAGCGTAGTGTGTTGAGTCTTGCACATGCTTAATATCATAGGCCAAGACAGTTCCCTTTTTTATATCTCTGACAATTCAGGCTATTTTTGGTAGTCTATATGACCACTGAGGTATGTTTATTGTTTTTTAATGTTAAATTGAGAGAATTTTTTCTCTTATTTAAGACTGTGCTTAGCCATGACCTCATTTCTGATGTAGACTAGCCTATATTAAAGAAAGTATAAATTTTACAGCCTACCTTCAATTTGTATTAGGCTATTTATCATTAGGTCTGCCTTTTAGAGAGGCAAGGAGGATAGTGATAAATATATCCACAATATGTAAGGTAAAGATTCAAGAATTTAAGATAGCCCTAGCCTAGTTAAAGGTTCCGAACTCATCCATGAAAGTTTTGTTTAACTTCTAGTTAAGCTACTTTTGTTGTCTTGGAAATGGGCTGGGTTAGGAAAATGAAACTTTCAGGGATCTGTCTACTGACTAAATTTGTTTAGAAAAGGTATTTTGAAGTACATATCTCCACTCCTCCCTCTAAAGGGCACTGACCTTTCATGACTTTTAAAAATCTTTGTGTCATGAAAATAAAACATCATAAAACAGATCTTCTGCTTAAATGAAGTACAATAAAACTGTTTTCAGCTTCACAGCTTTGCTCAATCCCAATTAATAAGGTTTAAAAGATCTGTACACATATTTCCTCAATTTAGAAAAAAAACCTTTGATATGGCTTAAAATGCCACTCAAACAGGATTTATATTTCCAGTGGGCCCAGGATTGCACAAAGCCTCCAACTTACTGGAGGTCCCAGGGACTTCTTGCTGTGCGGTTTTAAGCCACCTTAAGTGCTTCAGTGTAGACTTGAGAAGATATGTTGGTCCCCATCCTGCACTGGTATCTGGGATCACTGCTTTTCTTGAGGCCAAAATAATTTCAAAGATTTAAAGAACATGAAAATTGGAACTTGGAATGTTACAACGTTAAAAAATGAATATCACATCAACATTTTGAGTGACAAATTCAGACGGTTTAAACTGGATTTATTAGGAGTTTCAGAAACTCATATCCCAGGGATAGGAAGCATGAAATTAGGTGACATAGAATTTGTTAACTCAGCCAGGAAGGATGGGGTACATAGACAGGGAGTAGGGCTCATGATGAATAAGGAAGCTGCTAAGTCTTGTTTAGGCTAGGAAGGTATTAATAATAGAATACTAATTGCTCATTTTATGACTAAAAAGTTTAGGGTATCAGTTATAGTAGTATATGCCTCCATTGAACCAACTGATGGAGATACTAGTGACTCAGATGAATTTTACTTACAGTTACAGGAGCAAATAGACAGGGTACCAGGTAGAAATATGGTATTTTTGCTAGGAGATTTTAATGCCCAGGTTGGTAGAAATAGGGATAGATGGTATCCTAGCCTAGGTAAATTTGGTGTAGGAAAAGAAAACAGTAATGGCTATAGGCTTTTGCAATTTTGTAGGCATAACAACCTAGTTATAACCAATACAGTGTTTGGTCACAAAATGACCCATAAGTTGACATGGTATTCATGTGATGGTAGGACAGCAAACCTTATTGATTATGTTATTGTAAACAGAAGACTAGCAGGATCAATACAAGATACTAGGGTGTATAGGAGTGCTGTTATTGATGTTAAAAGTAAAGACCACCATCTAGTAGTGTCTAAGGTTAATTTAAAGCTGAAATTTCGGAAGGGTAACTCCCTCCTGGAAAGTTATGATGTTGGTAGACTTCAGGATGAAAATTTGAGAAAAAAATTCCAGGAACAGTTGAGTACTAAACTTGAGAGTTTAAAATTTGACAATGTGGAAGATGGATGAATAATTTCAGAAAAACAATTTGTGAAGTTGCTGATGGTGTCCTAGGGAAGAGTGCTAAGACTGCAACTAGGAATATTAGTGAAAAAGCTTAAGGTTTAATAGAGAGTAGAAGGGGTTTGTATAAGAATTATCTGAGTGATAGGTCATATGAAAACAAAAGGAATGTAAAGAAAGTGGAGAAGGCATTAAAATATGAACTAAGGAGATGTGAAGTGGAGGCGATGGATAAAATTGCTGAGGATCTGGAAGGTGTGGCTAGACAGCATAATAGTAAAATATTATACTGGCATGTTAATAAATTGAAAGGGAGTAGCCAATCCGGACTAGTCCCAGTTAAAGATAGAAATGGGGCCACAATTAGTGATAAGGAAAAAGTTAAAGAAAGATGGGTGGAACATTTTGAGAATGTCCTAAACCAAGATACAGTTGCAGGAAAAGATATAGATGAAAATGAAAAAGTTTGTGATACCTTGGATGTGAAGGAAGATTTGTTTAGTGAGGAAGAATTAGTGACAGTACTAAAAGGATTAAAAAATAATAAGGCCCCAGGTGCTGATAGTATGATTAATGAGTTTCTTAAATATGGTGGCTCTGAGGTTAGGAATAAGCTACTGAAGATTATGAACATGATTTTTGAAAAAGGGGGAATACCCAATGATTTTAGGAAAACCTTAATTAAACCACTGTATAAGAAAGGTGACAAGAGTGAGTGTCGTAATTATCAAGGCATTATTCTGGTCTCTGTAGGTAGCAAATTACTGAGTAATATGATACTTTTTAGACTGAGACATGCTGTAGACAAAGTTTTAAGGGAAGAACAATGTGGTTTTAGAAAAGGTAGAGGATATGTCGACCAAGTTTTCACTCTTAGGTTAACAATTGAGAAGTCCCTTTGTTGTCAAACACCTTTGGTCCTCAGTTTTATCGATTATGAGCAAGCTTTCAATTCTGTTGATAGAACAGCATTAACAAAGGTCTTGTCATTATATGGTATACCAGAAAAATACATTAAAGTGATTTGCGCTATGTACAAGAATAATACTGCTGCAGTTAAGGTAGGAAATGAGGCTAGCAACTGGTTTTGTATTAAATCAGGAGTTAAGCAGGGTTGTGTTCTATCCCCCTTTATATGGATCATTTTGATGGACTTCATCTTAAGGAGCACAGGAAAGGCAATTGGAGATCATGGAATCAAATGGGGGGAAGAACGCTCCTGGGCTTAGATTATGCTGATGATTTAAGCATATTAGATGAAAGTGTGAGCAAAATGAATGAATTTTTAGAGGTTTTACAAGTTCAGGGTGCTAAAATAGGCCTGAAAATTAATGTTAATAAGACTAAGTCACTAAGGCTAGGAATAAGTGAAGATGAACAGGTGACATTAGGTAACGAAAAGATTGATCAGGTTGGGAGCTTCAGTTACCTTGGTAGTATTATTAGTAAAGATGGTGGGAGCAGTGAAGATGTTAAAAGTAGAATAGCTAAGGCCCGGGGTGTTTTTTCACAGTAAAAAAAAGTTTGGAAGAATAGAAAGATAAGTCTACAAACCAAGATTAGAATATTTGAAGCTACAGTGATGACAGTGGTCAAATATGGCTCTGAAGCATGGGCACTCCAAAAAGCAGATGAAAATTTACTAGATGTTTTCCAGAGAAATTGCCTACAGATTGTTCTGGGTACCCAGCTGACTGACTGTATTTCAAACAGTAGGTTGTACAAAAAGTGTGGTTCAATCCTGCTTTCTGGGGCTATAATGAAAGAAAGGTTGAGATGGCTAGGCCACGTTCTATGGATGAAGGATGACAGATTACCAAAGATGTCCAAGTGAGTAGAGAACTCCTTGAAGGGATAGTAAACTCATCCATTATAGAACATCTAAGTGTAAACAAGCTCATATTGCCTAGCCAACATGACTATCATTATAGTTGATCAATTAATACAAACTTCATTGATGCTTATGAATGTCTCTACTTATGTATATATGATCTGTGGTCAATGTGATATTTTTAAATTTAGCAAAAGTATTTGATAAAATATGCCAAATTGATATATATATATATATATATATATATATATATATATATATATATATATATATATATATATATATATATATATTCACAGGTGGGACATAGGGACACAACTACAATGGCGCGTAACGACTTACGCGCGCGGGGGGGGCTTGGAGGGGGCGCGAAGCGCCCCCACCAACTAGGTGTTGGGGTGGCGCGAAGCGCCACCCCAACAGCTAGTATATATATATATATATATATATATATATATATATATATATATATATATATATATATATATATATATATATATATATATATATATATGCCTAACTTTGATACTAGGCCCAAATGTTTTGCAAGACTTATGGGGAAATCCATGAAAATCTAGGGATAGTAGAAAGACTTAACCAAATGCAATTGATAGGCCAAAAATAATGAAAGAGAGATGATGCCCAAACTCTCAACTGCCATTCTTGGGAGACATCTAACAGTTTATAAGTGGTTGCAGAATTTCAATGTTGTTTTTAAATCACTTTTCCATGCCCAGGCAGCTCAGCAGCAGAGTACACCTGACACTTTGACAATAAATCACATCAGTTCAGTTTTTATGGCACTTGGTATTAACCAAGTGTCATATAGCGATTGCAAATTCTGTTGGTCTGTCTGTCAGTCCTGGTTTTGCTACTTTCAGGTAAGCTAGGACAGTGAAATTTGGCAGGCATATCAGGGACCAGACCAGATTAAATTAGAAATAGTTTTTTTTTTTCCCAATTTGACCATCTGGGGGGGAGTGGGGGCCCATTAATTTGGAAAAAATGAAGTATTTTTAACTTACAAATGGGTGTTTGGATCTCAATAATATTTGTTATTTAGAAAGATATCGTGTCTCAGAGCTTTTATTTTAAATTCCGACTGCATCTGGTGACATTGGGGGAGTTGGGAGGGGGAAACCTAAAACTTGGAAACACTTAGAGTGGAGGGATTGGGATGAAACTTGGTGGGAAATATAAGCACAAGTCCTAGATACATAATTGACATAACCGTAACGGATCCACTCTCTTTGTGGTAGTTGGGGGGGGGGGGTTAATTCTGAAAAATTAGAAAAAATGAGGTAGTTTCAACTTACGAACAGGTGATCAAATCTCAATGAAATTTGATATTTAGAAGGATATTGTGTCTCAAAGCTCTTATTTTAAATCCCGACCGGATCTGGTGACATTGGGGGGAGTTTGGGGTAGTGGAACCTAAAATCATGGAAAATGCTTAGATTGGAGGGATCAGGATGAAACTTGGTGGGAAAAATAAGCAGAAGTCTTAGATATGTGATTTACATAATTGGAACCGATCTGCTCTATTGTGGGGGGGGGGGTTAATTCTGAAAAATTAGAAAAAATGACATACTTTTAACTTACAAAGGAGTGATTGGATCTACATGAAACTTCATATTTAGAACAACCTTGTGACTCAGATCTCTTATTTTAAATCTCAACCGGATCAAGCATAATTGGGGGGGGGGGACTGGAAATCTTAGGAAATACTTAAATCGGTGAGATTAGGATGAAACTGGATGGGAAGAATAAAAACCTGACTAAGATACATGACTGACATACTGTACCAAATCTGCTCTCTTTGGTGGAGTTGGGGGGGGGGGGTAATATTGAATATTGAGGTATTTGTTACTTACGAAAGGGTGACCAGATCTTAATGAAATTTGATATTTAGAAGGGTCTTGTGCTATAAAGCTCTAATTTTAAATTCTGACCAGATCCTGTGACATTCGGAAGAGTTGGAGGGGGAAACCAGAATTCTTGGAAAACGTGAAAATTTGGGTATTTTTATCTTATGAATAGGTGATTGGATCTTAATGAAATTTGATATTTAGAAGGATTCATGTTGCAGAGCTCTTATTTTAAATCCTGACCAGATCTTTTGACATTGGGGAGAGTTGGAGGGGGAAATCTTGGAAAATACTTGGATTGGAGGAATCGGGATGAAGCTTGGTGGATAGAATAAGCAATTGTCCTTAATACATGATTGACAGAACCGTACTGGATTTGCTCTCTTTGGTGGAGTTGGGGGGAGGGGTTCAGTGATTTGGCGAGTTTGGTGCTTCTGGACATGCTAGGACGATGAAAATTGGTAGGTATGTCAGGGAGCTGCACAAATTGACTTGATAAAGTCGTTTTCCCAGATTTGACCATCTGGGGGGCTAAAGGGAGAGGAAAAATTAGGTATTTATAACATAGGAGTGGGTGATTGGATCTTAATGAATTTTGATATTTAGAAGGACATCATGACTCAGAGCTCTTATTTTAAATCCTGACTGGCATTAAGCCTCTTTTTTTCCTTTTAGATCAATCTATTGATTCATAGAATTTTGCTAGAGCTCATACCATATGATCTCTTGGCTCTTAGCTCTTCTTGCCTTGTCACAAGTGCCATATGAGCTCTTAGCTCTTGTTATTAAGAAAAAAGCAAGTGATATTTTATTGTACTCCTAGGCCTGGGCCTATTGGTAAATCCTGACCTGCTACTACAAGGGACTAAACTATAAACTCAATGCAAATGGCATCAGTGATGAAGTTGTAAATTGGACAATACAATCTCTAACCAATAGGAAGCAAGTAGTAAAAGTAGTTGAGGATAGTGGGTCAATTTTTCTCTTTGAACTGGTGGATGAAGAAAGCAGGTTGCCCCAAGCAGGTCTGTCATTATGAGAGGATGGGGGACACCCCCCCCCCAATGCTTTTGGTGACTTGGCAAAAAAGAAGTTAGTAAAATCATGGTACCTCATGCCATGATTTTTTCAATGCTGCTAAAATTCTTTGTTCAGTTCAGTAAAGACAACAAAAATACTGACATGTCATCTACAGAAATTTCAAACTTGGTCAGTAAAGGCAGCAGTTTTACTGACTCCTGCCCTGATTTTACAGATGGTGCCATGAGGTTTTATTGTTTAAATAGACAACATTAAAATAGTGACATACTATATACCAAATTCTGAATCTTTGTCAGTAAATCTAGCAGTTTTACTAACTTGTGTAGTGATTCAAACTCAAACAGCTGGTATAAATGACCAGCCATATTTGATATTTATATATTTGATGCATCTTCAATCATAAAGAATAAAATTTGTATGTTTGTGGATGATTCCAAAATAACTGGCCTGATTTATGACCTTTAAGTAGATCTCAGTGTGGGCAAAAGCCTGGCAGTTAGAATTTAATATCCAGAAATGTAATATTGCACACTTTGGAGCTAATGACCCCCAGAGCCAATACTTTATGGACTCCTAAGATGGTTCCAAACAACCAGTTACTACAATAAAGATCTTGGAGTCTTGGTTTACTATAAACTCGAATTCAATTTGCACATGGAGCCAGTCATAGCCTAAGCCTACCACACTTTTGGTATAATAATATGAATGTTGTGCAGTTGGTCCCAAGCAGTGGTTACTAAGCTCCTAAAGTGTCTGATCTGGCCTAAATTAGAATTCATGTCCATTACTACTCCAGTTAACAAGCTAGATCAATCAGTTCTGAAATCAACAGCAGCAGGTAATAAAATGCATAAGGGTTTCCAAAACTTGCCATATTCTACCAAACTCCAAAGGCTCTCATACCAATATAGGTATGGGAGTTATATTAATAGAATATAAATTGATATGCAACTATGATATCATCCCATACCAAAGAGTTTTTTAAGAATTAGAGAGTACCCCCCTGAAGTTTTACCAAAAACATGCTAGTACTAGGTTACAAAACATTTTTTATCTTAACATAATTTAAATGGAAATATTTCTTGTTTGTCAGAATTTGACAATTATAGGTTTCCCAAAGAAAAGGGGGACTAAAGCCAATTGGGAGCAGGGAGTTGGAATTTATCTTCCCTCATAGATTTTGAAAAATACCTTGTTTTTGGCATTTTCATTTGGAAAAATAGCCCCCCCCCCCCTCTTAGCTTTTGAAAGGTACATTTCTCCTTCACTATAAACCTTAATGAATTTTGACTCTGGAAGGGACATTGTCCAGCCTGTTATTTGTGGTACTCATGATGACATTTTATGTATTCATCAGTGGCATTCTATACTTAAAAATTCCTGCATCCTCATGAAAAAACATTGTGCTTCCTGGGTTTTGCTACTGCCCAAAGGAGACATCTCCACATTTGAGATAGTAGACACTAGATTACTTTTTGGAAGTAATGTTGCCAGTTATTATAAAAAAAGATTGTAGCTTAATCTAAATTATTACTTACTAGACAACTTATGTGTTCAAAACAACAGCATAATATGTCTAGTCCTACATGCACTTGAAACTATAGGCTAGTTAGATTTCTGTTTCAGGAACCTAAAAGTCATGAATCAAACCATGCCAGGACCTCCCCCCCTGTATAAGATACTGCTTGAAACATTTTCCCAGAAACTTCCCTCTTCAAAGAACTTTCTCCTTGTGAAAAATCCCCCGCTTCCTAAAAACTGATTGGATGTCTTTGGGAAAGTTCTAACGTGTGAAAGCTGACCTAATTAGTATATTCTGTATTGCTGAGAACATTGATAATGGCCCACTTCTTCTACTCACTCCTTCACTTTTACTGAATGTATTAGTAGCCAGGTTTGGAAAAAGTTCCAAAGCTCCCAGTAGCAGAATTGAACAGAATTCTAAAATCAGCCAAAAAGAGTAACATTGCTACTATGCTACCCCACTTTTTCTATGGTGGGTAGTAGCCATCAGCACCAACACAAAATATGCCCACCATATACACAGAAAAGATTAGGTCAAAGGTCTTTGTTAATCATGTGTTGAAGACTTGGACTGGACTCTGCAGAATTCCATAATAGGCTTCAAAATGATCTGTTTTGCAAATAATTTCTGTTATGTCAGTCATTCTTTTGATGTGTTTCTGGTCATAAATTGTATTTCAGTTTTGTCTTTAGTTGTTGTAGTGCTTAGTGCAGCAAGCTTTGTCAAGAAGCTTTCTGTATTTGGTATGAATAAGTCAATAAATATTAGACATGTCTTTCAAACTCTGTTCAATCATGCTGTGTGGTTCAATCCTGCTTTATAGGGCCATAACTAGAAAGAATGAGATGGTTAGGATATGTTCCACAAATGAAGAATGACAGATTCACGAAACTCTTCCTTATTGACCAAAAATATAGAGCTAAACAAAAAGCTGGTCATCCCTGAATGGGATGGGATGATGTTGTAAGGAAAGACTTAAGTAAAATGTGAACTTCTTGGATGGATGTAAAGAAGGATTCTTTGAATAGATTGTGATGGTTGAGGAGCATATGTGACTGTGTTGGCCTCAGGCAGCTTGGTGGTGCAAGAAGTTGTTAGTTTAGTAGTAGTAGTCTTCCAAGCAAGGAAAAGTCTACTACCGCTGCTTTGTGTATTTTTTCTTTTTTTTTTGGGGGGGGGGGAATAGAAGGCTCCCCTGTATTCATCAAAAAAATCAGATATCCATGGAGCACTTGATAGTGTTGTTAATTTTAAGGCATTGCATTTGCTTGCTTTATCCTTAGTCAGTAATTTTCTTAGTAACCATTTTTTAACTTGAAATTGTTTTCTTCATTGGTCTTTCTCAGTGAATTGGCTGGGAATTCTGTGTAGATGTTTACTTTTTCTTATGTGCTCACTTGATGAAAGAGGGGTGAAGAACTTAACTGTATCATATGGACATTTTTTTCCAACAAAGAATGATATAATCAGAAGAGTTTTGGGAACAATTACAGTTGCAGTCATTCTTTTCAGACAATTGGGTGCTACCCATTTGTTGTAGAACTGAAAGTCTTAAAAACAGAATTCTGATACCAATAGATGTATAAAAATTGGCTTTTATGCTGATTTCAAATATATAAATTTCATTAAGTTTAGTCTTACCCATGAAAGATTATGAGCCTAAGAAAATTTTCTTGATTTTCGAAAAAGGGGGGTGTAGTATTTTTATATTATGTTGTATGGAAGTTTCATGTTATGTTTTTTTTTTTTTTTTTTTTTTTTTTTTTTTTTTTTTTTTTTTTTTTTTTTTTTTTTTTTTTTTTTTCTTCTTTCTCATAATAAAAAAGCAACATGCTAAACTTCCAAAACACTTTAACTTCAAGAGTGGTCCACTAAAGTCTTGGCTTGGTTCCCTTCACTGAGTCTTTGGCCGCATTAAGGCTGCAGACGGCCACCATATCTCAGCCCCAGGGTACCAGCGAAACACCATTGCAGCTACGCACGCGTTATGGTCGAATAGTAAGAGGACCCCTGAAGCTAAACCTGTAAAAAAGAGTGAAGTGAAAAGAAGTATGAAAAGCTGCGGCCTCAACGCGGCCAAAGACTCAGTGAAGTGAACCAAGCCAAGACTTTAGTGGACCACTCTTGAAGTTAAAGTGTTTTGAAAGCTTAAGAGGACCCCTGAAGCTAAACCTGTAAAAAAAGAGTGAAGTGAAAAGAAGTATGAAAAGCTGCAGCCTTAACGCGGCCAAAGACTCAGTGAAGTGAACCAAGCCAAGACTTTAGTGGACCACTCTTGAAGTTAAAGTGTTTTGGAAGTTTAGTATGTTGCTTTTTTATTATGAGAAGGAAGATGTAGTATTTTTATATTATGTTGTATGGAAGCTTCATGTTATGTTTTTTTTGTAGGTAGCCTGGGTCAATAAACCTATTCAATAGACAACATTACATGGTGTCAGGTGTGGGGTTTGTATCTGCGGCGTCTTCATCAACTGCACTGACTGTCTTACTTCGACAGACCCTGGCAAAGTGGTTGGTCTTTTTGCATATGGAGCAGGTTTTCCCCTTTGCAGGACAGATGTGTGAGGGGGAGTATGTTCCGCCACAGAAGTAGCATGCTTTACTCTTGGAGCCGCTTGCTTCTGTTTGTTTGTTTCTACCACTGTTCCGGTTTTGGTAGCGGAATATAGCGTCGATCTCTTGTTTGATGGGGGCTGGTCTCGTTCCGTTGAATGTCTTGAGTTGAGCCTGGGTTGCTTTGTGGCTTCTGCACATAAAGGTTGCTTTATCCAGTGTGAGTTCATCACCTTCAGCCAAGAGCTTTTCACGCACGTTTTGGTTTTGGATTCCACATACAATTCGGTCCCGAACCATTTCATCTGGGTCGTAGTAGGAGCATGGTTTCACTAATGTCTTTAGATCTGTGATGTATTTTTCCACAGTCTCTGTGTCGTTTTGGTCTCGCTTCTGGAACAGGTATCGTGCAAAAACTGTGTTCTTCTGAGGTGAAGCATATGCTTTGAATTTAGCGAGGTAAGGTTCAATTTTGTGCAGCTCTTCAGGCGCGATGCTGAAGGTGTTGAATATTTCCCGACCTTTTGCTCCAGCCCAGATGAGTAGGTAGGCACACTGTACTTTTTCTGTTTTGCCTGAAAGTGGCCCTGCAAATATCAGCTTAGCGTGTTCTTCAAAGCGGTCCCATTCTTCTGAAAGGGAGTTGACCTCCCAGTTTATTGATGGCTGAAGGACGTCCATTGTTATTTTGATCCCAATCCGACCGAATGGGTTAACTCAATGGTAATGGTAGAAAAGAAGGACGGCTCCATAAGACTGTGCATAGATCCAGTTGATCTAAATAAGTCCATCAAGCGACCGCACTACCCGATTCCCACTCTAGACGATGTCACCTCAAAGCTACATGGAGCCAAAGTATTCACCAAACTTGATGCCCGATCCGGTTACTGGTCCATTCTGCTGTCTGACGACTCTTCTTATCTCATGACATTCAGCACGATCTATGGGAGATACCGTTTCAAGCGAATGCCCTTCGGAATCATCTCAGCCCAAGATGAATTTCAGCAGCGAATGGAAGACGCTTTCGAAGGCCTAGAAGGATTCGAAATCATCATTGACAACATGATCGTGTATGGCAACACCCAAGAAGAACACGACGAACGTCTAGCAGCAATATTGGAACGCGCCCTTGTCAAGGGCATCCAATTCAACGAAGAGAAGTGCAAGTTCTCAGTATCCAGAGTAAAGTACTTCGGACACGTCATAAGCTCCGAAGGAATGCAGCCAGACCCCGATAAGATCCGTGCCATAAACAACATGCCAAGCCCATCATGCCGAGAAGAACTCCAAACACTTCTTGGGATGATCAATTACTTAGCCAAGTACATTCCAAGTCTCTCAACAAAGAACAAAAAACTCCGTGACCTGACTAAAGCAGACCCGTTCATCTGGGAAGAGGAACACACGCAGATCCTAGAGGACTTGCAAGGTTCTCTAGATACCGGCTGATGAAAAATGATAGGTAGCCTGGGTCAATAAACCTATTCAATAGACAACATTACAGGGGGAACATCCCCTAAAAGTCAAATGATCTTAATGAAAATCATAGCATCAGATTAAGGATATTAGAAAACCCTACTGTATAGGTTTCAAGCTCCTATCTGCAAAAATATGGGATTTAGTATTTTTTGCCAGAAGAAAGATCATGGATTTTTCTTTTTTTTTCTTTTTTTTTTAGGGGTGACTATATCAACCTAGCAGTCTTAGAATACCGGAAAAGGGCTCACTCAAATGGAAATTGAAAGTTCTAGTGCCCTTTTTAAGTGACAAAAACATAAGAGGGCGACTAGGTCCCCTCCCCCACCCCTTTTCCCCAAAATTGCTCAATCAAAATTTTGAGATATCCATTTTGTTCAACATAGTTGAAAGGCTGAAAGGCCAAATAACTATACCTTTGGGCATAACAGACCCCCTCCCCTTCCACAGTCCCAGGGGAAAGGTTTTTAATTTATAAAATTTGTCCTTTGTTTACACCTAATAGTTGTTATTGGGAACATACATACATTTTTAGGGAAGGGGGGCAAATTTTACTGCTGAGGGTTTTTCCATGTGCAGGGAAGTTTCCAGGGAGTGAACTTGTCAGGGGGACTTATACACTGCAGGAATTTGTCAGAACTCTCATACAAAATTATTTTTATGTGTCTTGCTTTCTCTTCTCCATCTCAATTTTATGCACAGAGTGGTTCAGAGTAATTGCCTGTGGTAAATTATCACCATGATTGAATTGTCCAGAGGATATTTCATGGGGTGGGGGTTTCTCCATAGAGGTGAGGTCAGATTTCAATAAAAACAGTAAGATGCTTTTTAAAAGTACTAAAAAACTTTAGTGTAAAGAGTGGGGTGTTGAGGAGGGGGTAATTAACTTTATATATGTAATAATTTCTGTTTATTTTAAGTTTTAATGTTGCTCCTTACTTTCAGTTGAAAAAACTTGTTTTTTTTTTTTTGATATTAAAAATAATTGAATTTTTTGCTCCATTTGCCATGTTGACACAAACAGTCATCTAGTGAATAAGTTCAGCTTTCTTGATGTATTTTCTCAAGTAAGTGGTCTCAATGAAGCTGTGTGAACCATGAATTTTATTTCCAAATGTGACTTTTTTTTCCTTTTTTGTTCTTGATGCTTGTTCAAGTGGTTTGAGTAAAAAAATAAAGCACATCCAAAAATATTTGGTAAAAAATGTCACATGATCTTTTCTTCCAGTCATATCAGATACAATGGGCAAATCAAAAAATACTCCAGAACCCCCAGTTGATAGTCCACCAGCTGCAGAGGAAGAAGAAGAAGAGGAGTATTCTGTTGAGAAGGTTATGGACAGAAGAGTTAAGGGTGGAAAGGTTGAATACCTTCTTAAATGGAAAGGGTAAGTTTCTATGGATTTGAGTTGTTAGTTGTGTAGTCAAATGTTCTCTTATTTTTCTTGCTTGGATTATTAGAGATGCTTTTTCCTTAATGGTCTCATCACCAAAATCAAGTTTTGATAAGTGTAGGGGGTTGCAGCTTCTAAAATGCTGTAACCTAGTTCCTGTATTACCAAATAGAGACCAATCCAAATGTACCATAATAGGACATTGAGTGTCCTTCTGGTTGTCTGTCTACACGTGTTACATTATCTTGTATGCAAAGATGCAGTTTTTAGTCAGAAATTGCATTATTTTTTAAATCTTGTGTTTTGTTAATTACAAAAGACACTTGATATAGCAATTTTCTTTCAAATCAGCCATTAAACAGTGATGTTAAAGTTCCCTTCTAGCAATGCCAAAGAAAAAAAGAGACACTAGACATGCTGAAACAGACAGTGCTACTCATGCAAAACAAATAATTCTCCATGTTGTTCCAGTCAGAAGGCTTATGTTTCCTGTACATGGTTTTTATGGCACTTGGTATTTACCAAGTGACATATAGCAATCACAAATTCTGTCAGTCAGTCTGTCCTGGTTTTGCTAGTTTGAGCTCTTCCAGATAAGCTAGGACAATGAAATTTGGCAGACGTATCAGGGACCAAACCAGAATAAATTAAAAATAGTCGTTTCCCTGATTCGACCATCTGAGGGGGGAGTAGGGGGACGGTTAATTCAGAAAAATGAGGTATTTTTAACTTATGAACAGGTGATTGGATCTTAATGAAGTTTAATATTTAGAAGAACCTCGTGTCTCAGAGCTCTCATTTTAAATCCTGACCAGATCTAGTGACATTGGGGGGAGTTGGAGGAGGAAACTGGAAGTCTTGGAAGACGCTTGGTGTGGAAGGATCGTGATGATACTTTGTGGGAAGAATAATCAAAAGTCCTAAATACATGATTGACATAACCAGACCAGATTGGCGTTTAGAGTGTAGATCGGGATGAAACTTGGTGGGAAGAATAAGCACATGTCCTAGATACATTATTGACACAACCGGACCAGATCTGCTCTCTTTGGGGCAGTTGGGGGGATTTACTAGCTTGGGCACTTCCAGATAAGCTAGGACGATGAGAGTTGGCAGGTGTATGAGGGACCAGACTAGATTAAATTAGAAATAGTCTCTTCTTCGATTCGATTATCTGGGGGGGGGGCAAAAAAGATAGTTGAGAAGAATTCTATTTGTCGATAAAACAAATAATTGCTCTTCTTAAGTATGGCTTGTGGTCTTGGGGTATGATTCTCACTTAGGGTACGAGAGGTCTTAGGTCCGAGTCTTGGACCACCCCAATTTTTACATGAAAAAGATCCAAAGCTAGATACGTGATCAATATAGCTATCGCTGAGAGTTGGCAGGCATATTGGGGACCCGACCAGATTAAATAAGAAATAGTCGCTTCCCCAATTCGACTATCTGGGGGAGTGGAAGGACGGTTAATTCGAAAAAAATGGGGTATTTTTAGCTTACGAACGGGCTGTCCGATTTTAATGAAACTGGATATTTAGAAGGATCTCGTGTCTCAGATATTCCAAATGACCATTAAATTCAACAGGTAACAATTTTTCAAATGTAATAAAGTGAGAATAGTGTCCTTGTTTGACTCAGAAGGGGGTTAGACTGCACTGTTATTGGGAAGTGTACGGACATTTTCAGGGGATTTTTTTGGTTGGAGTAAACAAAGTGAGAATAGTGTTGAAAAACTGTTATTTTTAGTTTTATTGATTTTATCCTCTTTGTTGCCACTGCGTGACTCTCCATGTCTAGTGTTGCCACTGCTTGACTCGAGTCCCAAAGCAACTATTGTGATATGTCGAAACCAAAAAACTATTGTCCCGAGTGCCGACTGCTGGTAACCACAAATTCTGTCCAATGCGTGTCAGGATGCGGCCGTTGGTACCACACGGGCGTTAATAAATGCGCCCAAATCGGACTAAAGGACCATTCCGGCGAATGGTTATGCATAGATTGTCTTGCAAAAAAAAAAAAATACCCGTGACTCCGAAGTCGCAAGCATCTCAACCCCCACAAAAGCCTAGTGCGAAGAGACCTGTAAGAGGAAGCGGAATCGGCACCTCTTCACCACAAATTATTACGGGACCTAAAACTAACTCTGATATACCGAAAGGGACTAAGCCGTCTGTGGTAAGTGTAGACATTCCCAACTATGAATCCGAAACAACCCGTCTAAGTGAGAAAATTAAGACCCTTGATGCAAGTTTATTGGCATGTCAAGCAGAAAATCTAGAAATCCGGACAAGGCACTCAACGTTTCTGTCAGAAATGGAGGAAAAGAACAATCAAATTAAAGTGTTGGCAGGCCATTTGGAGGTTAAAGACTTTCTTATAGCCCAGCTGAAACAAGAACTCTCGGTGGCTATCGAAACCCGCCCTTGTGACACTTCGCAAATCCCCCGTGACCAAGTTACCCAGTCAACGCAAACGGACAAAGATATCGCTGTTGCTAACCGAAATGCACCCATTGATAATAAAGTGCAAACATCTAGTGCAAAACGTAACATCTAGCCCAAGCCTAGCCCATGACTGTGCAATCTTGTCAGACGAAATGAATCCTGGTGATACGTCATCAACTAGTGCAAATGCACCCCCTCCGACGCTCGTAGAGAAAAGTGACGCAAGAACTCGTAAATACAACATGCTTTGCCGGTTCTTTGAACGAGGGTTTTGCAGACTAAAGAAAAAGTGTCGGTTTTTGCATATATGCTTAAATTTCCGATCAAAATGTTGCAACAAAAATGATTGCAGTTTTGACCACGTAGATTTGTGTAGTGTCTTAACTTGTAGCAACAGAGAATGTGTTTTCGCTCATGTCACTCCTGACTTTCGGAAAACAAGCTCCCCCTCCCTGAATACCCCTACTTTAGTATCCCCTTTTAGTTTCCCTCCCCCTCCCATACACACTTTTCCTCCATCTTTTCCCACCATGCATTGTAACAAATATTGTAGTTTTGCCCATGTACCAAAAGTAGATGATGTTAATTCTCCTCCCTGGGGCCCTGTTCCAGTGTCCCTGTCCAAAGATAAAAATTGTAAGAGCCACTCATCTCCCTTCCGCCGTCCTTTTTTAGTGCACCGCACTCAAGCAAAAATTTCTCATCAAAGTTCATCAGGCACAGCTCAAAAATTGACAAACCCTTCCCGATCCCGAACTCTCCTCCCTTATCATTTGCTACCTCCTCCCCCTCCCCGCATACAGTAGTCCTATTTCCTCCCCCCTCACAATATGCTGCCCTATACCCTCCCTACTCTGCCACAAACCAGCAATTTCTTGACGGACATGAATCACTATTCCCAACCAGGCCCCCTTTCCCAGCACCTTACGAAACCCCACCCCCAGCCCATTCGTTTTATCCCTCGTGCCTACCCTGTCAACGTGACTCAGGTCTGAGACTTTTTAATTGTCTTATAATGAATCCTAATTGTACTCCTCGTGCTTCATCCATATCGTTGCCAGTCCCCCCACCCCTAAATCCCCAAGACAAATCCTTTTCTTACTCTAATAATTCATCTTTCGATATTATTTCTTGTCATGATTAACGAAATTGGCAAGGAATTCCCCCAAAGATGGAAATATGTTGATGACTTGTCGATCCTTGAAGTATGTCATAGGAATATTAAAAGTGACCCCGTTGAAATCCTAACCCAATGTTCGGATGAATCCAAGAATCTAAATATGACAGTAAATCACAGATAATGACAATCAACTTCTTGAAATCTACTCCTGCTTTTTGCGATCCGATCCCAAGCGAAATGCTAGTGAAACATGTTAAGCTTCTTGGTGTCACAATTTCTAATGATTTTAAGTGGGACACACATGTTTCCAACATTGTTAAAAAAGCAAATGTTTCACTATCCATTTTTAAGTTACTGTCCTAAGATACATTCCCTCCGTGTTTACTTATCCTTTATCAGGCCGTTATTGGAATATGCATGTCCAATCTGGCATTCGCAACTTTCAAATGAACTTAGTGACAAAATCGAGTCGGTCCAAAAGCGTTCGCTCAGGATCATTTACAAAGAAGGCAAAATTCCATACTCCTTTCTCCTTAAAGCTGCGCGCATTACCACCTTAAAAGAAAGGAGGGAAAAAATCTGCCTGCTTTTCGCTAAATCAGTCATTTCCAATCCCCGTACTGAGGACTTACCTCCCTGATTTTCACAATCCCATTAGACTCCGACTCCCCCGGTCAGCCTCCTTAGCAATCCCAACTTACTCTCCGATCCATGCTGTTACAGAAAGGTTTTGCATAAGTTTTATACCCTTTATTCTGGAACATTTTAATAATAATTCGTGATTATGTAATTGCCAAATTCCCCTTTTCCTCTATTGCCGTTTTTATTCTTTTTTTATTTACTGCAATGTTTTTGTAATTTAGTTGTTAAGTTTACTGATTTGCCCTTTATCTTTGATGATTTTGCTTTTTTAATTCCTTTTAATTTTAAGTGTTTGACTCAATGTACTGGTTTGAATTTTTTTTTCTTAGCTTTTAATGACATATAAAGCGAATTCGGCTCTATAGAGCTTGTGATAGTCTTTTGCAAATAAATATTATCTTATCTTATCTAAGTCAACCAGGTCATGTAACCCACCTCTTTAGATATTGATGAAAGTTGGCACAATTGTTGCATTTGCTATCCTATTGATAAATACAAAATTTTATTTCTCTATCTATTATAGTTTTTTTTCTACAAATTTTTTAATTTTCTTAATTTAACGTGGTTTTAAGCCTCGGGTTTCGCGTCTTGCAATTTAACTTGTAGCTTAAAAATTAATATCCTGAAAACTATTTGAGATATCACCATGAAACTTTGCATAATATTTAATTAATATATTTAAAATAAAGAAAAAATACATTCACTAAGCTATCTCAACCCCAAAAATAATAAAAATATTATAATCAGAATTTTTTTTTATATTTGTAAACCTTTGTCGGGATTTACTAAAATTGCAATATCTCAGGTCTCAGACCTGGTAGAGTGTTCATTTTTTTTTCCATACTCCTAGATACCTAGGCTAACAGATAAACAAAAAAGATATATGGCTTTTTCACATGTTTAGTTAATATTCCAAAAAGTAGAATATTATTAAGAAATTATAAATTTGCGGTTTACTTACATTTAATAAATGTGAAATAAAATAAAAACTGAAGTCTAAGAATCAAAATCTTTTACAGCAATTATTAGTTCTGTTTGTTATATTTTTTCCACTTCATCCAACACTCTTCTGTTTTTCTGATACACTCTTTTTTGAAGTAGTTCATTCTGCCAGTGCTACTTGATTGCAGTGCGCCAACTGTACTGATAATGTGCTCCAAAGGTATTATGCACAAGTCTCCTCTTTGAGGCCAGTAAAAGCTGGCAGCAGGTCCTGGAGGGTGAAGAAGAAGAATTTCAGCATCTTCTTCTTCATGAAACACAGTTTTAACAAGTCCAAAGTACCACTTTCCATCGTAGTTTGCAGCCACATAATCGTTTAAAGATGGTTGAATGCAGACCCAATCCGTAGCAGAATCAAAAGAAAACATTAGAGTAGAATTAGGACTATCAGTAGTCCTCATTATTTCAAATTCATTTGTATTTAATGGTTTGAAATAATGGAAACTTCTAGTACCGGGAATAGTCTTGGTGGTTAAAAATCGTGACGCTAACTCCAATCTGAAAGCTTCAGGATTTTTTTTTGTCAATAAAGTGAAAGTTTATTTTTTCAATGTTGACTTTACAGAAGTCATAAACTGCAGTTGCTGTCTTGATTTGATTTTCATCTGAAAGTTGAAGGCTGGCTTTTCTCAAAATTCTCTTAACAGTTCCTCCCAAGCCATCACATATTGATTTCCCGTGGCTTGTTGCAAAGAATGAATGTTTGGCTTTCATTCCAAAGTCTTCATGATGGTTTGTTAGGTTTTTGAAACTATTTCTATTTCTGTATTGACCAGCACAGCCGTCAGTGAAATAATGAACTTGGTTTATTTCGGGATGATTTTCTTTCAGCCATTTCGAAATTTCTTTTTGTACGTAATTCACAAAACAAGTGTCATGTTGTAAATCATCAATTATGAAACAATGGTTGGAAATTAAAAATTTATCATCCTTTTTCAAGTAGAGTCCAACTGAATGAATTGTGCAACCACCTCTGTTCCAGCGATAACTTTGAATTTCATTTTGAATGGTGTAAGAATAATTTTCACTGAAATCCATTACTACAATTGCTGTATTCAAAGGCGGATCTTCTTTCAGTCTTTTGAAAGTTTTAGACTGTGATTTTGTAATATATGAATGTGGGATTAGGTTTTCTACAGATTTGCTCAGTAAAGAAATAAAGCCTTCAACGCTGATTGATTGCTTAACCATTTCTGTCCTGTCAGTATTAACCCATTGGCTTATAATTATTTCTTCTTCTAAACCATAATCTTCGCTCAATTTTGCAGTTAAGTATTCAATCAGGGCATCATCAGACGGACAGTTGTTACAATGGCGTAGCATACACTCACTGTTTTCAACATTACAAACCAACATCTTGATCAAATCTTTGTAACTTTCTTCAATTTTTACAGCATCTAGTAGTAACAATTTCACATTCTGGTGTATGCTGCATACACATACTGTATGGGTACCTGCTGACCCAGCAAGGACACACCACTTTGGTCTTATACTGCAAAATTTCGAGAATCCTATTTTCAAGTCGGGGCATTCCCTTTTATAACAATAGTAAAGCTCTCTCAAATTTCTGAGAATAAGTCTTTTTTGCCTATAAATACTTTTTTTAATGCTCACTTTATCTTTTGCTCCAGGTAAAACTCTTGAATTCTCATCACTTTGGTAAGAGCCTGTGACAAGTTTAACTGTGTTTTCGGAGAGTGTGTTACCTTTTTTAGGGTCAGGGATAGCTAGGATACCTTTCTCTCCTTTAAGTTTTCTTGCTTGTTTTATCATATATTTGGTCACCTGAAATTCTGTAGCAACTTTTTTGTGGCTCCAAGATTCTGGCACCAAAGTCAGAATCTGGACTTTTTGGGATCTCCCAACAGACATAAGTTTTTCTTTAAAAGGCCAACAAGCCTATCAAAATCTTCTGCTTTTTCGATTAAGTTTCTTTCGTCTTCTTTTTCATCTTCTGATATTTCAATGTCATAATCTAGAGCTTTGGAGATTTTTTTCTTTACTTCTTTTGTTACTTTTTCAACTTTTCTTTTGTAATACAATCCCTTACTATGTGATGGCAAATTATGAAGTTTAATTGGAGTTAAACCCAAATCATCTAAGGCTGCATTTGTTTGTGAAAGGGAGACATTTCTAGATTCAAACGAATCCAATTCAGTCATTAGTTTGTCATCAGATTCATTTTCAGTGATTTTAGTTTTTTCTTCATAGAAGTTTCGACATGAAGGGTATATCTTTTGTCCAGGTTTAATAAAAATATTTTTTTCACATAATCGTTTTGAAAAACTTAAAGATACATTTGTTAGTGACTTTTTTATTGGCTTTTTGTGTTTTTTTAATGGATCTATGCATACTGTTTGATATTTTTCAAACACATTCAGAAAGTAGTAGCTGTGATGGAAACAAACATTTTTAAATTCAATTAAATCGATTCCAGATCTAAGTTGAATTAATTCTTTTTCTTGTTCGGTTAATTCTGATACAGATTGTGATTTTTTGGAAGGTGTAAGGTTTTTTGGAAGGGGAGTTAAGGGCTGACATGGCGGAAAGGAGTTCTACAAATGGGATATATGCCGACAGGTCGGAAAAGAGTTCCGTACCTGAGAAAATAGTAGATAATAAAAGAATCAAATAATTTTTGAAAAAGATCGAATAATAATATGAAAAAGCCATACATCTTTTTCGTTTATCTGTTAGCCTATGTATCTAGGAGTATTTGAAAAAAAATATGAACACTCTACCAGGTCTGAGTGAGACCTGAGATATTGCAATTTTAGTAAATCCCGACAATGGTTTACAGATAAAAAAAAATTCTGATTATAATATTTTTATTATTTTTTGGAGTTGAGATAGGTTAGTGAATGTATTTTTTCTTTATTTGAAATATATTAATTAAATATTATGCAAAGTTTCATGGTGATATCTCAAATAGTTTTCAAGATATTAATTTTTTAAGCTACAAGTTACATTGCAAGACGCAAAATCCAAGGCCTAAAATTACATTAAATTAAGAAAATTAAAGAATTTGTAGAAAAAAACTATAAGAGATAGAGAAATAAAAATTTGGTATTTATCAATAGGATAGCAAATGCAATAATTGTGCCAAGTTTCATCAAAATCTGAAGAGGTGGGTTTCAAATTAATTATTTACTGGGTGATTTGACATGGAATGACCCTGCAATGTAAACTGTTAAAGTGCCTCATACACCACAAAATGTCACTATCAGCTAAGAGTCTAGCTGACCATACCTGCACACAGAGTACGGACCTCAATTTACATCCTCTGGTATTTCAACTCCTAGAATCAATAGAATTACTGCAAGGTATCTAAGGAGATTCGCGATTAATAAGGATCAACCATTGAAGTAGCTCATTTCAACTTACAGAGTGTGTCAAAATGAATAGGGTTGAATAGTCTCGACTTGAATGCCCACGTTTTCTGAAACAGAAGAAAACGCCACATTTTCCATTGTTATACTTGTAATATAAAGAGAATTGTAGACATTGACATATTCTGGAGTACAATACTACACTGTTTAGAGCTCTTTTCTGTAATATGTGCAATTACTGACAATGTTAAAGAAATGGGGATACTCTTCTTTACAGAAGTCACTGGTCTTACCTAGAGCAAAGTCTTGACCTTGGTGTCTAGAATCTTCTGAAAGTATATCTGATAATCAGATGAGCATCAAGAAAATGATCCAGTCTAGCAGTATGAATTGGAGACTAGTATTATTGCTTTAAATCTAACAATTAACTAAGTATTGTCATGCATACGCCCCTCCCCTCCTGCTTCACTCCCTGGTGACCAAAGCGACGTTAAGGTACATGTCCTATGGCTAGGAATTCAAACTCTGATTTGAATTTTAGTCTATAATCTAGTGGTGATAAAATATGCTCAAAAATCAAAGGGAGCAAGTGCTCCTTTGTATGAACAAGGGGTTGAAATTTGGGGATCTTTTCCAGGTTTATAGGAACCTTCGGTAACATCCGACATGTAAGACAGAAATAAAAAATGATTGGGCTAAAGATTATTATTATTATTTATTTTTTTTTAAGAAGAATTCGGTCTATTCAAATAGATTCCTTGTTCAGCTTACGATCTTTATTATTGTCTGGTGGTTTGCACCCGAGTAGCAGGAAATCATGATGCACAGGCTGTAAATGAGTTAAAAATCATGCCGTCTCTCCATGCTGTGTTTTCACGGAACTTTTCAGTTGTACTTCTATAGACTTTGCAGTTCTGAGGCTCTAGATGCTAGAGTAGGGTAGCCCAAGTTTCAATCTTGAATAGTTTCTTTGTTTATTCGTTAAAACACATAGACATACCAGACACAACGCTAAAAAAATTGCTGCATGCTTGAAGACTAGCCAAAGATCCAGGGTTTTGTTACCTCTTCGGCTGCCTTTGCGGTGAATTTGAATTGACGCCTTGCGATGTAGTCTGATCTGCCAGTTTTGTTGGTCGAGTCACCTTGTTTCGTTAGCGATCTCAGGCTTTTTGGCAATAGGGATTGGGTGTACTTATATGGGATGCAAGCTTGACTTGGTACCTTATCAACACAAGGCCTTATTGAAGCGTTGATTTCTATTTAAAATGGTCCGTTAATTTTTGAATTGAAATGGAATAGTTGTGTTGAGGTTCTTTCAGGTTAAGTTAGGTTAATTAAAATGGAATAGTTGTGTTGAGGTTCTTTCAGGTTATTCACTGTTAATCACGCTCGGATTTGCACTTAATGGAAAATTTTTCTTTGTATTTGCTAGTGGTAAATATATTGGAAAGGTCCAATATATTTGATAGTTGGGAAGAATTTAATTTATATCACAAGATGTCGTAATATGTGGGTATTATAATATATTTTCTGTGGGAAAAGGTGTCAGACAGTAGAAAAGGGCATTTTGGTCTTAGTTTTCCAATCATTTTCTAAGGAAGAGGTCCTTCGACCAATCTCAGGGGAAGGGGTGGTGAGAGGTTATATGAACACAAGTTTGGTCGCTGAGGGGTAATGGAGAATTCTCGTAGTAAGGAAGAGGGGCGTGAGGTGTTAATAATAAAACGGATGAAAAAATCAAATATGGGGGAAGGTGTAAAAAAATAAAACAAATAAAAAAGCACATATTTTGGTCATAGTGTTTTAATCTTTCCGTGGGGAAAGGGGTTCTTTGGGCCCATCTCGTGTGAAGCCGTTAAAGGGCACTTTTGAGATATGAGGATATATGAATACAATCCAAATCGTTCAGGAGTTACAGAATTCGTCTAGAAAGTGTAGTGGGCGTGAGTTATTAAAGTGAAATTGATGAAGAAACCAAATACAAAATTGTGTATGTATTTGTTTCTT
The DNA here is from genome assembly GCF_032884065.1 of Artemia franciscana. Taxonomy (NCBI): domain Eukaryota; kingdom Metazoa; phylum Arthropoda; class Branchiopoda; order Anostraca; family Artemiidae; genus Artemia; species Artemia franciscana. The sequence continues at coordinate 11,783,509 of NC_088879.1, read as the reverse complement.
TTGCTTTCTCACCTTGGTTTGTTTGTTTGTAGGTATGGCGATGAAGATAATACATGGGAGCCAGTAGAGAATCTTGATTGTCCTGAACTCATCAATGAATTTGAGGAAAAACGAAAGAAAAGGGAGTCTGAAAAAAAAGAGGAGACACCCTCAAAAGAGACTAAGAAGAGAAAGTCAGTAGCTGTTGAGAAAGAGGAGCCAAAAAAGAAGGCTAAGAAATCAGTTGAAGAAGATGGAAGACCAAGGGGTTTTGACAGGGGCCTAGATCCTGAAAAGATTATTGGAGCGACTGACTCTTCTGGTGAGGTAAGCCATCTATTTTTTTCTTTTTTTCATCCCCATCTGAGTGCCACTAAGTTAGAAGTTAAAGCTGTTTTAGTACAATGAGTTTTCACAAATAATGTGTATGCAATAAGTATAGCTGTAATTAACAATTAATTAATTAATTAACTTCGGTAATAAACAAGACCAAAATGAGATTAGATGTTTCTGACATGAAAATGGAAATCCTACAAAAGGTTGGTGGAGTTGGGGAAAGGACTGCTCGTGTACACATTAAGAGCACGAGAGTATACATTAATGCAAGTGTTTAGGCCAAGCACTCAATAATATCTGGTCAACAAAAACGCTTTTTTCAAAATGAAGACGTTTGTCTAGTTGTTTTTAGAATAAGATTAACAAGATTAGGAATAAAATAAAAATCCTCAAATTTGGTTTTTAATTTGATTGTTTCATATTCTGCAGAATTTTTGTTTTGATCGACAAAATAAAGCTATACATTTCAAAAAAGATGATTTTTTAGGTATTTTACTCTAGGGACGTCTCGTTTTAGTGTTAAATAGCAGTTACACCAGAATTTATTAACTCAAGATGCACGGATTTTTCGTCCATGACCCAGGGAGTTTCTGAATGAGTAATTAATCAACATGGAAAATAAATCAATTGAATTTTACTAAAAAGCCGTTTACGCTTGATCAGAGTTTGAATAGCCGTCTCCATTCCACATATTATGGAATGCTACCATATGAGTAATTAATTATAAGTCATTAAAGTAATTAATGAGTAATTAATTAACATTGAAAATAAATCAATAGAATTTTACTAAAAAGCCATTTACACTTGACCAGAGTTTGAATAGCCGTCTCCATTCTATGTGGATAGAATGTGGCCATTCTATGTGGCTAAAAAAGCATATTTAGCTTTTGAATAGTTCGCTTGTGATGATTGTTGATGATGATATGAAGAATTTTTACGTTAAGTTGCATGAAAGTACTTGTTTAAGTGTGAAAGATCATTTAATTTATCTTAAACTCATTGAAAAAAAAAAAATACATATCTTGTATCAAAGCTGCTGAACACTGGCTCACAAAAGAATTCAATTCAATTTCAATTCAATTTATTCAAAAAGAAAAGAAAACACATAACAACAACAATAATAAAGATCCTAGAAGCGAACTTGTTAAGGACCAAAACAACAAAAAATTGAAAATGAAAAAGAGAGAGAAAAAAAAAAGAAAAGAGAAAACAAGGGTAATTAAAGCAAATTGAATAAACATTTAGAGAAATATAATATCAAGATTTTAGTACATTGTTATATAGCGTCCGAAAACTTGTGGATAGCTCGACACTGGAGGGTATTAAATTCCATTGAATTATAGATTTATAAATTGGGGATCGCTGGGCGGAACTAGAGATACACCTGGGGACAATGAAGGAACGGTTGGATGAACGGAGACAGTGGCCTTCAGAATTATTACTATTAAAATAAGATAATAAGTGGGGAGGAAGATTTTTATGGTAAGCGGAGTATGCAAGGGATAGATTTAACTTTTTGATGATTTGTTCAAAAGGGATAATACCAAAATCGGAGTACAAGTCCTTGGTGGGATATAGTCGTGGCAACCGAAAAACTGCTTTGACGGCACGGTTTTGAGCAGATTTTAATTTATTGGTAACTGAAGGATAAGTATTGCCCCATACAGATCTGCAGTATGAGATATATGGGTAAATAAAAGAATAATAAATGGTGACAAGGACATCGGGAGGAAGAAAATAATTCACACGATTAATTATACTCACCTGTCGCAAAATTATGGCTCTGATATAGGACACGTGTGTTGCAAATGATAGGCAGGAGTCTATGTGGACACCAAGAAACTTGGCAACTTCGACCTGCGAGAGGAGATTGGTAGAATATTTTAGGCCAAGTGCTGGCTGAACTTCATTTTTTTTGTAAGGGGTTCGAAATAATACCACCTGACTTTTCTTGCTGTTAATGGTCATGCAGTTAACGAGACACCACTCCTGTACTCTATTCAGAAGGTTTTGAGTAGAGGTGACGACGGATGGTAAATTAGGACCGGTGATGAAAAAGTTGCTATCGTCAGCAAAAAGTACTGGGTGCACTGATGGGCCCAGGTCCGTAATCAAATCATTAATATAAAGGAGAAAAAGTATTGGACCAAGAACAGAGCCCTGTGGGACGCCCCTCCGGACAGGTAGGGGATGTGAAGTCACCCCGCCCAGTCTCACACTCTGTACTCTACCAGAGAGATAAGAGCCGAACCATGAGAAAGGAACTCCGCGAATCCCTAGGTTATTGAGTTTACTTAATAAAACACTGTGATCAACCATGTCAAAGGCCTTTGAAAAATCCAGAAATAAGCCCAATACAGTATTTATAAGGTCAAGTTGGGAACGTATAAACTGTGGCGTCTATTAGTGCATGAGCAGTTGAAAATTTGGCACGGAAGCCATATTGATGAGGAGAAATCAACGAATCTGATGAATGATTCCCAAATACAAAGGGAGAAAGACGTCGGAATATAATTCTCTCGAGCACCTTAGATATAACTGGGAGAAGTGAGATTGGACGATAATTGCTTATCTCAGACGGATCGCCTTTTTTATGAATCGGGATAACAATTGCTGATTTAAATATTTCTGGGAAGACTCCATTGGTCATAGACAGGTTTGCTATGTGCACAATGGGTTCACAAATATAGGAAGATACGGTCCTAAGAAGCTTATTACTTATGCCAAAGAAGTCAGGTGTACTACTATTAGAGAGAGATTCGATAACTTGAAGCACCTCTTTGCGATCAGTTGGAGAGATAAAACATGGATCTGGGATTCTTGCGAGGGTGTACTGACTGTGAGAAGGAACAGGAGTTAGCATTTGGAATATTAGTGAAATAATTATTAAAAGCATCCGGTACTGAAATTGGGTCAATTAATCTGCCACTGATGTCCCTAAGGTTAATAGGAATAGATCTTGAATTCCTTTTTTTGAAAGGATTTCATTTATTGTAGACCAAATTTTTTGCAAGTTCCCTTTGCAGTGAGAGATTTTTGAATAATAATAATTTTTCTTTGCTTCCCGGATGAGTTTGGTATATACGTTTTCGTATTTTTTATAATTAGTCAGGTCAATAACGCTACTGGTTTTGCAAGCTAACTTATATAGGTCATTTTTTCGGTATGAAGAGATTATCAGGCTATTTGACATCCAGGGGCGTATATGGGTAGTTTTTCGGTTTGATTTACGAACTGGAAAGGTTGAACTAATAAGATCACTCAATCCCCGAGTAAAACTACTTGTGGCTGAATTAACATCCTGACAATCCAAAGTCTTGGACCGGTCGAAGGATTTCAAACAATCCGTGAACCGGTTCATATTCACAGTATTATATATTCTATTAGACGTAGGGGTATTAGTTCTACGGGTTTGAGTAGCTGATAGGGAGGGTAAGGAAAGATAGATTGGAAAGTGATCTGACAGGTCAGAAAATATTATTTTGGAGGACAGGTGGTTTCCCGGGAAAGTGAATACAAAAATGTTATCAATTAAAGTAGCGGTATACCTCATGGGATCAACTCTAGTAGGAAAAAGGATTGTGGGAAGAAGACCACTTGAGGTAAATGTTTCAAAGAAGGTATCACTATCATTGTTATTGCTAACATTTAATAAATTACAATTGAAGTCCCTAAAATTAATAAAACTAGAAAAATCATCAAACAGATTACAAAAGACAGGTGTCGGAAATGAGGGTGGTTTATAAAATAACGAAAAAATAAAAGAATTCTCGTCTACACTTAAGTCGACGATTATTGAATAAATGCATCTATTATTTATAGGATGCGAGAACAAGAATTCACAGTCTAATAGTCTGGTGAATTTTAGACTTGATCGGATGTAAAGAGAAATGCCACCAGAGGACTTGGTTAATTTTCTTTCAATATGAATAGCTCGAAAGCCAGTGAGGGAAAATTCATTAGTATCATCAATTTCTGAAAGCCACGTCTCCGTTATTCCAATTACGTCGAAAGGGCAGTAACCATTTGTTAAAATTAAATCTTTAAAATTAACCCACTTATCCCGTATGCTTCTGATATTAAAGCAAATTACATTAAGTTTGGTCTCTTTCATTAGCTTAGGTTTCACATTTTTCATAAAATCAAAAGTGTCGAGATATTTACAGTTAATTTGGTTTAAAGGGCTATCGGGGCTAGCTAAGGTGTTGGTGGACACATTATTTTGGTCATCGTAATAATTAAGAACAACATTATTGCACAGTGATAAATTAGTAAGAAACGTAAAATCTTGTACAGTACTTGTACTTGTGTTTGTTTGACTGTTCATTTCTTAAGCAGTAGTTTCTGTGCTTCTGGACATTTATACGAATAACAGGGGTGGTTGGAGGAGCCACAGAGAGCACATTTCATGACAAGTTGACACGGGTTTTCTTTAGAGTTCTGGTGGTCACCAGCGCGTTTAGAGCATCTCGGGGAAGCTTTACAGTTATTTGCAGTATGGCCGTAGCACTGGGTAGGCAAAAACTTGCACTCAGTTATGGGTAAACGCTCGTAACCAATAACAAGGGGATTCTCAGTGGCATACTTTAGGTGATCACGTGACTCAAACTTTAATCGAAAAGACCTCGTACTTCCTAATTCAACAACTTCTGTACAGTTATTAGTGAGAACGCATAGGTCACTTTTAGATGTTCCGTCAGGCACTCGGCGTACTATACCGAAAAAGGCAGGACTCTTCACTTTAGCATTAATGGATTGGTCTGCTTTGCTTAATGCATCTGCCAAAGTATTTGCGGCACCCTTGTCCTACAGAACTACTTGCCATGCATCCCTCCTAGGCCTCAAAACAACTATGCTTGAACTGACACCCCAACAAGCTTTATCCAGGAAATCTTTTCGAGCGTCAGGATTATTCAAGTTTTTTGGTGGATTTTTCACAATAACTGAATAGGACGGTTTTGCGGGTGGGGGAGGTTTCGTTTCAGGAATAGTTGAAACCTCTGACGTTCGGCTTTTGAATTAGGCAATGTAAACGATTTTAATACTTACCAATTTGTCAATCTTTAATAATGAGGTAAATGCATTTATGCGCATCTGAACTTAAAGTTTACCTTTTTTTTGATAATAATATCAAATTCCACCACATTATTGTTGGTTTTGCCGTGTTCTAGTTAATGTGTAAGACATTTGTAAGAGACCATGCCTTCTTCTTCTTCTAAAACAGTAGTTATTCGAGTGTGTAATAGTAATAGCAATTTTTTTTCCAAAAAAATAACAGAGACAAAATTAATCGGTAGCACAGCAAAAGCGTCGCTTGCGAGGGTGTGCTACTAACAAAAAAGAGAAGAGAAAAAAAATAATAAAAACAAAGAACAAAACGGTGTACCGAATGTTCAGTACGGTACACCGTACTGAAACGGTGTACCGAAAAAAAGACTTACATAAATAATTCATACACAATAAAACAACATAATATCATGATCTCATAACCTGTTAATGCTTCAATCGTAAGATGAATAAGAACGTAAGCTATTTGATGGTCTTGGTCTCAAATCATACGTCAAAAGTTCATTGCTATGACTGGGTGGATGTTTCTCTTTTTGTCTCAGAGGAATGAAGAGGGCACATTATAAACAGTTTCATGTTCTCTACGTGTGGGATTTTGATAGTAATTTTGTTTTAATATTTTAGCTAATGTTTCTGATGAAGTGGAAAGGCAGCGATGAGGCTGATTTAGTTCCGGCCAGAGCAGCCAATATGAAATGTCCACAAGTTGTAATCCAGTTTTATGAAGAAAGACTGACATGGCACACATCCGCTGAAGAAGAAGATGGAAATGCTAAAGAATGAAGCTTTTTTTATGACAAGTAAATATTAAATCCTTGTTTATACTACTACTAATAACTCAATGCAGTGCCAAGCCGCCTGAGGCCAACACAGCTACGCATGCTCTTCTTCCATCCAAATCTTTTCAAAGCCTCCCTGTTAATTCTCCCCATGAAGTTTCTGGGGAAGATCGAACAGCGGACGATCTGCTTTTTTGGCCCTAGACGGTTGGCTTAAAAGGTCATCCTTCATCCGCAGAACTTTTCCTGTATATCTCAACCTCTCTCATTATATCCCTAGAAAGCGTGACTGAACAACACCCTTCGTACAGCCTACTGTCCAAAATATGGTCAGTCAGTCGAGTACCCAAACTATCCGTAGGCAATTTCTCTGGATAACGTCTAGCAATTCTTCCTCCGTTTGTCGAAGCGCCCATGCTTTAGAACCGCATTTGAGAACTGTCATCATTTTAGCTTCAAATATTTTAATCTTGGTTTACAAACTTATCTTCCCATTCTTCTAAAAAAAAATTTCAGATGTGAAAAAACGCACTGAGCCTTGGTTATTTTACTTTAGCATATTCATGGCATCCACCGTTTTGTCAATATCTTCTGCTTATGCACTGTTTTGTCAATACCTTATTTTGTCAAGGCTTGTCTTGATTGACTTAATTCATCCTGCAAATGATGTCAATCAAGACGAGGCTTTAATCCAACCTTTTTCACTTACCCAAAATTCGTTTTTCCAGTTTCACTCGCCATTGCTGCTTTTTATCATTATTATTCTTTTTCAAAAATAGAAATGGCATTTGATAAGTTAGCCCACTTTAGGTGGCAAAACTACAAAGAAAATAAATGGATTTAAACTGACTATGAAGATGAAGTTCAAAAGACCAAAAACTGTTAAAAGGAAAGCCTGAAGTCAGTTCTGACTGAACTGAATTTAGGTTCTGAATCTATAATTAATTAATTTGTATTTGACCTCTTAATACTAATATATTGGAGTAACAAAGGAAACTAAAAACTAAAATAGATACACATGGAACACATACAAAACAACATTAAATATAAAAAAAGGAAAATTGCAAATCTAAATAACTGCACAAGTGGATGAAAAGGACCTAACCACAGGCAAGTTTCTTTTAACTTGGCATCCATCTCATTGTAAAATGTCAATATATCCGTGGCACTAAACATTAAAATAACCTTTTGGCTCTATAGCAACGAGGCTAATATAAAAGGAATTTTCAGTAACAGAAATACAGTACTCTAATTCGCTGCATGTCTAGTATTAAGAAATGGGTGCAAACCTGACAGAAAAAGAATGAAATCATCACAATAAGTTTATTAAGTCTAGCTAAAGCCTTATGACAATGTCTGCCACGATTTGGAACAATTTTCTGCTTTAAGTTTTGCATAACCTGCTTTAAGTTTTTTCTTTAAATTTATGCTTTAAGTTTACCATAACCTGCTTTAAGTTTCGCACAACCTGCTTTAAGTTTATTCCTAATGTCCGAAAGTGCATTAGAACAAATAGCTGATCAGGAGGAGCAAATACTGACCTCAAGCCAAGACAATGCAGGAACTAGCTTAACTGAAAAAGAATCACAACTCAGATCACTACTTCGGTGTTCAGCATTAAAATGTAGATACTCATAGTTCCCAGCATTAAGCATTAGGTTAAAAAAAATTTTTAAGCAGCTTACAAACAAACTGGGTCGACTTGACTAGGCTAAACTTAATGACTTAAAAGAGTGTTGTATAATAGTTGTTTTTACGTAACAACGAATGGTTTCAATTCCTTGTTTTCCATTTTCAGCCCCACAAAAGTAAAATAAAATAAATAGGTTTAGATTTGAGAGATGAAGGACACATTATGAGTATATTTCTATCAGGTGTATGTTTTTAAATTTATTCGAGACTGCGAAATTAAAGGTGCGATGGCTGTCAAAAAAAAAGAAAAAAGAAGCGAATTATACGGAAAATATCCAAGAAATCGTATCTGCGTACTTTTCTGCTCTATATGCTTCCTGGAGAAACTGGCCAGTATTAACAATCATACAATCTTTTTGTTTACGTTTCTTTCGCGTGTGTAAATTTTATGCTTTGTTACTTGACACCTTTGGAATTATGGTGTTTGTCTCCAGACAAGGTTTACTAGAAAATGACCATTCAAACTCAATAGAATTATCTCTCCCTCTTTCTCTCTCCCTCTCTCTCTCTCTCTCTCTCTCTCTCTCTCTCTCTCTCTCTCTATTTATCTCTCCCCTTCCGCTCTCTTAATCTGGTACTCCCCTTTCTCCTTTTCTCTATCTCTTTCTCTTTCACGTACTCTCATGGCATTAATTTAGTTTCTTCTTCTTTGCAGAAACTTAACTTTCTCTCTCACGTACTCTCATGGCATTAATTTAGTTTCTTCTTCTTTGCAGAAACTTAATGGAGAAGAATGCCCTGAACTCCAGATTGTTTTTTTTTTCTTTTTTACATATATAATTGAACATTAATGTAATTCGGTGTTTACATTTTCTCACATAAAAATAGACCAGATAACAAGGTTTCAACATTGGTTGTTCTTCAGGCTCATTGAAATATAATTGTAGTGATGTCTGGATATCCTCAGCAAAATATACTATTAAATTTTTCTACCTTTATTTTATACCACTTATATGTTGTTTTTTTTTTGAAGACTGCCTATATGGCCTCATCTATTACCGGTATTTTTGTAGTTCTGTGAATTAATCAGATGGCTGTAAAATGGATGGTAATTCTTCCTACAACCCTGTTTGTTCCTAACCCTTTCTTGTCGCTTTCCATTCATTTGTAGCTATATAAGGGTCAGACAGATTTTGTGTCTTTATAGCCAGAAAGACCCGTATTTAAGCAATACGTCCGCATTTTACGCCACTTTTCGAACTTGGATTTTGTAAAGGCTAATGCGCAATTTGATCTGCTTGCAGGATTATTTCTCTTAAAATTGTAATATAAAACTTCGCCAAGCAAATAGTCTTTGCTAGACTTTATCATTGCTAAAGACTGGTTTTATCATTTGCATATACATGCTCTTAAAATGCTGGAAGAAAACACTATGTCTGTCTAGCCCTTAAAATAATAAGTATTTGCTCAACAAAACGTTATAGGAAGCATTTGCTCAACAAAACGTTATAGGAAGCATTTGCTCAACAGAACGCTACGTCTATCTAGCCCTTAAAATAGGAAGTATTTACTCAGCAAAATGCTACGTCTGTCTAGTCCTTAAAATAGGAAACATTAGCTCAACAAAACGCTACGTCTGTCTAGCCCTTAAAAAAGAAGCATTGGCTCAACAAAACGCTACGTCTGTCTAGCCCTTAAAATAGGAAGTATTTGTCCAATAAAATGCTACGTCTGTCTAGCCTTTAAAATAGGAAGCATTTGCTCAACAGAACGCTACGTCTGTCTAGCCCTTAAAATAGGAAGAATTTGTTCAGTAAAACGCTACGTCTGTCTAGCCTTTAAATAGGAAGAATTTGCTCCACAAAATGCTACGTCTGTCTAGCCCTTAAAATAGGAAGTATTTGCCCAATAAAATGCTACGTCTGTCTAGCCTTTAAAATAGGAAGCATTTGCTCAACAGAACGCTACGTCTGTCTAGCCCTTAAAATAGGAAGAATTTGTTCAGCAAAACGCTACGTCTGTCTAGCCTTTAAATAGGAAGAATTTACTCCACAAAATGCTACGTCTGTCTAGCCCTTAAAATAGGAAGTATTTGCCCAATAAAATGCTACGTCTGTCTAGCCTTTAAAATAGGAAGCATTTGCTCAACAGAACGCTACGTCTGTCTAGCCCTTAAAATGGGAAGAATTTGTTCAGCAAAACGCTACGTCTGTCTAGCCTTTAAATAGGAAGAATTTGCTCCACAAAATGCTATGTCTGTCTAGCCCTTAAAATAATAAGAATTTGTTCAGCAAAACGCTACGTCTGTCTAGCCCTTAAAATAGGGAGCATTTGCTCAATAAAACGCTACGTCTGTCTATCCCTTAAAATAGGGAGCATTTTCTCAACACGGTTGTCTTTTATGCCAGCTTTTAAATCAGACCCAGGCTTCCAAAACTGAAAAGTCTTAACTTCTACGGATCATGGGATGCCTGGACAAAACCTGATCGAGTTATTGCGGTTTCCTCACTATGAATATCTTTTGATCTCGTCAGTCATAAGATAAATCGTGAAAGAACCGGAAATAAATTTAAGCTTGTTAAGTTCAAAGGACAGTGAAAATGTTAAAGCCTGATTAAGTAAATTGGTTTAAATGGAAAGTTACAAAACCATATTCATCTTAAAAGATTAGAAAAATCCGGAATTCAAATTTTAATGAAATAAACCTGGGATACAATTATGCAGTTTTGTGGTGGCAGTGGGTGCCACATTCGAACAACAACAAACACGTGGGTGAAATCGGCTAAAAACATATAGTACCAAATATATTTAAGACGCTTTCTGAAGTAATTGTATAATAGAATTTCTGAAGTAATAGTATAATAAACTTGTCAATCAGCAATATCGTTTTTATTTGTTTTACCTGTTTTGAAAATAATAGAAGAAATACAATTTTGGGAGGTTGAATAGCCGACTATAAAAATAACCAAACTACTTTACAAGGACTAAACTCTCCTCAGAACCAACATAGTTCATGGACAGAAAAAAGAAGCGCAAAAAAACTGAAATGTTTGCTTCTTTTTTATTTATCACATGGAGTTATCACAGCAAAGTAAAATAAATGCTAAAGGAAACGATTTACTTGTTTATTTGAAATAAAGAATTCTGAATATTTTAATTCTCATGGTTATGACTGGGGTTTGACCGATATATTGGCCAGCCAGTACTATCGGGTAAAGATGGAGGTCATGGCTATTATCGTATATTGAAAAATAAATTGGATGTCGGTCGGTCGACATCCAATTTCTTTTTTTTTTTTTTTTTTTTTTTATTATTATTATATGCGCAACTCAGTGAAGTCTGACCATGGTGCAGAGCAGCAGAGGTGAGTCAAGTGAAATCAAAGTATATTTGTTGTCAATTCACACGTGATGCACCAGTGTTCGAAATGTATGGTGAGTTCAAGATTGAACAGTTTTTACCAAAACGACTAAAAAGGAAACATAAATCATACATTTCTTTTATGTTGGCTTGCATTGGTGAAAGATTCAATTGATTAAAACCATTGTATCCAGTCAGAGGTACAGCTAAGGGGGAGGTTGCTATTCCAAGGTGAGGAAGGGGGAAATTCCAATTTGTCGGTGCTGCGTGCTGACACCTTGGGAAATTTAGCTTTTGTGTCGCCAACACCTTGGAAAATTTAGCTTATATGTCCGCATTTGTTGGCACACTAGATTTTGTTTACACATTCTTTAAATCCCTCCTCCAAACTTGAAACACTAGCTGCATCCCCCTTATCTAGTGGGCCCAGTATGGATTTGCTAGTAAGACACGGTATCATATGAATGATCAAGAATTATGGATCAAAACACCGGGAATCGAAGCAGTGGCGGGTTTTGATTTTAGACAGTTTGTTTATGAAGGGTTGAATAGAAAACATTGCTTATATGAGGGGGGGGCTGCCGTACTCACCCTTCTGAAAACATTCCCGGATATCCATTGATTAAAAAACACCGTTAAACTTGTTAATGACTTAAGCTGCTTCTTTTCATCAAATTTGTATAATATAACCCGAGGTAATAATATGTACAGGGTTGCCACAACGATTAGTTCCTAAAGTGTTAAAATTGCCCAATTTTGCGTGCTAAGCAGCGATTTTTGGTGCTACAGTAAAAACAAATTTTTGTATGATATCGATACCGGAACCGATATTTGGACACTTCTGTTTATTTCCAACTTTTCAGCCATATCTAGTGTAAACTTGAAGCTATAGGGTGGGTGCAGCTATTCAATGCCTTGCTCCTTGCGCTAAAGTTTTTTTAGAACATTTAAAAAAGCTTATTACTCTTATTAAAAGAATGTTTCTCATATTAGTTATAATTTCGGTTCTCTTTAAGCTTTGATGTTGCTCCTAATTTTCAGATGAAAAAAGAACTTGTCTTTCTTATTTAATTTCTGATCGCTTTTAAACAATGCCGGGAAATCTGGCCCCCTCCATGGAAAATCCCTCCTCTCCATGGACAATCCCTCAATGGAAAGTTATTCCAATGTAAAATAACCGCCCCCCTCCCTCAAGGAAAATTCCTCATTCTAGTTGAAAATTTCCTCTGAAAAATTTCTTATGGACGGTTCTAGGTGAAATTTTTTTCTTAGTGCGTCTTCGTTGAAAAGATTGTTTTTAAAATCAGTAGAAAGTTGCTCCCGCGGAAACTCCTCTCTGGAGAATCTATTCCGTGGAAAACTCTATTGGCGAATTTATTTACACCACCAGATTCAGCGCATTTTTGGTTTGGAGTGAAGGGGTTGCGTGAGAGGGTCTTTCCATTGGGGAAGAAAATTTCCATGAAAGGGGTGCTGGATTTTAGATTTTTCCAGCATTATTTTAAAAAAAACTGGGAAATTAAATTTAAAAAAAACTAGTGTTTTGCAACTGAAAGTTAGGAGCAACATTAAAATTTAAAACGAACAGAAATTATTTCGTATATGAGGAAGCTCGTCCCCTCCTCAATACCTCGCTCTTTACGCTGAAGTACAAGTGCCTTTAGGCCGATACCAGAATTGCCATTCAAAAATCTTACTGGATTAGCTAACATCATTTAAAAGCTGCCGAGTGCTGAACCGGAATTTGGCAACACGTGATTAAAAGCATTGGCGATAAAATGATTTTTCAGGTGACGTAGAATTTGCACGGGAAAAGTTCAGAGATTTCTCTTAAACAATGTTCAACTTGAGAAGTTAAGAATGAGATAGATAGTTGGCGCTGTGATTGTTCACAATCTGAATTTTGTTGACAAGTATGTCTTTAATGTGGCCAAGGCATAAAGGAATTTGTTATCTCAGTTTTGATTGTGTTTCCTGTTTTCTCGGACAGAATCCGAAGACCATGTTGACTCGTCAGGAGGAGGTCCAGTAAGGGACGCCTCGTGCATTAAACATTCTTTCATGAGAATATGACATGGTAGAACAGAACATTCTGGCACTCATTTTGTAAAACTCTTATCTTAGTATTTTAAGTTTGGGTAGTTTCGATAGGTGTGTATACCTTAATGTATTAATTACGGGAACAAACTAATAATGTTAAAACAAGCGTAGAAAATTCTGGGGCCTAAAGAGAGGGACCAACCCGAAGTCTCTCATGTACAAGATATGAGAGTGACAATAACTGCATCTTTTGAAATATATAAGCATTTATTTCTCCCTAAAAAAACGAATTTAGTTAATGAGATGGGTGTGCAACGATATCGAAATTAATCAATAAGATTTACACTGGAAAGACAATTACATGCAGAGGTTAAAAATACCAATGGCAGAACTTCATAGTTTGCTATTGACCTAAAACCAGCGGTGTCAATTGGGGGGACGGCCCCCTCCATATTTAGATAAATATTTTGGGGTTATTTTTTTTTATAAATACCTTTTCTTTTGGTATTTTGATTTAAAAAACGACACATTTCAACCAAAATATTAAGAAATTAACTTCAACTAGGAGTCCTGGTTAAACTTCGTTGAAGTAAGAATGCTAGGTCTGATTAGAAAATTTTGTTTAAAAACATGTTTTGTTTTAAAGTTCTTATTTAATATAGTTATGTATATATATATATATATATATATATATATATATATATATATATATATATATATATATATATATATATATATATATATATATTGGTGTTATGCTGAAGACGACCCTTGGACATATGGCCGAAATATTTACTGAATTGAATTCCACTGTTTTGAGAAAATGTTCCTATGGTTTCTAAGTTGCGTTTGTTTGTTACGGAAAGGCAGTGTGGTCTTCATTGAAAATTTCCCTGTTGTTTCTAAGTTGTCTGTGTTTCCCCCTAAATCCTCTTGAATTGATGCCACTATTTAATTATCTGAGGTGTCTCATTCAGAGTTACTTCCAGTACATTGGTTGGTAGCGTGTGCTACGTAAGGTCTACCACCAGCTGTAAGATTTTAATATGTTTGATATCTTTTTTCGAAAGTAATAGCTTGTCACTACATCAGAAAAGTATTGTACTTTTCTTAACAACGGCTAGTTTAAGCAGAATTTTATTTGTTTGTTGTTTATGATGTGTAAAGGTTATCGAAGTATAAATTAGATAAAGCACGTAACTAAATTTTGTGTAAGGAAAAGAGCAATAAATGTTAAAGAGTATTTGACAAAATTAATAAACTATTTAATGTAGAAGCCGCATGTAACAACTAAATGAGAAACTGTATTCCAGATCTTGTATACATAGTTTTTTTCGAGTCTGGTAGAGACCTTCGGACTTGGAGAGCCTTATGCGTAGGTATGTGTTGATCCATTGGCGCACAAAGGTCCAACAGACCGGGAGGTATTCAAATTATTTTTCTTGTGGTAGAAGGGGGGCTGAAATTATTGGAAATGTATTTGCATGCAAAGATTTCTGGGATCCGTGGGAGGGGCACTTTTTAAAAATATTGGGGTCGCGATTTCTACCCTTTAAAAGATACACAATACAGATGAAAATAATGTGGCAAGACTCTATTCTACCACACTAGTATTCTCATCGTTCCTTGCAGTACTGTAAGTGTTTGTACTTGGTGTGTGTTTTGTGCTTTGCAAAACGCGAAATATTAGTTTTAGGTCATATTGTGCTTTTTATCATATGGATTTCATTTTCGGGGAGTTTCATTTTAAGCGGAAACATATCTGTTCAACATACCGCTGCACGCATCTTCGAGGGCTATTTTGGTTTATGACCTGTCGAAAGCCGGTAAGAAGCAAACCTCAAGCCAACAACAGCAGCAACACTCCTTTCCAAATTCGGTAACCCGGAGAATATGTGGATTTGTGTTGCAATAAAAAAGTAATGGGGCTTTATAAGGATAGCTGTGCACAGTTTTCGGAAAAGGGTTTTCAATTCTCACTTCAATATATTCTGACTACGAAGCACATGGGTTAGAGTTACATATTCTACCTTTTAAGTTTATCTTAAATTTTTTGAGCGAAAACCATTTTCAACACATTTCGTACGCATGCCATGTGTTGAAAACCCCTTTGCCATAGAACAATTTGACAGCTAGGATAGCTGCTTGTTAATGCAAATATGTATAAATATTCGACGTTGATTTTGCATTGGGTCAAACATGAAAGAAGCACTTTTGCCCAAATGGCAGAATAATTTTGTTAGTGTACGCTTTGCCTAACTGGTTAATGCTCCGCAGACTAACATAGCCATAACTATTTTTTAACCCAAAACTGAAACAAAATGACTCGTTTACTTCTGGAAAACAATAAGTCCGAATTGTTCTAAACCTATAGCCTATACGCAAATTTTGAAGTCAAACTTGTTTTGTATATTTCAAGTGATGCCGGGTAACGCTGTACTATTAGTGCCTATCAAACAGTTCGTGGTAACGAACTGTAGTAAGGAGCAACAAGGCTCAATAGTAACCGAAACTCTAAAAAATGGAATTTTAATACCAATAGTTACATCAAAAGAATGGCATTTTAATGCTGATTTTAAATATATAAGTCTTACCCATCAAAAGTTACGAGTCTGAGAAAATTTGCCTCATTTTAGAAAATAAGGGGAAACACCCCCTAAAAGTCGTACGATCTTAATGAAAATCACACCATCAGATTCAGCGTATCAGAGAAGCCCCTATCTACAAAAATGTGAAATTTCGCATTTTTTGCCAAAAAACAAATCACGGATGCGTGTTTATTTGTTTTTTTTTCCAGGGGTAATCGTGTCGACTCAGCGGTCCTCGAATGTCGCAAAAGGGCTCATTCTAACGGAAATTAAAAGTTCTAGCGCCCTTTTTAAGTGATCAAAAATTGGAGGGCACCTAGGCCCCCTCCCACGCTCATTTTTTCCCCAAAGTCACCGGATCAAAATTCTGAGATAGCCAATTTATTCATCATAATCGAAAAACCCAATAACTATGTCTTTGGGGACGACTTACTCTCCCGTGGGAGGGGCTGCAAATTTCAAACTTTGACCTGTGTTTACATATAGTAATGGTTACTGGGAAGTGTACAGACGTTTTCAGGGGGATATTTGAGGGGGAGGGTTACCGGGGATGATCTTTCCATGGAGGAACTTCTCATGGGGAAAGAGATTTTCAATGGAGGGGGCGCAGGATTTTCTAGCATTATTTAAAAAAAAAACGAAAAATAAATATGAAAAGTTTTTTCTACTGAAAGTGAGAAGCAGCATTTATACTTAAAACGACAGAAATTATTACGGATATGAGTAAGTTAGGGGTAGCTAAGATACATCTCCCTGTCTTAGGCATTGTCTCAGCATATCACAGAAAAGACAAAGCAGATATTTCGGCAAAGACCTCCGCTAATTGGTCCTCGGCGCTAAAATAAAAAGGGAAATGTCCACTTTGTCTTTTTGTGCTTTTTTTACACTGGCTGAAAACCACCCATCTTGATTTTTTAATTTATAAATTTTTTTATCATATTCTATATTTTTTTCGAAAGTTGTGCATAACACATGTAGTTAGCCAATGTAATAGGTATACTTATTCAAGGTTGCCGCTCAACTGAAATAAAAGTAAAACATGAGGAGTTCTTGAGTTAGCTTGCAAAAACTTTGTCGCTCGCGGTCTTTATATAGCCATATTCAAAACAAAACGACGTATTTGCTATTTAGCTGGAAGACAAAATATGTTTTTTATATTTTTTGGAACAATGTTTTGTACAAGGAATTAAAGTAAGGAAAACATTTGAAACCGTAAGGCAAATAATATTTAACAATGTGTGAAGTTGCTGATGATGTCTTGGGGAGGAAAGTTAAGACTCCAGCTAAGAATATTTATTAGTGAAAAAGCTTTATGTTTAATAGAGAAGAGAAGGGGTTTGAACAAGAACTATCTGGGTGATGGAATATATGAAAACAAAAGGCATTTAAAGAAAGTGGAGAAAGCATTAAAGTATGAACTAAGGAGGGGTGAAGTGGGGGCAATGGATAAAATTGCCGAGGATCTGGAAGATGAAGCTAGACAGCATAATAGTAAAAATATTGTACTGGCATGTTAATAAATTGAGAGGGAGTAGTCAATCCGTACTTTTCCCAGTTAAAGATAGGAACAGTGCCATAATTACTGATAAAGAAAGAGTTAAAGAAAGATGAGCGGAACATTTTGAGAATGTGCTAGACCGAGATACAGAAAGGATATAGAGGAAAATGGAAAAGTTTGTGATACCTTGGATGTGAAGGAATGTTTGTTTTGTGAGGAAGAATTAGCGACAGTAGTAAAAGGATTAAAAAACAATAAGGCTCCTGGTGCTGATAGTGTGATAAATGAATTACTTAAATATGGTGGCTCTGAGGTTAGAAATTAGTTACTGAAGATTATGAATATGATTTTAGAAAAAGGGGAAGTACCTAACAATTTTACGAAAACCTTAATTAAACCACTGTATAAGAAAGGTGATAAAATAAGTGTCGTAATTATCGAGGGAGGCATTATTCTGGCCTCTGTAAGTAGCAAATTACTTAGTAACATGATACTTTTTAGACTAAATGATGCTGTCGACAAAGTTTTAAGAGACGAACAGTGTGGTTTTCGAAAAGGTAGAGGATGTGTCGACCAAGTTTTCACTCTTAGGTTAATAATTGAGAAGTACCTTAGTTGTCAAACACCTTTGTTCCTCAGTTTTATAGATTATGAGCAAGAGTTCGATTCTGTTGATAGAAGAGTTTTAGCAAAGGTACTATCCTTGTATGGTATACCAGACAAATACATTAAAGTGATTAGTGCTATGTACGAAAATAGCACTGCTGAGGTTAAGGCAGGAAACGAGTTTAGCAGCCGATTTTGTATTAAATCAGATGTTAAGCAGGTTTGTGTTCTATCCCCCTTTATATGGACCATTTTGATGGACTTTGTCTCAAGGAGCAGAGGAAGGGCAATTGGAGACCACGGATCAAATGGGGAGGAAAAATTCTCCTGGACTTAAGCATCCCGGATGAAGGTGTGAGCAAAATAAATAAACTTTTAGAGATTTAGCGAGTTCAGAGTGCTAGAATAGGTTTGAAAATTAATGTTAAAAAGAATAAGTCACTAAGGCTAGGAATAAGTGAAGATGAAAATTTGACGTTGGGTAACGAAAAGATTGATCAGGTGGGTAGCTTTATTTACCTTAGTAGTATTATTAGTAAAGACGGTGGGAGCAGTGAAGATGATAAAAGTAGAATAGCCAAGGCTCAGAGTGTTTTTTCACAGTTAAAATAAGTTTAGAAGAATAAGAAGACAAGCCTGCAGACAAAGATTAGAATATTGGAAGGTACAGTGATGACAGTGGTCAAATATAAGCATGGGCGCTGCAAAAAGGGGTTGAAGATTTACTAGATGTTTTCTAGAGAAATTGCCTACGGATTGTTCTGGGTACCCGACTGACTGACCGCATTTCAAACAATGTGCTGTACCAAAAATTTGGTTCATTCCCGCTTTCTAAGTCTATAATGAAAGAATGATTGGGATGGCTAGAGCACGTTTTGCGGACGAAGGATGACAGATTGCCGAACAATATTCTTTTCGGCCAACCGTCTAGGGATAAACGGAAAGCAGGTCGTTCTCGTCTGGGGTGGGAGGATGTGATAAAGAAAAAATTAAAGGAAATGGGAACTTCCTGGGAGAGTGTAAAGAGGTAGGCTTTGAATAGATTGGGATAGAGAAGGAGCGTGCGTAGCTATGTTGGTCTCAGGTGGCTTGGTGCTGCAGTGAGTTGTTAGTATTAGGAGTAGTAATAGTAACCGTTAAGGTAATGGTTGTTTCAAAAATATATCACTAGCTCTAATAAAGCTAGTAGTCCCGATGAAATTTAATTTTCATCACTTATTTGCTTAGTTATTTTAAAAAATTCACTTTAGAATTTAAATACTTTGATGCATAGAAAAAGAAGTACAAAAATCAGTAAAAAAAAACATATATTTTGCTCATTTAGGAATTTCCCAAAATCTCACTTTTTAATTTGTGCATAAAAATAATAGGCTGTTACGAATGCAATAACCGTGGTTTAAACTGCTATCAAAACTGTCCAGTAAGGATATGCAGTCCTTGAAGTGACTTTGGAAAGTGCATTACGATACAGGTCCACTGTGAATGCCATAGATCCAGAAGCATGGGCAAGGCTTTCTAATACGGAAGAAAGTCATAAGGCAAGGCTGGAGGTAAAGAATAATCTGTAGCTATGAAGAACATTAAAAAAATTCATTGGATTGGCCAGAATCCAACTTTAGGAAAAATTCAAATTATATCTTGTGGAGATTCTTTTCATATTAACTAGGAATACAGGAAAGAGCGCTAATAACCTATGTAGAACCACACAAAGGCATTAAGATAAAAAAATGGCCTGGTCAGAGGCACAGGAGGTTTAGTTTTTGACCACAAAGTCTCCAAATCATAAATTGATGTCCAACTAGAACAGACAATTTGGTATAGCTAATATAAAGGGGAAGGTTTATCTTCAGAGGAGGGCAACTAAAGAAGGGGGCTATCGAAATTTTGTTGTAATTTTAAGATTCACTGTGAAAAATAAATTTATTTGTTAGGTCATAATTTCCAAAAGTTTTATTTTCCAAGTGAGCAGCGCCGTACCTAATACTATAAATTAGGAGTGAGGGGAACACATCCATTAGAAGTAATTTTTCAGCCAGTACATAACCAAAAGATGCACATTCTTTATTATAAAATTGAAATAGTTAAAACCTGTGTCAGAATAACTTTTGGCATAGCCCCGCCTTAAGAGTTCATTGGACATAAAATGTATCTATAATGTCTACGGCAACGCCATCATCATGATTTTTCATGATTAAGTAATAAAGGATGACAAAAACAAACAATGGTGCTTTTTTGGTACTACTTTAGTGTTTTTATGTTAAGTTTATCAAATTTAAACACTCCAAAATATACGTTTTAACATCAAATGTTTCACAAAAATTAAATATCGTCAGGCTTGCTGTATAAGAAATAAAATTTGAATATACAAAGTATTTGCTGGCAGGCAAAAAACCGTCCAAAAATACAAATTGTTTTAGCCGTCCGCGGCTATATTAGAGTGTTTTCACCCTTTTTAAGAAGTATGCAAACTATTTGTTTTCACATTGTACTATTTGCCAATTTTTTTTCTTTGGGTCTTTGAACTTTAGGTGCTTTCTCTATACTTTACCGAAAGAACATTTAATTGAAACTATTAAACAAAATTATCATTACTTGAATACTTGGACAAACAATGGTTATTTGTGCAATAAAAGGACAATCACAGAAATTGAATTCTTACATGACAGTAATGAACGTCTTTTTTGTCAGCTAAAAAAAGAAAACAAAGTTAAAACAGCACTTCTTTCTCAAAGTCAGAGTAGCAGTCGTTTTGATGTTCCAGTACCAGAATAAAACAACAAAAAGAAAGAAAAGACTAACAACAAGCCACTTGTCAGAAATAATTATATAAGAAAACAAATAAAAAAAGTTCCTGGGGCAAGCTTAAGAACAATGATTTCAATTAGAGCTTACTTTAGAATAAAAAATATTGTGTGGGCAAAGGGTTTCTGTAAATAAGTACTTTGAGCTCAAAGTAATCGAGGTATCAAATCAAAGTATTTGAGTAAAGAACTCAAAGTAATTAAGGTATCAAATTAAAGTATTTGAGTAAAGAACGCAAAGTACGTAGAACACAAAATAATTGAGGTATCAAAGCGCTTAGAACTCAAACCAAACATTAATTGTCGGAAAAAACATTAATTGTCGGAAGATGTAGAAAAACTGAATTTAATTACCACAACTAGTTAGAAATCTGGAGCTGGGTACTCTTCAAACATATTAAGACCGACTGTATGACATTGAGCTTTGCCACTTGGATGTTTTCGTTCAGTCAGAATGGGAAGATATTGACGCAGGTGTCCTTCTCGCTATTTTTGACCATTGCACCTACGTATGTTCTATATTTTAGAAACTGTACATGTTACATGTTTACATGTAATACATGTACACATGTATACATGTTTCTGGTTAGTAGTCTTTTACAACTCCCTTTTTGAACTTTTGTCTTCGGCATTAATGTGGGAAAGGGCCAACAGCTCTTTGCTTTACAGGCAAAGAGCTAATGTGGCAAAAAATACAGCTAAGACCCTAATCCCAAGGAGTTTGAACCTTTGTTGTTGAAGTCGGAAAAAGGGGCAAAAAATCAAGAAGGGTAGAGAAGAAGAAATTTCATTAATAATCCCATATACAGATGCATATTAGAAAGGGTGTGAAAAGATATGGTCTTCAAGACGAAAACAAAATAAACAAGAGCTAAGAGCTCATATGGCACTTGTTACGGGGTCGGAAGAGCCAACTTAATGTCAGTCGGGATTTAAAATAAGAGCTCTGAGTCACGAGGTCCTTCTAAATATAAAAGATCATTAAGATCCGATCACCCACAAGATTGGCGAAAAATCAGAAATCTTGGAGGACCACTGGTGGCGCACGAAAACCTACGATTACGTTGCTTTCTTCGGTTACCCACTAAGTTGTCACCCACACTAATAATAAGATTTAAACACCAAATTTGGTGCTAGTCTTGTCGGTTATTGAGAACACATTCAAGAATTATGTTTAGGTTACATCTCAGAAAACCAGTTTCATAACTGCAAAAACAAGTGACGGATTATACAATGGATTGGACTGAGACATAATACATTGGACTTCTATAATTTGGGCTATATATTTGCACATCAGGGGAGGGGGGAGGGTTAATTTTTATTAGGTTGGGTTTCCTTAATTTTGTTTCTAAAATATGATTTTATCATCATGTTTTGTTATATTTCATTAGGATTAAGCTAAATTCACTTTTTAGGTGTGTTTCTAATAACTGACAAGTTTCCTAAATCTATCCAACAGATCGAAAATTTATTAAAAAACAAAAACCAAAGGCAGGGTAAGCGAAATTCATGAAGGCCTAATGAAATCCAAGTTGTTGTCTGGCTCATGTCTGAATGCCGCGCTTGATACAAATGTTTGTGAAATGCCATCTATTATTGACTTTTCTTCATTATGAGTTTTCTTTTCAGCGTAATCATTACTTCCGACAGAAATAGGATATCAGAATGAAGGCGAAAGGACTGGTGAGGTGGTTTTTGTTCTTCTATTCTTTCTTTTTTTTTGTTAGGTTTATTGTCTTTAAATGGAAAAAAATATCTGGCCTAAAATTCAGATTCACAATGTGTGCCTAGGCCTGGAGTATTGGGCTAGTCTAGGGGGCTATATATCATAAGCCTACTACCCTAGTTTTGTTTCAAGTCACTCAATCTGATATGTCTTGGGGCAAATGCGTATAATAGAGGCCTCCATGAGGAGATATGTTAAAACTCACTGAGAGGTATTACGTTTTTTATGATTTTTTATTGTTAAAGTTCTGTTTGTGTAAACACTCAACCTCTGGTTGTCACTATACTACTTCTGATATACATTTATCAAACAGTGAATTTGTAGTTTTCAACCTAATTTAGTTAGGATGGAAGAGAACACATTGCTTGATGCCTTATTTATGCTCTTTCTTAATCCAATAGCCTAATTGCATCTGTAGGTTACTGTAACCTACAATCTGATTGATAAGCTAGGCTACTTACAATTCTGTCATCAATCTTTCTCCATTTCAATCCATAGTAAAATTATAATAGTTCATATAACTGGCTTACCAATAAAGTGAATAGGCCTATATCACTTGATGCCTTTTTGGTAAAATTCTAGTTAATTGACTTCTTGCTATCTCAGAAAGGGTTTAGATTAGTAAAATGAAACTTTCAGGGATGAATCTGCAGACTTAAGTATGTCCTTGGAAGGTATTTTGAGGCAACTACCTCTACTCTCTAGAGGGCCCTGACCTTTGATGACCTTTAGAAATATATGTATAATAAAAGCAAAACCTTGCAAAATAGATCTCCTGCTTAATTGAAGTGCAACAAAAGTGTTTTCAGCAAACCTGTCTATGACCAATGGAGTCTTCCCAGAAATATTTAAATCAGCAATTATTATCCCAATTCATAAAAAAGGCAATCCATCTGAGATAAGCAATTATTGTCCAATCTCACTTCTCCCAGTTATATCTAAGGTGCTCAAGGGAGAAACGTCTTTCTCCCTTTGTATTTAGGAATCATTCATCAGATTTGTTGATTTTTCCTCATCAATATGGCTTTCATGCCATATTGATGAGGCTGCTCATATGCACTGCTCAATATGGCTGCTCATGCACTAATAGATGCCACACAGTTTATATGTTCCCAAGTTGACCTTAAAAATATTGTATTGGGCTTATTTCTGGATTTTTCAAAGGCCTTTGACATGGTTGATCACAGTATTTTATTAAGTAAACTCAATAACCTAGGGATTTGCAGAGTTCCTTTCTCATTGTTTGGCTCTTATCTCTCTGGTAGAGTACAGAGTGTGAGACTGGATGGGGTGACTTCACATCCCCTACCTGTCCAGAGGGGCGTCCCACAGGGCTCTGTTCTTGGTCCAATACTTTTTATCCTTTATATTAATGATTTGATTATGGACCTGGGCCCATCAGTGCACCCAGTACTTTTTGCTGATGATAGCAACTTTTTCATTACTATTCCTAATTTACCATCTGTCATCACCTCTACTCAAACCCTTCTGAATAGAATGCAGGAGTGGTGTCTTGTTAACTGCATGACCATTAACAGCAAGAAAAGTCAGGTGGTATTATTTTGAACCCCTTACAAAAAAAATGAAGCTCAGCCAGCACTTGGCCTAAAATATTCTACCAATCTCCTCCCACAGGTCAAAGTTGCCAAGTTTCTTGGTGTCCACATAGACTCCTGCCTATCATTTGCAACACACATGTCCTATATCAGAGCCATAATTTTGTAACAGGTAAGTATGATTAATCATGTGAATTATTTTCTTCCTCCCAATATCCTTGTCACCCTTTATTATGCTTTTATTTACCCATATATCTCATACTACAGATCTGTATGGGGCAATACTTATCCTTCAGTTACCAATAAATTAAAATCTGCTCAAAATCATGCCATCAAAGCAGTTTTTCGGTTGCCACGACTATATCCCACCAAGGACTTGTACTCCAATTTTGGTATTATCCCTTTTGAACAAATCATCAAAAAATTAAATCTATCCCTTGCATACTCCGCTTACCATAAAAATCTTCCTCCCCACTTATTATCTTATTTTAATAGTAATAATTCTGAAGGCCACTGTCTCCGTTCATCCAACTGTTCCTTCATTGTCCCCAGGTGTATCTCTAGTTCCACCCAGCAATCCCCAATTTATAAATCTATAATTCAATGGAATTTAATACCCTCCAGTGTTGAGCTATCCACAAGTTTTCGGATGCTATATAACAATGTACTAAAATCTTGATATTATAGTTCTCTAAATGTTTATTCAATTTGCTTTAATTACCCTTGTTTTCTCTTTTCTTTTTTTCTCTCTCTCTTTTTCATTTTCAATTTTTTGTTGTTTTGGTCCTTAACAAGTTTGCTTCTAGGATCTTTATTATTGTTGTTGTTATGTGTTTTCTTTTCTTTTTGAATAAACTGAAATAATTTGAATTCATAACTTTGCTTGATTTGATTTTAGGTAAAATACTAGTTAATTGACTTCTTGCTCTCTCAGAAAGGGTTTAGGTTAGGAAAATGAAACCTTTAGGGATGTGTCTACAGGCTAAAGTATGTCCTGGGAAGATTAAGGAAAATTAACCTTGACTGGGATGCCCACTTAATTGGATAATCTGTCTTGGCTTTTTTCTATGACAGGTCTATACCTATTGAAATTTTGACAAAACAACATTTTACCTTAATTTTTAGTTACTAGTTGCTTTTTCTCTGCCTTTAGTTCTGAAAATGCAATTCCTGTTATTTGAGCAGAATTTTGAGCCATATTAATGTTTTTTTTTCAAAATTTAGGAAATGTATTTGCATATCTTTAAAACCTTATAAAATGGATTTGAGCAAAGCTATGAAGCTGAAAACAATTTTGTTGTACTTCAGTTAAGCAGAAGATCTATTTTGCAGGGTTTCACTTTTATAACACACATATTTTTAAAGGTGATCAAAGGTCAAGGCCCTCTACAGGGAGAAGGAGTGGAGGTAGTTGCTTCAAAATACCTTCCTGGGACATACTTCAGTCTGTAGTCATACCTGAAAGTTTCATTCTAACTTAAAACCTTTCTGAGATAGCAAGAAGTCAATTAACTAGAATTTTACCCCATTTTATAAGGTTTTAAAGATATGCAAATACATTTCATAAATTTTGAAAAAGAAAAACATTGATACAGCTCAAAATTCTACTCAAATAATGGGAGTTGCATTTTTCAGAACTAAAGTCAAAGAAAAAGCAACTAATAACTGAAAATTAAGATAAAATGTTGTTTTTTCAAAATATCAATAGGTATAGACCTGTCTGTAGGCAAATAGGGCCCTCTAGAGGGAGGAGTAGAGGTGAGTCCCAGGTGGACCTGGGACATACTTTAGTCTGTAGACCCATCCCTGAAAGTTTCATTTTCCTAACCTAAACCCTTTCTGAGATAGCAAGAAGTCAATTAACTAGAATTTTATCACCTCTTTTATGTTCTTTGTGAATATAATAATTGCTTCTACCATAAATTCAAATTTAAGCACTGTTTAAACCTAAACTAACCTTATAAATAATTTTAGCACTAAGAAAATGTAGCATTATTTTTTGAAAATGGTGGAAAAGATGGCACTGAGAAAATGTAGTATTATTTTGTGGAAAATAAGCAATAAGTCATACTTTAATTGAAAATTCATCATTTTAAGAGCTAAAAAGTGCTTAAATTTGAATTTGTAGTAGGGTCTAGAAGCAATTATTGTATTTGTAAAGAACATAAAAAAGGCATCAAGTGGTATGCTCACTTAATTGGTAAGTCAGTTATATGAACTGTTGTAATTTTTTGAAAACTCATCATTTTTAAGAGCCCAAAAATGCTTAAATTTGAATTTACAGTAGAAGCAATTATTATATTCATAAAGAGCATAAAAAAGGCATCAAGTGGTATATGTACTTCATAGGTAAGTCAGTTATATGAACTTCTGTAATTTTTACCAATCTGTTCCCCATTGATTTAATACTGTATTTGACCAAGGTAATTGACAAGTCTGCCATAAAAGTTTTTAAATCAAGCTTCAAGCTATTGAGACGAAAAAAGATGTGGTTGCATAGGTGAAGCTAGTTCTAACTAATAGTAAACAAACAGTTATAATGTGGCCCAGGTCGTATTATTAGGTCCAACCAGGGGTGTTATTAGCCAAAATGTCTAGGGAAGGAGAGCAAGTGATTTTACTGACTGGCTGTATTGTTACTGACTCATTTTGTCAAAAATTAGCCTAATTTCCATTTAAAATTCAATACTTAAAATCATTGTATAAGTTGGTAAAACTGCTGCATTTACAAACCAAGATTCAGATTTTGATACACACTATGTCCAGTTCCAGAATGTGTATGAGGGTATATAGACTACCAGTCCTTTCACCTTTTCAATTTCAGTGTAGTATCTTCAATTCTTCTTTTTATTCAGTAGTGCTTGCATAAATGGTCAGCAATGAATCTTTGTTTTCATAAAAACAACACCTGAAAATAAAAACCTTCACTTAACATGTCAATTGGAAGCCACTATTTTGATGATGGGTTGTCGGAAGTGCAAGTACCTGAGCTACCTGGACTCTGCATTTTAAGGCTAATAGGCTAACCAGTATGGTACTTTCTACTCATTCTAACTCTTCTGCACTGTAGAATTCTATCAGTGTTCCATTGTCTTCTCCATGATCTGAATCATCAAATTATGGATTGGTCTTCCAGTGTTAGGATATACTTGTAAATTAATGATGGAATCAAATGTTTCTGGAACATTGGAGATTAGCTTAATCCTTACTACCAAACACTCAAAAAAGATATGCTGGGTGGTTTCTTCTGATGCTGAACACCACCCACATAGTGGTGAATGATGTAGATTCCATTGGATTCAAAAAGAGAATTCAGCAACAGGAATCCATATTTTAATCTGTAATATCACACCAAATCCTCTGTTGATTGAAATGGGGAATTCAGAAATGGAGTACACTTTGTTTTTCCATGGTGTTTTATAATGTTTCAAAGATTCCCAAGTTTTGAGTCTGGAGGGGCATAAGCATTTGCTCCTTCATTAGCTAGTCTATCAGCTGCTGTATTATGGGCCAGTCCTTTATGGCTAAGGAAGTGTTGGAAGCAAACTGAGCTTTCAGCATTCATAATGTTTAGGAGAGAATCAATCTCTTAGTAGATTTTAAATCTGAGTCAGCAGCTTCATATTTTTTTTTTGATCAGTTACATGGCAGGCATAGAATCTGTGTGAATTAATACTTTGGACCTTTCCATACTCAAAGGTTTGGACCTTTCCATACTCAATTATGCTGACAACATCCTGAATTTAAGTGTTTGGTGTGATATATTGCTGTAAGGCTAGCTGCAGCAGGGATATTCTCAGCCATGTCTACAGCACTTTTGTGATGCCTCATATCCTTACATAGTCTCCATTTTGGAATGTATTTACAGCTACTGATAAAAATACTATTATTTGTTTATTTATTAATACATCAAATGGTAAGCAAAAATGCTTGTCACAATAGACACAAAACAAGAAATAAGCTAATTAGCAACACTGGCAACACTTATGAATATTAGAAAAAGATATGGTAGAAAAAAACTTAAATCCAAAACTCATAAACTCAAACAAAAACTCATAATTAAAAGATGAACTTATAACTAAACATCAAAAACTCCCAAATAGAAAGGTGTCCCCACTGAAGAACATTTAAATATCTGCACATTCCCAGCTTCCATGACTTCAATGTGGTGAAGCAAACCTGCTAGAAAATGAACATTGTCCTATTTTTGTATTTGATTTTGGGGGGCACAGTTTGTAGTGGTGTTGGTTGGTTGTGTGATAGTGACTATATTTGAAAATGAATCAAAATCTTAGGTCATCTATACCTTTAATAATGCAGAACACATTGATAATGTCACTACAACGCCATCTGAAAGTTAATGATGGGATACCAAACATAGAGAGTCACTCTTGGTAGGGAAGATGCTGTAGGCAAGGAATCATCCTTGACACCCTCCTTTGTACCTTTTCAATGCAAAGCTCATCCATTACATTTAATGGAAACCAGACAGAAGTGTTATACTCAAGAAGTGGTTGAACAAGGGACTTGTAAAGCAAAAGGAAATTTCAAAGATTGAATTGTCTGAAACTTCTTCAAAGACAATAGATGGTAGTTTGCATTTCTCAATATTGCTGAAACATACTTATCAAATTTTAGTTGGTTATCAAAATTGATACCAAGGTCTTGCACTATTTCTTTAGAAGGGACATTTGTAACAGACAAAAGATACATGTATTTGGGAGGTATTCTATGACTATAATGTAAAACAACACACTTAGATGGATTAGATCCATATATTTTTGTTTTGCAAAATTTCTCTTTTGTATACCCCTATGGGCTAGAAACAAAAGAATAGTGTCAACCTATAGGTTAACTGAGTCATTAATTTTGGCTGAGCAGTATTCCTGCAAGTTGCCTTATGATGATGAGCCATTTTAAAATTGTCATTCTCAATGTCACCACATGTGGTTGCCATTTCAGACAAAGTCAATAGTCATACCCAATAGACAGATAGATGGCTTATAAACTATTGTACTCTCTTCTATCATTAAGGCCTTAGGGAGGGCTGTTTGTCAGTTACAAAACACTATTTCCTTTATTTTTGGGATAGAAATGGGCTGACCAAAAGCTAAAACAGGCAGACATCATCAATGTCTTTTTGAATTATGCTTTGGAGTAAGGTTGTTGTATCTTATTCTTGTATCTATTCCACACCATAAGATCATCAGCAAATTCTCCATTTTTTGACTGATTTCTAAGTATTAATTCTGAGATATACAGTGTAAATAAAAGAGGACCTATGACAGTTCCTTATGGGAGGCTATTTTTAACTTGTTTTCTTGAAGACAAAGTTTCATTTATCTCAACTAGACAAGAATGTTCACATAATAGATCATCTATCATTGATTACACTAGAGATGGAAAATTTTTATTATTCATAACTTCTAGTAACTTTTTGTGTTTGAGATTTCTTTATGCATCTGTCCAATCAAACAGCACAGCAATTCCAAATTCAACATCCTGCAAAGCCTCTGCTATGTCTGTTTCAATGCTGGTTATGTTGTCCATTGCACTGCAACCCATTCTGAAAATCTGTTTGGGACTGGGGTATCATTTGATTGACCTCTACAAACCATTCTAACCTTTTTAATATCATATGTTCAAATATCTTGCCCATGGTGGGGAAAACTAGTATTGGTCTGTAAGATATCAGGTGATTTCCCAGGTTTGAGGATTGGGTGAATAAGGTCAATTTTCCAGGAATTAGCAAGTTTTCCTTCTCTCTATGCCTTACTACATACTTCCAGAAGCTTTTTTTTTTCAGAAGGTATGGGGTGACTCAATCATCCACTTGATGTGTACCTCATCATACCCTGGTGCTGAATTTAGATTTTATTCTTCAATGGCTATATCTAACTCAGATAATATAAAATGTAAAATTAAGGACTTCTTATGTTGTGCTACTGAAGAGAGGACATACATATACAGCAAGGACAAACATGACAAAGATATACACAAATTAATAATACCAAATCTAAAATAGTACAGCCTTCCACGGGTGAGAAGAGTAACACCCTTCCATGGGTAACTCAGTTTCTGAAGCTATTCATCCTTGGCCTTAAGACTGTGTGTAATTACCAAACAACAAAGCTGTCTGAATTTATGCAATTTCCATAATGAGATGTACTTGCTTGCCATGCCTCTGGTACAATAAAACAAAACAAATGGTCTCTTGTGAGCAAACAAAAACTAACTGATCTGTGAAAGTGCTCTAGAGAAGCCATTACTGTATCACCTAATTATTTTTAGATTACCATGTTCTATAATTCATAGCAATTTCAATGAGTTTGTAAGTTTTATATTGTGTTTTTGTAATTTTGACAAAGAATAGCCTTACATTACCTTAGTATTTACCATATTTGAATCTCGATTTTCTAACAAGAATCTCCAATTCCTAAGTTAGTACTAAGATATTGGGTTTAGATGTATTGCTTACTTATTGCTTAGAACCCACAAGTATTTCATTGTTAAAGTGTAAATTGTTTACTTAGTATTCCTAACTAATTATAATACTAACCATTTTATTGAGTCCAATCATATATCTACATAGGGAGGAGCTCTAGAAATATTTAATCCTCCCAAATGAGTCCGTAAATGAACTTAGGTTTTTTTGGGGCCCATCTCCAGAGAAAAACCTCTGAGAAATCAGTAATCAAAATTATAAAATTGTACATATATATATATATATATATATATATATATATATATATATATATAGTATATATATATATATATATATATATATATATATATATATATATATATATATATATATATATATATATATAAATATATATATATATATATATATATATATATATATATATAATATATATATATATATATATATATATATATATATATATATATATATATATATATATATATAAATATATATATATATATATATATATATATATATATATATATATATATATATATATATATATATATAAATATATATATATAAATATATATATATATAAATATATATATATATATATATATATATATATATATATATATATATATATATATATATATATATATATATATACTTTTCAACAGTGTTTGATTATTAAAGCAAGTCTGATTTCTAACAGCAATATATGCTTCAAACTTTTGATCTTCTTAGAAGAAGTTCAGTTTGGTAATGATCTTTCCTTGTGTTTTCTTGAAATTTCTCCTTTTGTATTTCAACATGTTGAAATGCATTTTTCTTGGGAGTAAACCTGCAAGAACCTGTGAATTCTAAATAATTTTTTTTTCTAGTTGAATGAGTATAAGGTCATTGGAAGAAAGCTTCCTTCAGATAAGGAGCCAAATCCACCTCTCTATCGTATGAGAATTTTTGCACCAGACACCATTGTTGCCAAGTCCCGCTTTTGGTATTTCCTTCGTCAGCTTAGAAAATTCAAGAAAGCCACTGGTGAAATTGTTTCTGTTGAACAGGTATGTTTTCAGTTACTTCATATATTCACCTTCATTTGTAATTTTAATCACAAAAATTTTATTTTTTTGTTCATTTACATGGGATTATGGCTAAGGGGGAGGAATTGCTTACATAAGTAGTTGTTAGTAATTAAGTTTATATTGTTTATATTATATTGTTTATATTTGTCATTGTTACTGCTTTGACTAGGAAGTGACCTACACAATTTGTAGCATTTTTATTGTTTTGCAATTTTGAGTATAGCTATTACTATTGCTGTACTGTGCCAAAATTCTACAGAAGTATTTTTGGTGGGGGGAGGGGTAGAAATAGAAATAATTTGTTCTTTAGTATATTTTTGTCATTTCACTGGAATCTTAAAATAATTTCGGGAAATATCATATTCTCTCCATTTACTGATTTACCAGATGTGAATTTCTGGTAATTACCATGTTATTCTGATTTTGTTATTTTTCAAATCAGCTACAAGTAAGTGAATATCTAGTGTTTTGTTGTCCTAATCTTTAAATTTGAAATGTAGAAAAATTTCAACTTTTAACTTTTAAAGAGTTAAAAAAAGATTGCCATCAATCATGAATAGATAGTTGTTTAAGGAATTTAAAGTTAATAAAAAATAATGAAAACAGCTTCTAATAACACTTCCATCTTGAAAGTCACTAAAAAGTGAAAATGTTTTCCTGCTGTCCAAAAATTAAAGAAAATTTAAGACAAAAAAATCAAGGCATGAGACAGATGTGACATAGAAAATCGTCCTTGAATATTTAAATTTTTCTGGTAACTGAAAAGGTTTTTATGTTTTTGATTTCTTTTTTCTCTTCAATCTAGTCTTAAGTAAAAGCTTTAGAGCATCATCACACAAGTCTAGGACATGGTCACAATATAGTTGCACATATGTCACACTTGGGCAGGGTCAGTTTTTTTCTGATTTGACACAAGGGGTTAAATATGCAAAGTTTTACTTTAGGTTTACATCTTTTTTCTATGAGAGGGGGCTTAGACAATGGGAAAAGCCTCAACTGATACCGGTTCTTCCCTTGTTTTAAGCTATGTTCCTGAAGGATCTTTCTCACTTTTTCGAAATACATAAATCTTGCCTCTAAACTATTTTTTTTTTCACTTTACCCTTCCACTAAAATGTTGGCTGTTCATATCTGTGTGTAAGATAAATATCATTGCACATCTGAGAACCTATTTGGCTTTTATGCCTTATAGGGGTTAGGTGCTGCTAGAATATTACAGCTTTATCATCCTCAACTGAATTTGGTTTTTGAAATCAGTTGTCAACAAAAAAGCTAACAATTCTAAACAATCACATCTGATCACGTCTTTTCTGTAGGGGTAATGAAAATTTGTTTAAAATTTGCTAGGCTATATTTCACTTCAAATGCGCATTTCTGTACATTGTTCATGATGT
The DNA here is from genome assembly GCF_032884065.1 of Artemia franciscana. Classification (NCBI taxonomy): domain Eukaryota; kingdom Metazoa; phylum Arthropoda; class Branchiopoda; order Anostraca; family Artemiidae; genus Artemia; species Artemia franciscana. Next base: position 11,750,632 of record NC_088879.1, on the reverse strand, counting down.
CTTAAGAGGTTTTCACAACTCAGCTACATTTTAGCTCACTTTTGGCTGAAGTGACGTTCCTAAACTGTGCATAACTTAGCTATTCTAGATACCCATTTGGGTTGGCTAGAACGTGGTCAAGGACATCAGAATTAAACTTGAAGTCCTTTTCTCTTTGGTTTACTTCAGTTCTTAGCTTATGCGTTTATCATTAAATGCAATCCAGTCAATTTTTCTAGAAAAGTTATGATTAGGGTTCAGGATGTGCCATGAGCATGAAAATAAAAACGTTTTTGTCGCCTAGACTAATCTTACATCTGTTCACGCCTCAAAACAGCAATTTTGACAGATTTATTTTAGTTGTTTCAAAATTCTGAACTTGACAGTGCTTTTTGTCGGTAAAAATTCAAACATTAGTAATTCGTAATTTCCAAGCATAACTACTCGTCACAATGGCATAATGGGGGCTGAGGGTAGCAATTGCTGTTGACGTAGTGAAATTAATCTTTTGGTTTGTAGTGATATAACCAATTTATATTGTAATATAAACAGCTCCCAAGCTGTTTATATTATATTTTGGCTTAGCTATGCAAGATTCCCGTTTGGATGGACGAACGTAAAGTCAGAGACAATAAATTCAAAACAAAATTTTATTTAAAAAAAAAATCGCGTAATATGAAGCTTCTTCAGTGCCACAATGGAAAAAAGTTTTAAATGCAGTATTAGACCGCGCAAGATTTTGTCCTTGCATACATGAGAACATACTTATGAACATACATGAGAGATACATACGCAATAGTCATAGGAAAGTCATACGTAAAGTCAAAGACAATGCATTCAAAATAAGAATTTTTTTTATGGAAAAAATCGCATTTTGTCCTTGCATACATGAGTACATACTTGGCCTTTACATGAGTAAAAAAATTAATTATTTCCACCGGAATTGTTTGAAAGTCAGTTTGTTTAAAAGAAAGTTCTCCAGGTAGCATTTCTAAAAATATTTTTGAAGGGACAAGGATAGCTTTAACAGATACGGCAAAAAACATTACAGTCTTTGCACAAACAAATTGAGTTGTCCTTTTGGCTGAAATCTTCTCAGTCTGTATGTGCACTAGCACAATAGTTTTATTTGAAACTGAAGTTACTATTAAGAAAATAGTGCCACAGTAAGATGAATCATTTATATCCTTGGATTTGTTAGTATGAGGCAATTCAACTATGCAATGCCTTACATGTTTTTCAGTATTCTTTTTGTGATATGTAGGTTTCAATTAGTTGTTTCCTTTACTCCCCTTAGCCAAATACCTAGGAATGTAATGATTTTGTATGAGGGGTTTGGGGGGGGGGTAGATAGAACTCTATTCTATGGACATTTTTTAAGTCCACAGGGGGGTGGACTTGAAACAGTCTAATGGAAATTATCAAATTATTCGCCTTTACCCAATTACCCGTTACCGCGGGTATTCAGCATGTGTTTTGGGTATTCAGCATGTCATTTATTTTGAACAGCTGTCCCGTTTGAAAAATAAAATAAAACTAAATCCAGGGAGAGAATCTATCCGTCACTTTGTGATGCCCTAGTATATTGCGGTCCTCTCCTGAGTAAAAAATGTTGATCCAAAAAATAAATTTAGGACTAATATCTATCAGAGTTTAAGTAATCCGTCGATAAAAAAGAAATACTTGCATGCATCCGTTTAGTGGCTAATATAAATACAAAAAAAGAGACCTTTTGAAGACGCTTTTGCCTCCGAATACTGTGAATCAGTGTTTTGCAATTTTCAACATTGTTGTTGTTGTTGTTGTGCTCTCCTCTGTGCTTTATGCACCTTGAGAGCCTTATCTCTTGGTTGTCATCCACTTTTAGAAATAACGATTAAGTAGCAGAAGCATTAAACATCTAATGCTCTACCAATGTCACTGAAGAACTGCACTAAGATGTGGGCGATCTCTAAATTTTCAGGATCTGATTTAAATCCTCCAAGTACTAACTGCATTGAAGGAGGTACATTCTTTTTTACAAAGAAGCCAAATATATTTGAGCGATAACCATTGTAACTTGGGCAGTTAAAAACAATAAGCTCTAAGCCTTCTTCCACATCAACACAATTGGCACACAATGGGGATTCACCATATATTTTGGCTTTGTAAATTCCAAAGCCAGCATGGTTTTATCTTAATCTTAATAGTATTCTCCCTTGTTTTCTAGTTAAAGAGCTGTATACATTAATTCCACCCTCTTGATCAACACAAGGTCTAAATTGCTGTTTGTTCAGAGTCTTTGTACTATCTGCAACATTTTTCATGATTTTATCTATTTTCCTTTGATTTTCTGAATGGTCCCATTCATCAAGTTGATTCCTCGTGATGTTGCCTCCTTTGCTAACTTATCTGATAATTCATTGCCAGATATACCGGAGTGCGATGGTACCCATTGAAGATGTATATCAATACTTTTACTCGCTTGTATATAAGCAAGATGACTTCCCTTTTGTTTGAAATAGATGGATCATAATTTGCAACAGCTCGGATTGAGCTTTTTTTTATCAATACATATGACTATTTTGTAATTTCTAAAATTATTTGCTACATATTGAAGTGTCTTTAATTAGGACTATAACCTCCGCTTGAAATATTGAGAAATATTCTGGTAGTTTAAATGGTTGTGAGACACTCAATGAAGGTATGACAAATGCTGCTCCTACCCCTCTACCATTTTCAAACTTGGAACCATCTGTATATATAACCAGAAAATCGTGGTATCTTTCACTTAAAGTAATTAGAAAGGATAATCTATGGTCTACCATTTCTGGAAGTTGGATGGTCAGGTCATGAGAGACGCTTTGCACTATCCAGTGTGGTGGGCATGGCTTTGGAGGTTGGTGTAACATGTCGAAAATTTCTAGTGACTCATCATAGGTTTTTGCAATCGCCAATAAGAATTCAAATATATTGGGTTCATTCCTTAAATACTTTTTGTTGGCTGTAGTCCAGTGACCAGGCTTAACAATATGTGACTTGATTGGGTGTGTAGATTTTGCTGACCATAATCTCTTGCAGTAGCCTAGGTTTTTGATTTTACGTCGGCATTCTAGGTCTTCTATTCCACTTTCTGATATAAAAATTTAACTGGTGTCGTTCCTCTTGCCCCAAATCCAATCCTCAAAGCCGAATTTTGCACTAGGTCCAAGCGACAGAGGGTCGACCCTGGAGCAGAAAAATATATCTCAGGTGTATATTCAATCTTTGATCGTATGGATTTCTTATAGTATTCTAACAGAAAGTCAGGTTTTAAACCCTAAGTTGGGGCCGTCATTAATTTCATAATATTTAATCTCTTTATGCATGATGATTATATATTATCCATGTGTGGTTTCCAAGACAATCTGCTGGTGAAAGTACAACCCAAAATCTTGACTTGATTAGTATAGTCTATCTCTTGGCCACAGAGATAGGATTCTGGCAGTTGGTCTATTATTCTTCTTGTAAAGATTATGGCTCTAGTCTTGTTTACGGAGAAACTAAGATCTAGGTTACCAGCCCAGTGTTCTAGCTGCGCTAAGCTGCTTCTCAGAATGTCTTCTACTTCTTTTAAGGTTGTCCTCAGGGCCCAAATATTATTGTCATCTGCAAAGATGGCTCCAGGGTCTCCACATTCTTCGATTGGTATGTCATATTCACTTATATTATACAATAGTGGTCCCAAAGCTGAACCTTGAGGCACACCTCTCTTCCCTATGACAGTTGCTCGTGAGGTAGAGTTGCCGACTCTTACTGTTACTTCCCTATCTGTCAGGTAGTTGCTTATGAACTTAAGCGTCCTTCCTCTGATTTTTGCTTGCGGTAGCCCTGATAGAACTTGACGATTGACTATACTATCAAAGGCACCTTTTACATCCAATAAAATTGCAATCATATATATTTTATTTTGCAGAGCATATACTGCTGAATTTTTTAGCAGAGTAAGGCAATCAATGGCATTTTTCTCCTTCCTGAAGCCACACTGTATATTTTTAAGTAAAAGACGTTTTTCGATTTCATGATCTAGTCTTTTTTTACCATACGCTCCATAACTTTCCCTAGGATTGGTAATAGGGTTATGAATCGGTGATTCTCTAGCTTAGAGCAATCCTTTTCCATTTTGGGAATCATTATTGCTTCACCTTTTTTCCACAGCCTGGGTCATATACCTTCTGACCAAGCTTGATTAATAATATCTAGGAGAGACTTCTTCCAAGTTTGATTGAGGTTTTTGATAAAGATTGCATGAATCATATCAGGTCCCGGTGAAGTATTTGGTAATTTTGAAATCACCAAATCTAATTCCTTGTATGTAAATTGTTTTTTTATAGTCTTCTTCGTTATCTTTAGCAGATAGTGCTCTCACCCTACCCCTAATACGGCTTGTTTCACTGAAGTCTGGGTCTTCCTTTCCTATAGTGCTATATTTGACTGCTGCTTCTGCTTTTTCATCATCATTCACCAGGCATTGGTTTTCAAAGTTTAGTGGTGGGTTATTTTTAAAGCAGGTGCTTTTTAATTCATATTCCTAAGAAATGAAAATACTTTGGAGGTTGGGTCACTGAAGCTAAGCTTTTCCAAAAACTGTTTCCAGTTATCTCTCTTAGCTCCAACAATGATCCTTTTGAACTCTGCATAAGCTTTTTTCATTTGTACGTAATTTTGATTGCTAGATATTCTTTTATATAGATTCCTCTTCCTAGTTAATTCCTTTTTTGCCACTTCACAGTCATTAGTCCACCAAGGAGAGGAGTGTCTTGCTTTGGGTTTACCATTTGACATTGGGATGGATTGTTGGGCAATTCCAAGAATTTTTTCCTGGAAAATTGCCACTTTTTCTTCGATACTAATACTGCCAGTAACCGGTAGGTTAACTGCTATAGTCTCCATTTCTTTTTTAAACTTAAACCCAGCCTGCCTTGCTAATTATGAACCTTTTCTTCTTTGTAGCTGTATTCTGAGAGGCATTTGATTGATTAAGGTGTATAAGAATTGGCTGGTGATCACTAATAAGAACATCTTGATCTGGGGCATAAACAGTACATTTGTTAAAAAGTGATGGATCAGCAAAAGCAAGGTCGATAGTAGTAAATTTACCAGTATTTGAATTCAGTCTGATTGGAAGACCTCTTGGGGTTGCTAGACAGAGTCTTGAATTTAACATAAAACTTTCAATACTTTTCCAGCCGTGTTTACAATTGGACAGTAACACCAGCTTGTGCTATGAGCATTGAAGTCCCCCACTATGAGCAGCATTTCATTATTTAATGTTGAGGTTTCTATTCCATTCAGAAAATTATCAAGTCCAGCTGCAGAGCCTGAATAGCTGTATATGTTAACTGTGTTCAGTTTTAAGTGATTAACCAGAAAGATCTTGCAGCCAACTGCTTCAAACTTTTCGATGTGCTCCTCTCTAATATTAATACTAATCTCAGTAAAAGGTAGCCCGCTTCTAATGCATATTAAGACACCCCCCTTTTGGGAGTCCAACCTATCGTATCTTAGACAGTTGTAATTTTTGAATTTTGGTTGTGAACTATGAAAAGGCTTAAGACAGGTCTCTTGCAAGCAAATAATATCCACCTTATTATCATTACAAAAACTCTAATAAAAACTTCTTTTCATTTTTGATGGAGTTGTAGTTCCGTGCTAAAATTTTTAAAAAATCAATCATTTCTTGCTAAGAATTTGGTTCATTTGTATTACCTGGTTTACCTCATTTCTATTTATACGAATGTTTAGTTTTTCTAGGTTCAATAGTTCTGGGCTCAGCAAAATACCCAAGGTGATTTTCTTTGCTGTTTGTTCTGCAATATAGCTAACATCGTAGGCTGATGGTTTTGGGGTTAAGAGTTGCTCCTGTTTTTAGTTGATAATCTCTGCATAGCTACTATATGTTGTGGTGGCTCTTTTGTAGCTGATTTGGTTTTTTTCCGTAATTTGGAGAATATTTTTATTCTGCATTCTTATAGGACATTGTGATGACGTAGAGGCATGTAACCCATTGCAGTTTGCGCAACTGTAGGAGTTTGTTCTGGATTGAATGTCTTTGTTTTTTAATTGACAGACTCCTGAGTCATGATTTCCAGCACATCTAAGGTATCTAGGCTGCTGTGCTCTGCAGTATTTCTGTGCAGTATTTCAGTATTTCTGTACATCTAAGGCATCTAGGCTGCTTTGCTCTGCAGTATTGTACATGTCCATATCTGTATTTCTGTGCAGTATTTCAGTATTTCTGTGCAGTATTTCTGTACATCTAAGGCATCTAGGCTGCTGTGCTCTGCAGTGTTTCTGTACATGTCCATATCTCTGACATTTATGACACTGCAGTATTCTTCTTACATATGGTAGCACTTCTCTTTTTCTTCCTACAGACCAGACAGAAGAAGGTAGACTATTGCTTTCAAAAGTCAGCATCACTGCATAGCTATCTTCTAGAGTTTTGTTGTCTCTATTGTACCATTTTTGTCTTTCTGCATTTAGAATCTTGACATTAGCCTGAGTCATTCCTATTAGGTCTTCTGAACTATACTCTTTAGGAATTCCTTTGATGATTCCTCTTACTGTTATTGCCTTTCGACATATCTTGACGTCAGTATTGGCTATTTTAGTGGTTTTTAATAGTTTGGAGGCTGATTCCTCATTTGCTACATATATTGTGCCCTTTTCTCGCAATTTGTCGACTTCATAATCCTTGTAGCATTTCTCTTAGACTAATTTCTAGTATTTTATCACTAGGATTCTATGTCCTGCCATAGCAATGTCCATTTGCAGCTTTATCTTCATGTCTATGGGTTCCTCTTGTGGTATATTAACAGGATAGTCCTTATTTTGAGGATTCGTGAGTTCAAAACTCTTCTTGTTTGCTTGGTATGGGCTAAGTCCAGGTGATGTGACTCTTCTTTTCCTCTCAAGATCTGAGCTCAGTCCAAGCCTGGGAAATTCAGCTTCTATGTGACCCTCCGGAATCTTGGGGTCTGCTGCTTGTGAAAGGATCCTTTCTTCTTCCATTCCTTCCGGTGCAGCATCCTCTTCACTTGTCAACATTAGTGGAGCATAAGTATTATGGATTGGTAGCGGGTTGGGTGACATATTTTAGAACATAAGTTTTCTATTGTCAATGTTAGGTACAAATTCATTCCTTGTAGCTTCAGGATAAGGCTGTGGGGCATGAATATACACTTTTTGCCCATTTTCCAGGTAGGCCACCATCCGCCCCGAGGGGCCTAAGGGTATTTTCATCTCCAGGGTGTTTCCACTTCAACTGTATATAATTCACAAGACTATGTAAAATTGTACTTACAGTGCACACTGAAATAATAGAAAAAGTCAATCTATCCAACTGTGATTGGCTTAATCTTTATTTGATAAGAACTAATCAAGTCCAAACATAAATTTCATTCCACTATAAATATTTTTATTAAGCTCAATATCACGATTAAACTCCAATTTTCAACATATGTTCCCTTTCTATGATTTTCAAAACACTGAGTACCCCTATTGAAAGATCGATGTTTTTTAATTAAAATCAGGATATGTTTATTTTTTTTGGGTACATACACGGAATAATGATAATAAATACGGTTATCCTTAATGCAAAAAGAAAAAAGGGATATTTTTTTTTGTAGGACTACTGTGACCTGTCACAGTGTGATATGTGAAAACAGAAATATCCAGAACGAAGTCAGTAAAAGGATATGTTTTTAGGGATGTACCCCTTCCTGGAAAGTTAAAAAGTAACGGCCGAAAGGATGTTTTTCTGTTTTTTGCCCCCCCTCCCCACCACCTTTTAAATATGCGATGTCAGTACCTATGTTTACGATAAATGTAACGGCACATCTGAGAACCTATTCGGTTCACTATGCTTTGTCGGGGAAAGGTGCTGCTAGAGTGTTATAGCTTTATCATCCTCAACTGAATGCGATTTCGGAAAACAGTTGTCAATAAAAAGCTACCTGGTTTTATAAGTTACAATTTTTTTTTTGCCGTAGAATTAGGAATAAATAGTGTGTGTACATGACCCTAGTGTTAAAGATAGCGTCTATCTATACTTGGTTACTGTTGCTTTTGAGAAAAGGTCAGCTCTTAGCCATCACTGGTGGATTTAGGATCACTTTGGGAAGGGTGATGGGTTAGCTGTCTTGAATTTTCATGCCCTTTGATTTTCTTTTTTTTTCAGTTTTGTAGACTAAAATTTGGATACTGTCGTGTAATATATCTGTAGGCTATTTTTTTGATCAGTCAAAACTGACCCAATGGGGGTAAGGTGTACTTAGGCATCATGATCATGTTTGGCATGATTTCACAGTTCAGCTCCATTTTAACTTATACCTTGGTTAAGATGGCGTTCCCAATCTGTGTATATTAAATTTTGGCTTAGCTATGCAAGATGCTCCTTTGGGTAGACTTGAACGTAAAGTCAAAGACAATACATTCAAAAAAAATTATTCTGGAAAAAATCGCAAATTATAAAGATACTTCATTGTTATTACGAAAAAAAAGTTTTCAGTATAATGCTTAGAACTTCAAAAAATTGGTCCATTGTATAAATGAGAAAACGTTTGGTCTTTTAGAGGTATATGGGCCAGAATGTGCAAAAATGTTAAAATTTAATCATTCTCAGCAAATTCTTGGAAAGCTTCTCAAAAAGATAGCTGACAAGCTGTTTTTTTGGAAATAGTCCTCCACTTCATCCTCTTTTGTATGTGTCTGCAATCCTTCTGTTTATTGGGCCATGAGTTGTCCTTTTGGCTAAAATCTTCTCAGTTTGAATATGCACTAACACAGAATAGTTCAATTCAAGTCTGAATTTACTATTAAGAAAATAGTGCCAAAGTAAACTGAGTCATTTTTATCCTTGGATTTGTCAGTATGACTAATTCAACTATGCAATGACCTACATGATTTGCAACATTGTAATCACCATTTTCCCCTGGTATCCAAAAAATCTAAACCTTTTAAGACTGATACAGTAATGATATGCGAAGTTGTCAGTTATTAGTTTAAAGTGTATCGTGTCTGCCAAACTTTCTCTTTTTTAGTCTTAAAAAATTACCAATTTTAAGATAGCAAAAGAAAAAAAGTTATTGTTTTTTTCTTCTCAATTTATTCCAGTCTTTGGTAAGTCTTTTAGGACAGAAAAAGGAACATTAAAATTATCAAAATATTGTTGCACCTATGTTAAACAGTTTGGCAACAGCAATTTTCTTGTCTTTGAGAAAGGGGATTGGAACGCGTCAAATTGTATTTACTAATATTTTTCCGTCATGTTTCCACATTCCACATCAAACTCACTTCGTATCAGTTACATTTCAGTCATTATTTTTTTTCCATCCTTGGAACAATGTTTCTTAAGGATGTCCCCCTTCCTGAAAAGTTACAAATTAGTGGCCTAAATCATTTTTTTTGTGTTTTTTAGCCCCCCTCCAACCCGCTTTTTAAATTTAGGCTTTTGTACATTTATGTGCAATAAATGTCACGGCACATTTGAGAACCTATTAGGCTCTTATGCCTTATAGGGGTTAGGTAGTGCTAGAGTATTATAGCTCTATCATCCTCAGCTGAATGCGATTTCGGAAATCAGTTGTCAATAAAAAGCTAACAAGTGTGAGGATTAAAAAGTTCTTCTTTTAGACTAAAAGTTTTAATCAAGAACTTTTAGATTAAAAGTTCTAGAGGATTAATAAGTACTTGGAAAGGAGAGGTAAATGGTGTATATTAATAACCCACTATTGTTTTGATAAGTTATATCTGAACCAACTTGGTCGGGTGTACTTGGTCAAAATATCCATATTCAGCATCGTTTTCACAGTTCAGCTCCATGTTAACTTGTACCTTGGTTAAGATGGCGTTCCCAATCTGTGTATATTAAATTTTGGCTTAGCTATGCAAGATGCCCATTTGGGTGGACTTGAACGTAAAGTCAAAGACAGTGCATTCAGAATAAAATTTCTCATTTTGGGAAAAAATTGTATTTTATAAAGCTTCTTCAGTGTTATCCCGGAAAAAAAGTTCTAAATACATTAATCAGAATTCGCAATTTTATGACCATAACGTTCATGAGAACATACATAGCCTCTTTGAGCTGCAGAGGCTATTTGTGCACGAATGTTTGTATGCGCCTTCAATTCTTTTGTTTATGGGGACATCGGTTATTCTTTTGGCTAAAATCTTCACAATTTGTTTGTTCCCTGATACAGAATAATTTTATTTGAAACTGAAGATAGTATTAAGAAAATAGTGCGACAGCAAAGTGAGCAACTTATTTCCTTTGATGTGTCGTTGTAACCGCTTCAACTAAATAATGACTTACATGGTTTGCAGCGTTTTAATTGTTCAGTATAGTTTTTTGGTTAGCCGTTAGCTTTACTTCACTTAGCCAAAGCCAAATATCTAGGAAGGTGAGGGGTTTCCGAGGCCGAATATCTAGGAAGGTTTTGTTTATGTCCGACGGGATAAAGGGAGGGGGTACGTAATTCTAGTTTTAGACCTTTTTTATCGATATAGGGGGATGGCAAAGAAATTTTAGGTAATTACTGTGTATTTTTTTATTTATTAATTGAGAATAGTCTCTTGAACGCTATTGAAATTTAGGAAGAGAAATGCCCTTGATTCCGTGAGGTTCTGGTGTTGCGGTCCTTTGTGTCTACCTATAATGCAGAAAATATTAATTGTAAGAAGATCGAATAAAATAGTTTAAGCTGATATCTGTCATGGATAGATTATCCGTCAAAACAAAGGAGAAAACTCTAAATGTGTCGCATTAAAGACTATCGTTAATGAAAATTTTAGAAAGAATTTTTTGAAAACGCTTCAGTCTTGGAATGTTCAAAACCAGTGTCCCTACCTGTAATTTGTTAGCACCCCACGTGGAATATGGATGTCTTAATAACGATCAGAATATTTTTTTTCTTGGTGAATAATAATAAAATCGAATAAGATTAAACATAATATAATGCAACATCCTCTAATACATCGCGGTCTTCTCAGGTGTACTTAAAATTCGGAAAAATATTAATTTTAATGAGATGGACAAGAACTACAGTAATTTTAGTAGAATAGTTATAAAGCTACAAAAATTATAGGAAATAACGGTAAAAACAATTACAATCTGTCATGTATATAAATAATCGGTTTAAAAAATGGAAAGTTCCTGAATAGGGTTGTATAAGGCTATTAGAATTCAAAATACCTCCATCTTTAAATACTGTAATCTAAATAGTAAATCAAATTATTCCCTGGTATCTAAAAAGTACAAATTTTTAGGCATAAAAAAAGTATAGTGTAGACTTGACACAGGAAGTTATCCTTGAATAGTCTTGAAGTACATTGTGAAGTACGTCACTTATTTGTTTTTAATCTTAAAAAAATAAGCTTTTCCTGGTGTCGGAGATTTTTCTTTCCCATTAATTTGTTTTGCTCTTCTTTTTCTTTACTAAGTAGATCTTTAATGGTAGAAAAGGAAGATCGATATCCTATAAATGTATTGAAATATACCTACATACCTTTAAATAGCTGTTTCAGGAAGAGGGTTGAATCTTTATGCTTAAACCATATTTTTAGAGGGGGGGGGGCTCAAAAGATAATTTTTCTCGTGCTTAAAGTTGCGTTTATTAAGGATACCTTACTGGAAAAAATGAATACATTCAGAATTTTTTGGCGTTATCTATGGTTCGTTGGGTGTGCGGCCTGGCCTGCTATAGCTTTATCATCCTCAAGTGAATGGGCCTTTAGAAATCGGTTGTAAATAAAAATCTAACATATGTGAATTGTCGGTAAGTAGGGTAAATAGTGTCTGAGCATTTTGTAACGCCAAGGACAGCGCATATAATACTATTTTAATTTATTTCAACTTTAAGACACGGCCTAAGACTGCTATAATATGTAACGTAGTGATTTGTCATCAGTAGCAGATTTGGGATCTTTTTCTTTATGGGATGGGATAGCTGTTTTGAATTTTCAGGTTGTTATAACTTTGATTTTGGTTGTTATAATATTTTAGGACGGATTTTTAGAGACTTTTGTATAATAGATATTTATCTGACAACATACTTGGTCACAATAACCCTATTCAGCATAGTTTTCACAGTTCAGCTCCATTTTAACTTATACCTTGGTTAAGATGGCGTTCCCAATCTGTGTATATTAAATTTTGACTTAGCTATGCAAGATGCCCATTTGGGTGGACTTGAACGTAAAGTCAAAGACAATGCATTAAAAAAAAAAAAAATCTTTTTAGGAAAAATCTAATATTATAAAGCTCCTTCATTGTTATTTCGAAAGAAAAAGTTTTAAATATAGTGTTTAGAACTTCCAAGAATTTGTCCATAGGAAGAATTTTAAATCAAACATTAGATTGATCAAATTCTCGACGCCCGACGCAGACGCCCTTTTATTCATAAAAACATTTATGCCCTTTGATCTCGTTTGTTTCAAAATTGTATACTACTATTTGGAGACTGTTGTACAATAAATAAGTAGGCTATTATTGTGACTATTCGAACTTGAACTTGTTGGGGGCTAGGTGTAGCTACTACTGTTTGCTTAGCATTGAAATTAGCTTATTACCTAGTCAAATTAACTTGAAAAGAAACCTACTTAGCCTCCAGGATCATGTTCAGGACGATTTTCACAGTTCAGCTCCATTTTAATTCATACCTTAGTTAAGATGGCGTTCCCAAACTGTGTATATTAAACTTCGGCTTAGCTATGCAAGATACCCGTTTGGGATATTTTGGACGTAAAGTCAAAGACAATGCACGGAAAATAATATCTACTCTGGAAAAAACATCATATACTATTATGCCGCTAATACAGAAATAAAGTTTCAAAAACAGTATCTAGAAATAAACCTAAATATTTTTTTTTATTTTTTGATTTTTCCCTATTGTTTCTACTTTGTGTTTGTTTGCTAGAAATAACCATATTTTGACCATTTTATACATGAGAACATACATATGTTCTCGTCGTTGAGTTATAGGGGGTTAGACTGCGCAAGAATGTATAAAAAATATTTTTGAGCAGAGCTGCTGAAAAGCCCGCTTGTCAAAGAGAAAGTTGAGAAGCTGGCACTTCGGGATAATATTTTGAAGGGACAGGGATAGGTTCAGTGCTCTAGGAGAGACGGGTAAAAAAAGTTACAGTCCTCTCAGAAATAAATTAAAACTCCCTCCATTCCCTCCCCTCTTGTATGCGCCTTCAGTCCTTCTGTTTATGGTGACATACTATCTTCACAGTTTGAATGTGCACTAACACAGAATAGTTTTATTCGAACCTGAAGTTACTATTAAGAAAATAGTGCCACAGTAAGGCAAGTCATTTATATCCTTGGATTTGTCAGTATGACTCATTCAACTATGCAATGACTTACATAAATTGCAGCATTCTAATTGTTCAATATACTTTACAATTTAGAAGTTTACTTTCCTTCATTCAGCCAAATATGTTGGAGGTAATGATTTTTTTCCGGCCGTTAATTTGTTAACAACCCACGTGAGATTTGGATGTCTTTTGAAACGATGAGAATATTATTTTCTTATTGAATAATAATAAAAACGAATAAGATTAAACATAATAAAATGTAACATCCTCTAATATATTGCGATCTTCTCAGGTATACTGCAAATTCTGAAAAATATTGACTTAAGGAGACGGAAAAGAATTACAGTAATTGTATTAGAATAGTTGTAAAGCTACAAAAATTGTAGAAAATAATGGTTAAAGCAATTACAATCTGTCGTATATAAATAATCCGTATAAAAAATGGAAAGTTCCTGAATAGGCTATTAGAATTAAAAATACCTACATCTTGAAATACTGTAATCTAAATAGTAAAAGAAATTATTTAATTGTACCCAAAAAGAAAAAAAAATTGAGGCCTAAAAATAAAAGTAATGTGTAGATCTGAAAAAGGAAGTTATTCTTGTAGTATATTGTGAAGTACGTCTCTTGTTTGTTTTTAATCTTATAAAAATAAGGTTTTCCAGGTTTCAAATTTTTTTTCTTATTTTGCTTTTTTTTTTTCTTTACTCCAGTCATGAGTAGATCTTTTAGGGCAGACAAAGACGATCGATGCTATAAATTAATTGAAATAGGGGTGCACACAGGGAAGAAGATTTTTCCCTTTAAATAGCTGTTCGAGGAGGGGGGCTGAATCATTGCACTTAAATCATTTTTGGAGGGTGATGGCTCAAAAGATCATTTCTTCCCGTGCTTAAAGACGGGTTTCTTACGGATACCTTAACTAAAAAAATTGGAAACCTTAAGGATTTTTTGGCATTTTCTATAGTTCGTCGGGGTGCGACCAGCTAAAGTATTTTAACTTTATCATCCTTAAGTGAATGTTTCTTTATAAATCGGTTGTCAATAAAATCTAACATGCCTGAATTGCCGGGTAAAGTGGGGTGAATAGTGTCTGAATATTTTGTAACGCCAAGGATAGCGCATATAACACTCTTAATTTATTTCGACTTTAAGACACGGTCTAAAGACTGCTATAATATGTAACATTTGCCATCAGTAGCAGATTCGGGATCTTTTTCTTTATGGGATGGGGCAGCTGTTTTGAATTTTCAGGTTGTTATAACTTTGATTTTGTTATAGTTTTGTAGGCTGCAATTTTAGAGACTTTTATACAGTAGATATTTATCTAACAACATACTTGGTCACAATAACCCTATTCAGCATAGTTTTCACAGTTCAGCTCCATTTTAACTTATACCTTGGTTAAGATGGCGTTCCCAATCTGTGTATATTAAATTTTGGCTTAGCTATGCAAGACGCCCATTTGGGTGGACTTGAACGTAGAGTCAAAGACAATGCATTAAAGAAATATCATTTTGGGGGGAAATCTGATTTTATAAAGCTTCTTCGTTGTTATTTCGAAAGAAAAGATTTAAATATAGTGTTTTGAACTTCCAAGAATTTGTCCATTGTATAAATGAGAAAATATTTAGTCTTTTTTAAGCTATAGTAGTAGAATGTGCAAGAATATTAAATCAAATATTGGAATGATCAGACTCTCTCCATACTGAACTTCCACTGCAGGAATATTGAGTAATTACCATGTCACATTTACTTTAGTAGTTGCAATTATCCCCTTTGAAAAACGTTGCTTCTAATAGTATCTGAAGACTTCGACGCCCTTTTATTGATAAAATCATTTATGCCCTTTGATCTCGTTTGTTTCAAAATTGTATACTACTATTTGGAGACTGTTGTACAATAGATAATTAGGCTATTATTTTAACTATTCAAACTTGAACCAATGAGGGCTAGGCGTAGCTATTACTGTTTACTTAGCACTGAAATTAGCTTATTGCCTAATTGATTTGAAAATTGACTTGAAAAGAACCTACTTAGCCTCCAGGATCATGTTCAGCATGCTTTTCACAGTTCAGCTCCATTTTAATTTATACCTATGTTAAGATGGCGTTCCCAAACTGTGTATATTAAAATTTTGGCTTAGCTATGCAAGATGCCCGTTTGGGACATCTTGGACGTAAAGTCAAAGACAATGCCTAGAACACAATATCTTCCTCTGGGAAAAATTCTATATTTTAATGCTTCTTCAGTGCTATTACGGAAAAAAAGTTTTAAATACAATGTCTAGAAATAACCATATTTTGACCATTTTATACATGAGAACATACATAGCCTCGTTGAGCTATAGGGGTTTGACGACACAAGAATGTATAAACAAATATTTTTCAGCAGAGCTATTGAAAAGCCCGCTTATCGAAGAGAAAGAGAAGCTGGCACTTGGGGAAAATATTTTGAAGGGACAGGGATAGGTTCAGTGCTCTAGGAGAGACGGGTAAAAAAAAGTTACAGTCCTTTCAGAAATAAACTATAATTCTCTTCATTCCCTCCCTTCTTGTATGCGCTTTCAGTCCTTCTGTTTATAGTGACATAAGTTATAACAATCTTCGCCGTTTTAATGTGCACTAACACAGAATAGTTTTATTCGAACATGAAGTTACTATTAAGAAAATAGTGCCACAGTAAGGTGAGTCATTTATATCCTTGGATTTGTCAGTATGACTCATTCAACTATGCAATGGCTTACATAAATTGTAGCATTCTAATTGTTCAATATAGTTTACAATTTAGCAGTTTACTTTTCTTCATTCAGTCAAATATCTTGGAGATAATGAGTTCTTTTCCGAGGGGCTGGGGGGGGTAGATAGAATTATATTTTCTTGATCTTTTGATGGTTCTATGCGTTATTGTGAATTATAGGAATGCAATAGCGTCTTTCAAAATATAGGAATTGTTCTCGTGGGATTGGATGTGAGTTTCTTTGAGTATATGATCTGAATTCATTTTTATATGGAGTTGGTCTTGAAATAGTCAAGGGAGAATAATAGGATTCTCCCCTGTTACCAATTTCCCCTGCGGGACTCAATTGTTTGGAAACTTGGCCATCATGACCATGTTCGGCATGGTTTTCACAGTTCAGCTCCATTTTAATTTATACCTCAGTTAAGATGGTGTTCACAAACTGTGTATAATAAATTTTGGCTGAGCCATGCAAGATTCTCATTTGGGTGGACTTGAACATAAAATCAAAGCATATAAAATAAAGATATAACTGTAAAAATATGTTGCATATTATGAAACTTCTTCAAATTGTCGTTTCAAGGAAATAGGTTTAAACACAGTATATAGTACTAGCAAGGTTGTATGTGTGAGAATGTGTCTTCTCCTCCTCCTCGATATGTAGGGTTAGATAGTGCAAGAATATAAAAACTTAATTATTCTCAAAAGAGATCTTCACTGAAATCAGCTTGTCAACAAGAAAGTTGATAAACCACATCACTTTGGAAATATCGTTTAGAAGGAACAGGGATAGCTTCAAACTTAAAATTATAATGATAAAAAATTAACCGCCTTTTTAGAAACAAATTATATCCCCTCTCCTCCATCCTCTCCTGTATGTGTATTTGACTCTTCTTTTAATGTTGATGTGAGTTTTTAATTCCTTAAATTTATTGAAACACAACTATATAGGTCAAGCCTTTTCGTAAGGGTTATTTTTCCTCGGATTGAAGGGGACTAAAACCTGCAAATTTTTTTTTTGTCATTTTATTAACTTGGCCACAATGACCTTGTTCAACATGGTTTTCACAGTTCAGCTCCTTTTTAATTTGTAACTTGATTAAGATGGCGTTCCCAAACTGTGTATATTAACTTTTGGCTTAGCTATACAAGATGCCCATTTGGGTGGACTTGAACGTGAAGTCAAAGACAATGAATTCAAAATAAAATTTCTTGCTTTTGAAAAAACGCATAATATAAAGCTTCTTAGTGCTGTAACAAAAAAAGCTCTAAATATAGTATGTGGAACTCGTAAGATTTTGTCCTTCATAAATGAGAACATGAGGCTCTTTGAGCTGAAAGGGGTTAGATTGTGGTATATGATTATAAAAATTTAATTATGTCACCAGAATTCTTAGAATGCCAGCCTGTTGTTACAGAAACAAAATATAACAAATTTAGTTATCCTTTTGGCTCAAATCTTCACAGTTTGAATGTGCACTAACACAGAATAGTTTATTTGAGCCTGAAGGTGTGAAAAACCTGAAGCTCTGTTTATGGAGCCATCTATCCATCTTTTGAAGGGACAGGGACTGGTTCAGTGCTCCAAGAGAGACGGGTAAAAAAAGTTATAACATTATAACAATCTTCACAGTTTGTTTGTGCACCAGTACAGAATAATTTTATTCGAACCTGAAGTTACTATTAAGAAAATAGTGTCACAGCAAGATGAGTCATTTATATCCTTGGGTTTGTCAGTATGATTAATTCATCTATGCAATGACTAACATGAATTGCTTGTTTTCAACATAGTTTGCTAATTGTTCAACATAGTTTTTTAACTTCGTGGTTTCCTTTATTGTGTTGCGAGAGCAACACTTTGGTTTTGTCCCGTTTTTTTTTGTTTTGTTTTTTTTTTCCTATGCCGCCGATCTCAGCTTATTCCTGGAAACTGGTAAGGGTCTAACCTGTGCGGTTTTTACGGAAAGTGTGGACCTCAGGCCGGATTGATGAATATGACATTACATTTTGGAAAGCTCCGTAGAACTCTTGCCTGG
Organism: Artemia franciscana; assembly: GCF_032884065.1. NCBI lineage: Eukaryota > Metazoa > Arthropoda > Branchiopoda > Anostraca > Artemiidae > Artemia > Artemia franciscana. The sequence continues at coordinate 11,732,537 of NC_088879.1, read as the reverse complement.
GGCCAAAAAGGATGGTTTTTGCTTGTCCTCGAGCCAGAGCCTATGGTGTGCGAAGTGAAGTGGAGTTATATAGCCTATGTCAGAGAGGAGTATCTGAAGTTGTGCAGCCAAGCTTTCGTTTCATCAAACCATGTTTCTGCTTTCGAGTGGAAAGCTCCGTTCTAGCAGGCAAGCAGGCAGGCACCAGTTTCAAATTGAAGATGCACTAAAATCTATAAGTGTTAAATATATGCGGTAGTTCCCCGGCCCGACAGCCAATATATCTTCTTTGAGTGATAAATAGAAAAATTTACAGAAACAAAAAAGTGCGATTTTCCCACGGGTCCGAAAGTGCTGCCATCTATTGTTTCTAGCCATTTCTGTTCGTGATTTCAGCTGACTTTACCATTCTTTTTTTTTCTACTTGGGATTGCAATAGAGAAATGGTATCAGATATACCTCTTAAACTTTAAAAGTTCTCTCATTGCTAAAGAAATTAGAGCTTATCCTTTGCTCCTTTCTAAGTGGTGGTGTTAGAAAGTTGGCCTCCGGCAAAAAAGTCAACTTTTGAACTAAGACAGATAGAATTTTTTTTTCAATGACAATCGATAGACCTTGATGAGCTGATCAAAGTTTATGTCATCCATTTTTTGTTACAAAAATTCCTTCATGACATACACCAGTTTGAAAGTTTCAAGGGGTTGACAACTTCAGTGGTAAGGTACACACTTGAACCAAAAATAGGCCGATACCAATTGTGAGATATGTAGGGGACTTCCAAGCAACAGTCGATTATTAGCTTATAATCATCTTTGGCAATGAGGGGTTTGCAACTTTTGCTGATTGGTGTACCTATTATCTGTTTCTGGTGCAATTGATGGTAAGAACAACTTGGTTCCCGATTGTAAGACATGTAGGGGAGTTGTAAGTAATAATCGGCTGTTAGGCTACAATGACTTCAGCGACAAGGGGTTTGCAACTTTTGCTAGTTGGTGTACCCATTATTTGTTTCCGGTGAACTTGGATGTATATCACGGGAGAGGGACTTGTAAGTAAGAATCGGTTGCTAGAGGAGGTTCATCAGAGGCTAAAAATTTGTGCAAATTGGTGCACATCTATGGTATTTGATCCTGAAAAGTCACGAATAGCTTTATAATACCAACTAGATTATATAAGATAATGTTCCAAGTTTCCATCGGTCACGATGTCTACGATTGAAAAGGTTAAAGTTCAACTGGCTGCAAACTCAATTTAGTCCCTTCTTCCGATATTCTTTTGCTGTTGTTTTTTCAACGCTGAAGAACTTGATCATGTGATTACTGATTGTGTTCTGCTTTGAATATGCCGTTTTGAATGCTTTGATAGTTTTGACAACTTCAGAATTTAACCGATAGCGAAGAAACAAAACCAAAGTGTTGCTCTCGCAACACTTATCGGCGAAGCCGGACAAAGGTTGCCGCAACACTTCACGTTGCCCAGGCAAGGTAGGTCTAATTTTACTTTGCAAAATGTTTTGAACGGTAATTTTTTTTTCTTGGGGGTTAGGAGGAGGAGGAACTGATACAACTCTAGTTCCTTTATCTGTTTTCTCGTTGTTAAAATTGAATGGCCTTGAGATAATCTTAGAGAATGATTAAATTATCCTCAGTTACAAACTTTGCCCGACCAAGTTAATTTTGTTAGTAACAATTGTCTCATTCGAAAAATAATGAAACCTACAAAGTTAAATTAACCAACACTATTTTGCTGTGGTATTTCGCGGTCCTCTCTTGCGTACCTCAAATTTAGAGAAATTTCAAATTTAGGACTCATGATGTGATGACCGGTATCTGCCATGAATAAAAATATTCCATTGAAAAAACGGATAATTCTTAAATTAGTCTGTTAATAAGTCAATAATTTAAGGTTTACGAGAAGACACCATTGAAAGTGAAAAACTTTGGAGTATGGCTTCGTTACGATTCCAGATCTGGCACACACAACATGTACAGGGAATACAGAGACCTGACTGTTGCAAGTGCTGTAACTCAATGCTACAGGGATATGGCTGCCCGACACAGAGCCAGAGCACACTCTATCCAGGTATGAACAAAACCCTTTTATATTGTTTTTATGGATGAAAATTGGGTTTTTGTTTCGAAGGGTCCCCCGTAAAGTGATTTGAGTAGATACCATCTTTTGATTGGCATCGTTCGACATTAAGTTATATTCAGAATGGTTGTCCAACTTGAAAAGCTTTAATCGGAGTGTTTTCTTTATACCCTCTTTTGAGTCATTGTTTTTGTCACCGATTCGAGATTAAATCCATTGAAAGCAAGTATTTAAACAACTAGTAGTTACCCCCTTCCCCCTCTGAAAATCTTATTTTTATAGTGCCTATCACTATTCCTTTAAGTTTTCTTATCAGTGACCTGTTTTTCATATTTTTTTCAACTTGGAATAATCCAATAATATCATTTTAAGAGGCTCTTTAAAATTCGTACAAAAGAGGGTAAAGTTGGCAGCAAAATTCTATATTCTTAGGTGTTCCAGCATTTTGGCCAATCAGCATTTCCTATTTAAATAGTTGTTTAAATTTGAACATTGGAAACAGTCTTCACGAAGACTTGAAAAAAAGGTAAATTTTTACTTTCATTCCAAGTGCTCTAAAGTGCGTATTACTGCATATAGCAAGATTCTGATGATCGTATATTGTTTCTTTGTCATTATTAGATGTCATTATTTTTTAGGTTTCTCAAACCCCCCATCTAACGTGACTAAAAATGCGTAAAGTGAGCTTGCTTACAGATAGCATTACCTATAGAGCGAAGCGTATTAGTTCATGTAAATAAATGTAGAATACAGACCTCGCCCCGCTGCCCGCGGGGCTCATGGATTAATACGCTTCACTCTATAGGTAATGTTACCTTAAAGCAAGCCCTCTTTACGCATTTTTAGTTTGCCCCATGGAGAAGGAGGGTCAACCAGAAATGGATGCGCTTCTCTAATAATGACAAAGAAACAATATGCGATCACCAGAATCTTGCTATGTGCAGTGATACGCACTTTAGAGCACTTGGAACGAAAGTAAACATTTACCGAAAAAATATTGTTTTTGTTTCTGAATTTGTCGGCTTTAGAATAATCTTGTAAGTCTAAAACTGAGAAAACGTAGAACTAAGAAAAACATGGTAAATCATAGCAAGTAGAAAAAAAGAATAAAAGGAAAAGATTTTGGTTGTTGCCTCTGCTCAACTGTCCTTGGTTATACATGTCCGTATAAAAAGTATAAAAGACAAATCTTCAAAATACTAATAGAAAGCACCATTTTTCTAGTAGTAGGGAAAAGGAGACTCGTTGTATTTATAAAAAAAAGATATAATTCCAAAATATCTTAGGCAGCTTGATAGAGGTGTGACTATCATCAATGGAGGTGGACAGATCAGGCAAAATTATGATAAAATATCGATAATGGATGTGGCTGATAAATATCAAAGACCAAACTCACGGGCCGATGATAGAATAAGGTCGTTAGCCCATGGGCCAATCAAGCCTGCGATAGGGCTGATTGTTATCTCTTATCCTTAGATCAATTTTGATGATGAGAGGTAGAATTCCCTTTGCCTCTAGGTTTATTGTCACTCGACGAACAATTAACCTTCCTATGGATTAGCCGTCCTAGCCGAATGGTTAGTATGCCAGACTTCAAATCATTGTCCGTGAAGACAGGAGTCTTGGTGCCGTTGGTTGTTTTGTTTGAAGTCGGATCAGTGGCTTGATTCTGTATGCTCACCCAGAGTCGATACAGCTCTAAATAGCCACTAGTAATCTGGGGAAAGTGTGCAGGGAGGGCGTGTGAAACCACGGGATGGCTGACCTATTCCTTCCCCACCCAATTGCGCTTTCTGGCTGAAGGGCTATGCGACGGAGACCAGAACCGCCGGTGGGAACTAAAGTCCAGTGCCGTATACGTTAGTGTGCGATTTGAGTTATAAACAGGTATACTCGTTTAATGTATACTAGGGCGTTATAAAAGTACTTATCTTTCTCAGTCTGTACTCTGACCCTTATGGTGAACTGCTAATGTCCTTTTGTACCATCCTGTGCCTTTTTAAGACACATAGACTAATCGTGTCATTAAGTCGATTCGAAGTAAAAGTTGAGATTATAGATTGTAGATGCGTCTAGGTTTCCATGGTTTGGGAAAAAATTGAGTGTTGAGATTAAAAAGAAACTAAATGTAAAATGTTGTCTTAGCTTGCTTTAAGGACGTAGCTGAAAATTTATGAGAGCATGGCCGATCGAGGGGAGGGGTTACCGTGTCTGAACGCCCCAACGCCTCGAAATTCTATTCAATCGTTAAAACGTAACAAAAATTATATGAACTAAGTCTCCACCCCCCTTCCAACAAAAAATTCAGGCACGCACTTGACTGAGGGCATAGTTATGAAGAAATATAGTATGTTCTGAAATATAAGGGGAAGTCAAAAACATGTACTATACAATTTGACGTTTACGAAAGTTCATTTTTAAATTTACGAAAATTTGTTACTGAATTATTGAAGGATTACTTTCAAATAAGACAGGTATACAAAAGTGTTTCTGTGCAACCTTAGTCTGTATGGTAAGAGTTGAGTTATTTTAAAATGTGTGAATTTCTTAATTAGAAACAAATATCTTTAAAGATTTTTCTGAATTTTTCTTAAAATTAATCTAATTTTTTAAGGTTAAAGAAATCTGTCTTTTCTAAAAAAAAAAAAATTCAATTAGAAACCAAATTTAATCGGAATTTTGTTTAAAGGAATTTTTAGTAAAGTATCCTCTGTCGTTTTTAACCAAGTGTTGACAATCTGCGGTGTCCCTAGAACGTCCATAGAAATTCTCAAAAAAATTTGTAAAATGAGAGAAAAAAAGGCATCCCTCAGTCGTTTTTAAAGAAATATTGAAAATCTGCCATGTCTCAAGAAATGTACAATGCTAAATTAGTGTAATCTTGTGCATATGCTCTAGAATGACGAAGAAAATCTTTAAATTTCAAAAAAAGTCTCTATAAGATTCTCGTTTCTTAAAATGATAATAGAAATACATTTGAAAGAGTTGTTCGGAAATTTCTAATAACTTTATGACTAAAACACTGCCATGATGCAGAATTCATTAAAATATTCAATTATTGGATTTATTTCAGTAATTTCTTCTTTATTAATTTGATACTATGTATATATGTATATATATAATTTTATTATTGTTGCAAATCTACCCATTAAGCGTCATGCTTAAATGATTGACGGTTAAGAATGGTTTGCTAAATTGAATTTCTCTAGTCCCCTCTGAGAATGATAATATTTATTTTCTGGGTGACAGCAGGGCAAACATTTGTTTGTATTGCAGAAACAATGTTTTCTCAGTAAAAAGTAACTATGCAAGCTAGATAGAATCTGTTTCATCTGTTTCTGTTTAGCAAAAAACCGAAGGGGTTGCTTTTTACTCACTAGGCTGTCGTAATCAGATTTTTAGCTTCAGTAGTAAATACAAGAATTTTGTCATTTAGAGCCAACTCATATGGTTTCAAAAATTGCATTTTTCATTGCTGCACTTGTTCTATTGAGTAATAAGTTAAAAGGCATGTGTTTAAAGTGATTCACATTTCTCCTTTTTCAAAAATGTCAAATTTTCCTGTTAAAGTAGCTCAGTTGTTTTTGTCTTTGTTTTTTTGTGAGAAGACAGACGGGTGATGTAAATTTTTTTTTGCTAGACTAGACGAAGAGCCAGCTTTGCTAATTGGAAAGTAGCATGAGCTACTTGTCTTAATCTACTCACTACTGGTGGCCTCTTCGACCTTCAGCCATCGAATATATCCGCATTTACACTTATTTGTGTATACAATGTATTAGGATTAGTGTTGAGCGATAATTTGATCAAACGATATATCGTCATATCGATATTTTAACTTTAGATATTTGATAATTGATACATCGATTTCGATATTTCATATTATTTTTTCCCTCAGATTAACTTAAGGATTTCAGATTAATTAAGGAGCCCATACAGTATGGTTCTCTGTTATGCCAAATCTGATGGTGTGAATTGTATTAAGATGAATCGACTTGAAGGGCATTCCTGCCCGTTTTCAAATATCATACAAAGTTTTCTGGCTCGTAGCTTTTGATAAGTATTTCTGGAGTCAGCATAAAAATCTAATTTATTTGATATATCTATTGTTTAAAAAATTCCATGTTTCATAGTTTTGGGTGTTATTTGGCCGAGTTGCTCCTTACTTACAGTATGTTACCACGAAATATTTGATTAGCTAAGCAGACTTGGAATCCACTCTCGGAAAAGACATTGGTCGTGGGTATGGACAATAATTTTATAACAACTTTGTAATAGTATTTCTGAGACTCATATTACAAGACTTCCACGACTTGAGTGGATCAGTTTCTCTCGGAGCTGAAGACTCCCTACTGAAAATATAGAGCCGTCACAGATGCAGCTGCTGACGAAGCCTGTCTTGTATTGAATGCTGGAACTTCATCATGCCATCCCCACAAACTGACCTCATTCTTAATTCTGCACTTGCATCTACTGATACAGACTCTAGTTAGTTCCAATTCATATATCTTGCTATTTAACTCTCAACTTGGAGGTGATCGCGAGGGGTGTTACACAGTTTCTAGAAACGTGGATTGGTGTATTTAGCAACCGTGAAGAGCGTGATATGAACAAGGCCTATAAGCCTAGAAGGTATTTTATCTAGCCAAGTGTATTGGAAGTTCTCATGAACATTTGAGAGCCCATCCTCACTAAACGTAGTTCGAGAACGTGCTATGCCATCTTATTGATATAGCTGTGCATGCTATGTATCTTCATATATGAGTCAGTATATTGAACAGATTATTCTTTTTCTCGACTATTTGCTAAATAATTTTCTATGTTGGATCTTTTCTGTGGATGTTTTTTAGTAGATACCAGAACAAGCCGAAATAATATCGTTTGCAGTATCGATGTTTACGTTTCGATACTCAATATTGATATTTGGTGTGATATATCAATATCGATGTTCAATATCGCCCAAGACTGTAGGACAAAACATTGGTTAATAAAAAAAATCCGAATATTTCGGATCCATGTCCGGAGCCTTTTTTTGCTGAGAAAAGCTCCCGGGCGTGGAGCCGAAATATTCTTTATTTTTTAAACTAGTGTTTTGTCGTTTTTTTATGGCACTTGGTATTAACCAAGTGACATATAGCAGTCGCCAATTCTGTCGGTCTGTCGGTCCCGGTTTTGCTACTTTGGGCACTTCCAGGTAAGCTAGGACGATGAAATTTGGCAAGCATATCAGGGACCGGACCAGATTAAATTAGAAATTGTCGTTTTCCCGATTTGACCATCTGGGGGGGAGTGGGGGCCCGGTTAATTCGCAAAAAATAGAAAAAATGAAGTATTTTTAACTTATCAGCGGGTGATTGGATCTTAATGAAATTTGATGTTTGGAATGATATTGTGTCTCAGAGCTCTTATTTTAAATCCCGACTTGGTCTGATGACATTGGGGGGGAGTTGGAGGGGGGAAACCTAAAATCTTGGAAAACACTTAGAGTAGAGGGATCGGGATGAAACTTGATGGAAAAAATAAGCGCAAGTCCCAGATACATGATTGACATAATCGGAACTGATTTGCTCTCTTTGGGGTAGTTGGGGGGGGGGAGTAAGTCTTAAAAATTAGAAAAATGAGGTATTTTCAACTTACGAACGGGTGATCGGATCTCAATGAAATTTGATGTTTAGAAGGATATCGTGTCTTAGAGCTCTTATTTTAAATCCGTGATGGAGGCGGGGAGTTGGGAGGGGGAAACCTAAAACTTGGAAAACACTTAGAGTGGAGGGATCGGGATGAAACATGGTGGGAAAAATAAACACAAGTCCTAGATAGATGATTGACATAAACGGAACGGATCCGCTCTCTTTTGGGTAGTTGGGGGGGGTATTTCTGAAAAAAATGAGGTATTTTTAACTTACGAACGGGTGATCGGATCTCAATGAAATTTGATATTTAGAAGGATATCGTGGCTCAGAGCTCTTATTTTAAACCCGACCGGATCTGGTGACATTGGGGGGGGAGTTGGGAGGGAGAAACCTAAAAATTGGAAAATAATGAAATTTGGAAAATATTGAATTTTTAAAAATTGGAAAATAATGAAATTTGGCAAGCATATCAGGGACAGTATATTTGAATTTAAAAAAGAGAGAATAGTTGTGGAGAAAAGTGGAAGTCATGGCCAATTGTAGAAAAAAGCCAAGACAGATTGTTGAATTAAGTGGGCAGCCCAGTCAAGGGTAAATTTTATCCCTTTGATTGGAGGGATCGGGATGAAACTTGGTGGAAAAAAAAACGAGTCCTAGATACATGATTGACATAACCATAACGGATCCGCTCTCTTTGGGGTAGTTGGGGGGGGGGTTAATTCTGAAAAATTAGAAAAAATGAGGTATTTTTAACTTATGAACGGGTGATTGGATCTCCATGAAATTTGATTTTTAGAAGGATATCGTGTCTCAAAGCTCTTATTTTAAATCCTGACCGGATCTGGTGACATTGGGGGAAGTTTGGGGTGGGGTGACCTAAAATGATGGGAAACGCTTAGATTGGAGGGATTGGGATGAAACTTGGTTGGAAAAATAAGCAGAAGTCTTGCATACGTAATTTACATAATTGGAACGGATCCGCTCAATTGCGGGGGGGGGGGTAATTCTGAAAAATAAGAAAAATGACGTATTTTTAACTTACGAAGGAGTGATCGGATCTTCATGAAACTTCATATTTAGAAGGACCTCGTAACTCCGATATCTTATTTTAAATCTCAACCGGATCATGCGTAATTGGGGGGGGGGGGCAGTTGGGGGGGGGACCGGAAATCTTAGAAAATACTTAAAGCGGTGAGATCAGGATGAAACTGGATGGGAAGAATAGAAACCTGTCTAAGATACGTGACTGACATAACTGGACCGAATCTGCTCTCTTTGGTGGAATTGGGGGGGGGGGTAATTTTGAAAATTGAGGTATTTGTAACTTACGAAAGGGTGACCAGATCTTAATGAAATTTGATATTTAGAATGATCTTGTGCTTTAAAGTTCTAATTTCAAATTCCGACCAGATCCTGTGACATTCGGGGGAGTTGGAGGGGGAACCGGAATTCTTGAAAACATGAAAATTGGAGTATTTATATCTTACGAATAGATGATCGGATCGTAATGAAATTTGATTTTTAGAAGGAATTCATGTCTCAGAGCTCTTATTTCAAATCCCGACCAGATCTTTTGACATTGTGGGGATTTGGAGGGGGAAATCTTGGAAAAACACTTGGAGTGTAGGAATTGGGAAAAAGCTTGGTAGATAGAATAAACAAATGTCCTTGATACGTGATTGACAGAATCGTACTGGATTCGCTCTCTTTGGGGGAGTTGGGGGGAGGGGTTCAGTGATTTGGCGAGTTCGGTGCTTCTGGACGTGCTAGGGCGATGAAAATTGGTAGGCGTGTCAGGGAGCTGCACAATTTGACTTGATAAAGTCGTTTTCCCAGATTCGACCATCTGGGGGGCAAAAGGGAGAGGAAAAATTAGAAAAAATTAGGTATTTATAACTTACGAGTGGGTGATCGGATCTTAATGAATTTTGATATTTAGAAGGACTTTGTGACTCAGAGCTCTTATTTTAAATCTTGACCGGCATTAAGCCTCTCATTTTCCTTTTTAAATCAATCTATTGATTCATAGAATTTTGTTAGAGCTCATACCATATGATCTCTTGGCTCTTAGCTCTTCTCGCCTCGTCACAAGTGCCATATGAGCTCTTAGCTCTTGTTTTCCATTGTTTTTTTAAATGAAACCCGTTTTTTATTAATTCCTCGTATAAGATCTAACAAAAAAGGATAATAAATGTATAAACAAAGGAAAATTACTCTCCTCCCCCTTCAGTTTGCTCTGCGTACCTTAAACATCCTCACAACAAGGGGAAAGTAGAGAAAGTTAAAGGTATAAGCCATTCCACATTTCTTTGCATATCTACCCATTAAGCGCTTTTCTCTAATGGCTAGCGGTTAAGAAAGGTTTGCTAAAGTGATATCTCCTTAGTCAATCCTGAAATTGATTTTATTCATTTTTGGGTGAATCTAGGGCATACATTTTATTTTCATTGTTATTGCATACTGAAGACAATTTGCAGCTCTACATTAAGCGTTTTTTTTTCAAATAATTAACCTGATACGGTACCTCAAAGGATTTTCTCATCTCGTCCATTATAAACTTTTTCAGCTTGTGTTGCCAAACTATTTACAATTGATTTTGTATTCTTACCATAACTTCTAGAGCTTGGATAAGAGGTATAAGTGAAGGAGAGAAGAGTAAAAACTGGCCCCACTTTCCCGGAATTCTTAGTAAAATCATCTATTTTCTCCCGTTTTGCGCCAGAGGTAGTTTTCAGATTTAATGTAATTCATATCACCAGAAAGTGTGAATTTAGTTTTTTTCCTATTAAATAGAGCTGAATTTTCTCTTAGATTTCAGGAAAGGTCGGCCCCTAAAGACATTCTAGCATACCTTCTAGGAAAATACTAAAGATCAGCGTAAATGAATTACTATTTGAAGAATTTTGGAAGTTCGCTGTAGTGTAACCCTCTTTGCTTGACAATTTTGTCAGTGAAAGGGACATTAAAACTTTTCTGTCTTTTCAGTCAAGTTTTACAGTTAACCCACAAATTCTCAACAGCTCTTGGTGATGGCTAGTCCCCTGTGAATATTTGTTAATGGGCCCTTTGTCTTTGTGGCGATCAGCCGACGCCAAGGCTCGCAAGATGACCATTAAAATGCCGCAACCGTTTTAAAAACGTCTATTAAATTTAATTCTTCTAGTCACCTCCTAATTAGCAACTCATAAAAAATATGTTCTATGCTGAGTCTGCAGCCTTGCGTTAAGCATTTGTCTCTAACGGTCACTGCTTAAGAAAGGTCTGCTAAAATAAATTCCCCTAGTCGCCTCCGAGGATGATTTGTTCATCCTTGGAGTGAATCTAGGAGATATATTTCCATATTTCAGGTAATATAAAGTATATTTTTTCTTAGTTGCAATGTTTGGAATGGATAGTCGTTTTGAGATCTCGGCCACAGTGAACTCCTGATCATCCAAGTAATGGGTGTTGATGTGGGCGATTAATAGCCCAAAATAACTGCCAACAGTATGTTTTCAGAATCACCAAATATCCGCTATGCCAATGTCTTTATATCTAAACACCTAAATAAATTATAATTAGCAAATCATAAAAAATATGTTCTATTGAGTTTGCAGCCTTGCGTTAAGCATTTATCTTTGGTGATCACTGCTTAAAAAAGGGGTGCTAAAACAAACTCCCCTAGTCGCCTCTGAGGATGATTTGTTCATCCTTGGAGTGAATCTAGGGGATATATTTTCACGATTTGTTTATACTTCTTATATTATATACATGATTTGTATATATTATGCATATATATATATATATATATATATATATATATATATATATATATATATATATATATATATATATATATATATATATATATATATATATATATATATATATATATATATATATATATATATGTATGTATGTATAATTTTTATACTTTATAGATGATATATCTTTGTATTTTAGTCTTTTTATTCTTCGAGTCATTTAGAATCATTTTCTCTTTGAGTATTCAATTTTAGGTAACTCTGGATAATCCAGGCCATGCAGGGGAATATAGGCAATATATAGCCCTAATTAAATATCATAATTATTAATGTTAAAAGGACATAATACAAATGTCCAGATCTAAATATTTAAATAAATACTAATTAGTAAATGAGAAGAAATCTCTTTTTGTACCTAGTTCATAGCCTTAGGCTGTTTAATAATTCATTTTGAGTCTATAGTCTTTGAAATGTCTGATTACAGTTGACCCCCGATCATCCATGTATGAATAAATCCCCTTTAATAAACCATAAGAAATCTCTTTACTTTGTAGCCTTGCGTTAAGCGTGTATTTTGAATGATCAACGCTTAAGAAAAATCTGCCAAAGTGAGTTCTCCTATTGGCTTTGCGTAAGCATAGTATCAAATTTTCCGTAAAACAAGTTTTGTGCAAGATTCGAATATTGGAAACTACAGCAATGCCAGCGGTCAAGTATAGTTCTGAAGCGTGGGCGCTCCGAAAAAAAGGAGGATTTGTTAGAAGTTTTCCTGAGAAAATTGCCTACGGATTATTTTGGGTACCCGGCCCGATTGACCGTATCTCAAATCGTAAGCTGTGCGAAAACATGGTCCATTCCCGCTTTCTAGTGCTGTAATGAAAGAAAGGTTAAGATGACCAGGGCATTTTTTGCGGATGAAAGATGAAAGATTGTCCTTGTCAGTCAACCGTCTAGGGACAAACAAATAAAAAGGTGGTCCCAGAAAGGGGGTAGAAGGCCGTCGTAACGAAAAATTTAAAGGCAATGGGAACTTCTTGGAAGGGTGTAAAGAACGAGGCTTTGAGTAGATTAGGATGAAGGAGGGCCTTGTGTAGCTCTGCTGGCCTTAGACGACTTGGTACTGCAGTGAGTTGTTATTAGTAGTAGTAGTTAGATCCCGATAACCTGGATAATGGGGGACAGCTGGATTACAGATAATCTTTATGGGCTCATCTACTTAAAATCCAAGGCCAAATTACCTTCTTTTCTTAGCATTTTGAACAATACCGATATGAAAGGGAGAACAAAGTGAACGTAAGATAGTAGCTATTTAAAAAATTCTTAAAGCTTAATAAAGCCAAATCAGCTTATGTAAAGTAAATACAAAAACGCAGCAACAAATAATAAAAACAAACGTTACAAGATATTTTATACATAAAACAGTCGTTGCATAAATTTAAAGAATTTATTATGTTATATAATGCACAAATAAAGCACTCAAAATAGCAGATTAAAATAGCAAATAAATATAGCAATATATAGTAATAAAATAAATAATTTTATTGCTATATATATATATAGCAATAAAAAATAGCAAATAAAGCAAATTAGCAGATTTATCCTATAAAGTGTGCAATGAATGTTAAAGGTGGGGAGATGAGGATGAGATTCACTTATTTATCATCGATTATGTCGGAAGAAAGACGTTTTTCTTTAGCTTTCTATGAAAAACTTTTGGGGGTAAAAATGGGGATTTTCCTTCAGATATCGATGATACCTATGATGGAAAAAATGGTTTCTACGATCATTGGTAGTCTGCACATTTGATTCATCTGTAATAAACTTCCTTGTATTTGATGCCAAGTATTTTCAGATTCATTTCCTTTTTTGTTAGCTGATATGAATACGTCTTCAAGGACAGTTTAACTTCAGGCTGAATCTTGCTGATCAGTGTGACGTACCCAATATATCAAAATCAATCCTAATATCGACATGCTCGTTATCTTTTTGTAGGTAGTCGAGAACGTAATGATTGATACGTTTGTAGTAAAGGGCCCTGTGTCTGCCATCCTATGTGGGATGATGAGTATTTTAGTATTGTTTATTTAGCATTATCAGCTTCTTATATAAACGTGTCATCAAGTACAGAACTACTCCAGGCTGATATTTTTTGTTCACGCAGGCTTCCCAAATATTCGAAATTAAAATCTTATTGAGTAGTACAAAATATTACAACAGTTTAAAATGTTATGTTTGACGCAATTGTAGTTTAACAGTTCATTTGCAAGACGTATTCAATATTCACTCTATGGTGAAAAACGTTATTCCACATTAAATAGGGTTCAAGACATACTCTTAGACCTGTACTCTTTACATATCATGCCAAAACAGTCACACTAAAGCTTTTTGAAAGCTGGAAGGATCTTACCTTAAATTAAGTCCATGACTAAAAAATACTGAAGTGTACTGGCGCCACTTCAGTTTTGCAATGCTATGCTTAAAGTCAACGCATATTCCATGTAGAACAAAGCAAACAGGTTTTATGTTAGATTCACAATATAAGGCAACCAACTATGATGCATCATTTAACGACCTCTGCAGATAGCCTACAATTTTTATTCTTCAAGATTCACTATTTGCTATCTTGTTCGATACAACTTAGTAACTTCAAACTACTATCGCTTAAAACTTGTTTTCTTGAAGTGAAAGTGTTGATTTTGATTGGTCAACCGGTGTCCAGTATCCAAGGGATCCTTTTTTGTCACTGTTGCTATTTGCTGCACTATTGTTATTTGGTCTTATAAAATAATTTTTTTCTTTTCAGTTAAAAAAAATGGAAATTTTTTGAAAAAATATTTTATGTTATATATAGTTAGCGCTTTTTTTTCTTTTTTCTTTGTGTGTAGGTCAATTCTGACCTAAGTGACGTTCTCAGTTTGTCGCAACCAAATCCGACTATATGAAACCGATGAATCTGTGATTATCTGCCAGTACTGTATGGAAACTGCGGTATTATTTTGTTTTTAGGCTTTATATGGAATGATGGCCTGCTCTTCAACTCATTTCTTACTTTAATCAGCTGCTATCAAGTTGACAGTGCAGCTCCATTCTGTTTGATTTTGACTAGTATGAGGTTCAAACCTGCCAAAAGTAAATTCAGCTGTGCTATAATGGGTAATCTACCACAATCAGCCCGGAATGTACAGTTAGATACAGACATTATTTTATGTCAAGATTTAAAATTGAATAGTGGTCTATTTTACAAATGATCGTCTGTCGTATCCAGCTTTTATGAAGTTGGCAGTACAGCTCCATGCTGGTTGATTTTAACCAGTGTGACCTTCCAATCTTTCAAAAGCAAATCCAACTGTATTATGCTGCGTAAATACATTTAGTAGCCCAGAACGTGCAGTTACAAGCAGCATTATTTTATGACAAGACGTAAAATTGAATAGTGGTCTATTTTACAAATGATCGCCTGTCGTATCCAGCTTCTATGAAGTTGGCAGTACAGCTCCATGCTGTTCGATTCTGACCAGTGTGACGTTCCAATCTGTCAAAAGCAAATCCAACTGTATTATGCTGAGTAAATACATTTTGTAGCTCACAACGTACAGTTAGAAACAGCAATATTTTATGTCAAGACGTAAAATTGAATAGTGGTCTATTTTACAAATGATCGTCTGTCGTATCCAGCTTCTATGAAGTTGACAGTACAGCTCCATGCTGTTCGATTCTGACCAGTGTGACGTTCCAATCTGTCAAAAGCAAATCCAACTGTATTATGCTGAGTAAATACATTTTGTAGCTCACAACGTACAGTTAGAAACAGCAATATTTTATGTCAAGACGTAAAATTGAATAGTGGTCTATTTTACAAATGATCGTCTGTCGTATCCAGCTTCTATGAAGTTGACAGTACAGCTCCATGCTGTTCGATTCTGACCAGTGTGACGTTCCAATCTGTCAAAAGCAAATCCAACTGTATTATGCTGAGTAAATACATTTTGTAGCTCACAACGTACAGTTAGAAACAGTAATATTTTATGTCAAGACGTAAAATTGAATAGTGGTCTATTTTACAAATGATCGTCTGCCGTATCCAGCTTTTATGAAGTTGACAGTACAGCTCCATGCTGGTTGATTCTAACCAGTGTGACGTTCCAATCTGTCAAAAGTAAATCGAACTGTATTATCCTGGGTAAATACATTTAGTAGCCCAGAACGTAATTTTAGAAACAGCATTATTTTATGTCAAGACTTAAAATTGAATAGTGGTCTATTTTACAAATGATGGTCTGCCATATCCAGCTTCTATGAAGTTGACAGTACAGCTCCATACTGGTTGATTCTAACCAGTGTGACGTTCCAATCTGTCAAAAGCAAATCCAACTGTATTATGCTGGGTAAATACATTTAGTAGCACAGAACGTGCAGTAAGAAGCAGCATTATTTTATGTCAGGACTTCAAATTGAATAGTGGTCTATTTTACAAATGATGGTCTGCCATATCCAGCTTCTATGAAGTTGACAGTACAGCTCCATGCTGGTTGATTCTAACCAGTGTGACGTTCCAATCTGTCAAAAGCAAATCCAACTGTATTATGCTGGGTAAATACATTTAGTAGCCCAGAACGTACAGTTAGAAACAGCATTATTTTATGTCAAGACGTAAAATTGAATAGTGGTCTATTTTACAAATGATCGTCTGTCGTATCCAGCTTCTATGAAGTTGACAGTACAGCTCCGTGCTGTTCGATTCTGACCAGTGTGACGTTCCAATCTGTCGAAAGCAAATCCAACTGTATTATGCTGAGTAAATACATTTTGTAGCTCACAAAATACAGTTAGAAACAGCAATATTTTAGGTCAAGACGTAAAATTGAATAGTGGTCTATTTTACAAATGATCGTCTGTCGTATCCAGCTTTTATGAAGTTGACAGTACAGCTCCATGCTGGTTGATTCTAACCAGTGTGACGTTCCAATCTGTCAAAAGCAAATCCAACTGTATTATGCTGGGTAAATACATTTAGTAGCCCAGAACGTAAGGTTAGAAGCAGCATTATTTTATGTCAAGACTTCAAATTGAATAGTGGTCTATTTTACAAATGATGGTCTGCCATATCCAGCTTCTATGAAGTTGACAGTACAGCTCTATGCTGTTCGATTCTGACTAGTGTGACGTTCCAGTCTGTCGAAAGCAAATCCAACTGTATTATCCTGGGTAAATACATTTTATAGCCCACTACGTACAGTTAGAAACACCAATATTTTATGATAAGACTTAAAATTGAATAGATGTCTATTTTACAAATGATCGTCTGTCGTATCCAACTTTTATGAAGTTGACAGTACAGCTCCATGCTGGTTGATTCTAACCAGTGTGACGTTCCAATCTGTCAAAAGCAAATCCAACTGTATTATGCTGGGTAAATACACTTAGTAGCCCAGAACGTACAGTCGGAAACAGCATAATTTCATGTCGAGACTTCAAATTGAATAGTGGTCTATTTTACAAATGATGGTCTGCCATATCCAGCTTCTATGAAGTTGAAAGTACAGCTCCATGCTGTAGCCCAGAACGTACAGTTAGAAACAGCAAGTTGACAGTACAGCTCCATGCTGGTCGATTCTGACAGGTGTGGCGTTCCAATCTATCATAAGCAAAATCCAACTGTATTATGCTAAGTAGATACATTTAGTAGATTAGAACGTACTTTTAGATACAGCATTATTTTATGTCAAGACTTTAAAAATGGAATGGTGGTATATTTTACAAATGATCATCTGTCATATCCAGCTTCTATGAAGTTGACAGTACAGCTTTCTGCTGGTCGATTTAGACCAGTTTGACGTTCCAATCTGTCAAAAGCAAATCCAACTGAATTATGCTGGGTAAATGAATTTAGTAGTCCAGGACGAACAGTTAGAAACCACATCAACAACATTACAATTTGAACAGCATTAAAAATTGAGCGGTGATATACCTTACAAATGATGGTCTCTTATACGCTCTCCGCCATGAAGTGACATGCTGGTCCATGTTGACCTCTGTGACCTCAAGCAAACCAACCATGTCAAACAGACTGATCTACTATTATCTGCATAGAACTTATGGTATTATTTTGTTCTCGAACATAAAGTGGAGTTGTGTTTGTCTCTTCATCTCATTTTTATCTTATTAAGCTGCTATGATGTTGACATTACAGCTCCATGCTGATCGATTTCAATAGTTACGTCAAAAGAACTGCATTTTAATGCTGATTTTAAATGTATGTTTCATCAAGTTTAGTCTTACCCATCAAAAGTTACATGCCTGAGAAAATTTGCCTTATTTTAGAAAATAGGGGAAAACACGCCCTAAAGGTCATACAGTCTTAACAAAAATCTCACCATCAGATTTGCCAGAAGACAGATCACGGATGCGTGTTTATTTGTTTTTTTTTCTTGGGGTGATCATATCGACTCAGAGGTCCTAGAATGTCGCGAGAGGGCTCATTATAACGGAAATTAAAAGTTTTCCATTTTCCCCCAGTCACCGGATCAAAATTCTGAGATAAGCATTTTATTCACCATAGTCGAAAAACCTAATAGCTATGTCTATGAGGACGACCTACTCCTCCACAGTCCCCGTGTGAGGGGCTGAAAGTTACAAACTGACTAGTGTTTGCATACAGTAAGGGACTTTTTCGCGTTGAGGTGGGAGGGGGATTTGTGGGAGGATCTTTTCATTGAGGAGTCTTTCATGAGGGAAAAGAATTTTCATGAAGGAGATGCAGGATTTTATAGCACTATTTAAAAAAAAATTATGAGAAAATAAATATGAAAAAGTTTTCCCCCCTGAAAGTAAGAACCAGCATTAAAACTTAAAACGAACAGAAATTACTCCATATATGAAAGGGGCTTTTCCTCCTCAACGCCCCGCTCCTTACGCTAAAATTTCTTACTGTTTTAAAAAGTATAGTTAGGAGATATGTCAAACTTTAGCGTAAAGAGCGGTGCGTTGAGGAGGAAAAGCTTCTTTCATATAGGGAGTAATTCTGTTAGTTTTAAGTTTTAATGTCGCTTCTTAGGGTACTTTCAGATAAAAAGCTTGTTTTTATTTATTTAATAGTAGACAAGAACGTACTGTTGGAAACAGCACTATTTTGTAATAGACTTTAAAGTTGAATGGTGTTCTAATTTACAAACGGTTACGTGTAATATCCAGGTGCTATTAAGTTGACAGTACAGCTCCATGCTGTCTATTCTGGTCAGTGTTACGTTCCGATCGGCCAAACGCAAATCATTGCATCATATTAACTCACTTGACTTAGCAACTGAGAACGTACAGCTGGAAATAGCTTATTTTATATTAAGACTTTCACAGTTAATGGTGATCATTTTTGTTACAACTGATCGTTTATCTTGTCAGCTCCTTGTTGATGACAGTGGAGCTGCTTGTTGGTAAATTGTGGCTGCTGTGACGATCCCTTTCTGTCAAGAGCAAGTCTTAGCTATATTAGACTGGTTAATGTTTCGATAGCAGCCCGATATACCATGAATTTTACAGTACAACTGGAAGCTTGTCGATTCCGGCTGATTGGTTGTTATCAATCTGTCAAAAGCTAATTTGTCTTTGCCCTTCTGATTATTTTACTGTAATTAGTCGGACTGTAAAAGTTACAAGCTGTAGAATAATGTTATTGCATACTATAGAGCCGTGATTCCCAATGTGGAGAAGAGCCACCACTAATATGTTTAGAGATATTTTGGTGGATCATGGGCTGGACGTGCGCCCTTCGGTTGGCTACTCTAGAGCCTTATTTTTGAAAAAAAAATCATTTTAATGACGTCGCATTCATACGGATTTAAAGAGCTAAACGGTACATGATAGTAGCACAATGGCGTCATGCATCGTATGAAATGTGTTATATTCAGAGAATATTTTTCATTAGTATAAAACATGGCTAGAGGATGACTTGAAAAAAGATGAAAAGCTAAAGGCATTTCCAGCTTCCTTCAGGCAGATATTCATAAGATTTTTAGTTGCAAAATTTAAATATCACGAAGGGGACATCAGAATTTAAAAAAATACTGTCACCCAACTGTATTATACTGGAAAATATATCCTTCGAACAGTTCGTGGTAACGAACGGTAGTAAGGAGCGAACCGGCTCAATAGGAACCAAAACTTTATAAAATTTGGTGGCCATGCCCCAAAATCGGTTGGGAACCTCTGCTCTAGAGGTACATATAATGTTAAAAATACTTATATACAAATAATATTACATTGATCTTGGATCTTCTAAGGAAAGATTGGATCGAATTCTGGATCCTATTAATAGTATGTTAAAAATAATCCTTCAAATGAGTTTATTTGAGAAGCCAAGGTCTTCGTTCAAGATCTTGATAATCAAATTTAATAAAGTTTATAATAAAGTAAGAAAAAATGCACTCTTGGGGTGTGCGTGAAAACAGAATAAAAGCGCGTTTTTAAGGCCAGTATTTTAGCGTTTTACCACGATTTATTCTTTTGACTCGTCTTGGTGAGTGGATATCTCCCCCCTCTGTTTTCCCGGCATGTTTAATTGTAGGAATATTCACGCTGTATCTCCATTTTACTCATCTGGAATGAGGTTGAATGTATGATAGAGCATCCCACCAGTTATTGGCTACCTGCGAGTGTATGTTTGGCAAGATAATTGTTAGTAAGAATTAGTATTTTGTTGTGAGAACATTAACTTCAATGAGTTTCGTCTTGTTCTTCTTTTAATTTAAAAAAAAGGTATATGATGGAGCTTTCTTTATTTTAGATTATCCGAGTTGAAGTTGTTGAAGATGATAAAACTCGTCGACCCCATGTGAAGCAGATGCATGAAGTGGGTCTCAGATTCCCAATGCCACATCGTGTTAACACATTGAGATTGAAGAAATTGTCTTACACTAAACCCAAAACATTCTTTGGTTAATTTTGTATGACTACTCAGTCGAAATATATTGTTTTGGCTGTAGTTTGTGTATACCAGTTTTATGTAGTTCAAACTGTAGTTAGGTAACTATTGTCGAATTCAAAGTCTTAGTGTAGTCGAATTTGATCCAAGTTGAAAGAAAAATATGATGGTAAACAGTTGTGTAATATTGATTTCTCACTAATTTCTACTAAACAATAAAAATATGCTGTAAAAAATGTGTTATCACTCTGAATTGAGGGTATGATCTGCTACATATAAGGCATGAAACGTAGCCATCGATTCATGATAGCACGTCCCTTCAGACGTTGTATTATGGTCAAGCTCAAACCCACACTGACATGCTTCGTAGAGTAAATTTTTTCTCAAAATTATCTTCTTTTAGTAAGTTTAGCTTGTGTTGATTTGTTTTGATGGGTTGGAACTAGTATTTTTGGGATATGTTATTCTAACCATGGCTGGATTCACGGAACTGAATTAAAGTTCAGGTCCTCAGAGCCCATTGCTTCAGTACCCCATCCTTAATATGCATCGTGGAAGCTGTCCTACTTGACCATCTGCAACTATGTCCTCCAGCTTAAAATCCAAATTATAAAATGTCTCTAACCAGTATCTTATCCCGGGTGGACATCCTTCTATTAGATAGGTTCTTGTCTCCAGGGCTGTATTGGGGATCAGGTCTTCCCCATTCGAGAAATTCCATTCCCAATTCATGCAATGGCCTCAGTAACGACCCATTTCAGACCTTCTAATTCGAGTAAGAATTTTTTGGATTAGTTTCAGAATTACTTCCTTAGGCATATATGTTGTGCCAGAGTTTTTGCTGAGGCAAAAGCTATTTCTGACGAAATGAGAAAGACTTTCCCTTTCTTTTTTCGTATTTTGCTATCTTTGTGTTCAATATACATCTTTTTCTAGATTCGCTGAAATCCTCCCTCTCGAAATAAATTCCTATATGTTTTTTTTATTTGCATAGCATTCTAATGCCTAGAAATAACCTAATTAAGTATCGTATGCAAAATTTTTCGCCAAGAAAGGAATCGGTGTGGTGGCCATTAAGTAGAATTTCCTCTCTGTCAAAAGATGCCACCTGTAGCTCCTTGGCAACACTTTCCGTCTTCCAGCTAATATGATGTTTACTTCCTTATTTGGGAACCTGGTCCCTCCTGAAACAAGAAACCAGAAGATGAAAAACCTAGCGAAAAGATCTGGGAGGTTTTCTGGAGACATGGTCGGAGTTAGGACAAAGACTGACTAAAGACAATCTATGAAGCTGGAGCTGAGGGATCAGATTGGTCGTAGGGAGTCATTCCAAGGTCCTTTGGTGCCAAGAAGAGCAGTCGATCATTTAAATTCTGCCAAAAGTAAAGTAAGTGAAAAATAATATCTTTTCTAGTATAATCCAGTGAACTGTTGTAATGGTAATCAATCAAATCATCTTTTTTTTATAGATAATAGTACTTTCACGAAGATAAAAATGATTTGGCTCTAAATAGATCCGAGAACAAAAAAGACCAAAGCAATAGGGTACAGGTTTTTAATTTCATAATTCAATTGCCATGTCGACTATAACTTGCTCTGACGAATAGCTTGTCTTCTATTTCTTTTGCCTCTTGTGATTTGTTGTGGCACCCGTCATGTAGTTGATGCACTGTTTGATGGAGCAGTAGCAATGACAGTTTTCCTAATATTGTCTTCCTGGCTATAAAATCCGCAGTTTGTCTGGCACTTGGTATTTACAAAGTGATAGCGATCGCAATTTCTGTTGGTCTGTCTGTCGGTCCCACTTTTGCTAGTTTGGGCACTTCCAGTTAAGCTAGGACGATGAAAGTTGGCAGGCGTATCAGGGACCAGCCCAGATTAAATTACAAATAGTCGCTTCCCCAATTCTTCTGGCCGGGAGTGAAGGTGCGGTTAATTCGGAAAAGATAGAAAATAGAGGTATTTTTAACTTACGAACGGGTGATCAGATCTGAATGAAATTTGACATTTAGAAGACCTTGTAACTCGGACCTCTGATTTTAAGTCCCGACCGGATCCGGCGACATTTGGGGGAGTTGGAGGGAGAAACCGGAAATCTTGGAAAAAAGCTTAGAGCGGAGAGGTCGGGATGAAACTTGGTGGGAAGAATAAGCACAAATCCTACATACGTGATTCACATAATCGGACTGGAGCCGCTCTCTTCGGGGGAGGGGTGTTAATTCGGAAAAATTTGAAAAACTGAGGTATTTTAAACTTACGAACGGGTGACCGGATTTTAACGAAATTTAATATTTAGAAGGAACCCATGTCTCAGAGCTCTTATTTTAAATCCCGATCAGATCTGGTGACGTTGGAGGGGAAACCGGGAATTTTGGAAAACGCTTAGAGTGGAGAGATCGGGATGAAACTTGGTGGGAAAAATAAGCACATGTTGTAGATAAGCGATTGACGTAACCGGACTGG
The DNA here is from genome assembly GCF_032884065.1 of Artemia franciscana. Lineage (NCBI taxonomy): Eukaryota > Metazoa > Arthropoda > Branchiopoda > Anostraca > Artemiidae > Artemia > Artemia franciscana. Next base: position 11,709,717 of record NC_088879.1, on the reverse strand, counting down.
GTTTGCAGTCTTTGGGGGAGTTGGGGGTGGTTCCTGTGCTTTGGTGAGTTCAGTGCTCCTGGGCGTGCTAGAACAATGAAAATTGGTAGGCGTATCAGGGACCAGGCCAGATTAAATTAGAAATAGTCGCTTCCCCAGTTCGACCAGGTTTGCTGCTTCACGATCGGACTATCTGTCTTGGCTTTTTTTACAATTAGCCATGGCTTGATGCCCACAACTATTCCATTTTAATTCAAAAATCCTTTAGACGAAACCTTTAGATTGCTTGCGATTGTCAGCTTTAGTTTCATCAGTGCGGAGAGAATTGATTTCTTTGGCGAGTTCGGTGCTTCCGGGCGTGCTAGGAAAGTGAAAATTGGTAGGCGTGTCAGGGACCTGCACAACTTGACTTGATAACAGTCGTTTTCCCTGATTCGACCACCTTGGGGGCTGAAGGGAGAGGAAAAATTAGGTATTTTTATCTTGCGAATTGGTGGTCGGTTCTTAATGAATTTTGATATTTAAAAGGACCTCGTGTCTCAGAGCTCTTATTTTAAATCCCGACTGGCATTAAGCCTATGATTTTCCTTTTAAATCAAACTATTGATTCTTAGAATTTTCCTAGAGCCCATGCCATTTGAGCTCTTGACTCTAGTTTTTAATTAAGGCTGTGACTTTGGAAAACATTTGCCTTATGCGCAAAAGCATGTCTATGCCCTGAAGGATAGGAGGAAAAATATAAAGATGTCGGTCAAATTATGTGTGGATGCAGACAGATTGTATCACGTCAGTTCTCATCAATGTTGAAGTGCGTGAAGTAGCGTGTTAGGTGGGATTGAGGATGAAATCAGGAAGAGGGTGCAGGACGAGTTCTCTCGAATCGAGAGTGCATCTCTTTCTCAGTTTAAAGATCGTTTTTGGACACTTACGTAAGCTTTAGATTGGAGTTTAACTTTAACAATGTAGATTGAATTAAGTAGCCTGAGAGGTGGGATTGAGGATGAAATAAGGAAAAGGGTGCAGGACGAGGTCTCTCGAATCGAGAATGTATCTCCTTCTCAGTTTAAAGATCATGTTTTGGACGCTTACGAAAACTTTAGATTGCCTGATTTGTCAGCTTTAGTTTCATCAATTTAGAGTGAATTAAGCAGCCTTCAAGGTGAATTGAGGATGAAATCAGGAAAAGGGTGCAGGACGAGTTCTCTCGAATCGATATGGTATCTCTTTCTCAGTTTAAAGATCATTTTTTGGACACTTACGTAAGCTTTAGATTGCAGCTTAACTTTATCAATGTTGAGTGAATTAAGTAGCCTGAGAGGTGGGATTGAGGATGAAATCAGGAACAGGCTGCTGGTCGAGTTCTCTAGAATCAAGAGTGTATATCCTTCTCAGTTAAAAGATCATGGTTTGGACGATTGTGAAAGCTTTAGATTGCCTGCAATTTTGAGCTTTAGTTTCATCAATACGGAGTGAATTAAGTAGCCTGCAAGCTGGCATTGAGTATCAAATCAGGAACACGGTGCAGGATGAGTTTTTTACTTCAGATCTCCTTCAGAGTTTTTCTGTATCTCTTTCAGAGTTTAAAGATCATGTTTTGGACGCTTACGAAAGCTTTAGATTGCCTGATCTGTCAGCTTCAGTTTTATCAATATATGGAATGAAATAAGCAGCCTGCAAGGTGGGATTGAGGATGAAATCAGGAACAGGGTGCAGGACGAGTTCTCTGGAATCGAGAGTGTATATCCCTCTCAATTAAAAGATCATGGTTGCGGCACTCATGGACGCTTACGAAAGCTTTAGATTGCCTGCTTTTGTCAGCTTTAGTTTCATCAATGCAGAGGGAATTAAGTAGCCTGCAAGCTGGGATTGAGTATCAAAATAAATCAGGAACAGGGTGCAGGACGAGTTCTCTAGAATCGAGAGTGTATCTCCTTTTCAGTTTAAAGATCATTTTTTAGATACTTACGTAGGCTTTAGATTGTCTTATCTGTCAACTTTAGTTTCATGAATGCGGAGTGAATTAAGTAGCCTGTAAGGTGGGATTGAGGATGAAATAAGGAAGAGGGTGCAGGACGAGTTCTCTGAAAAATGTGGTTCAATCTCACTTTTAGGGCTATAATGAGAGAATGGTTGGGATCGCTTGGACACGTTATTCGGATGAAGGATGACAGATTGCTAAAGATTGTCCTTTATTACTGCGGTCCGCGGTTAGACTGGAGGCTGTTATAAAGAAACATTTAAGAGAAATAGGAATTTCCTGGGAGGGTATAAAGAAGCAGGCTTTGAGTATATTAGAATGGAGGAACAGCGTGCGTTGCTGTGTTGGCTTCGGGAGGCTTGGTGCTGCGGTGGAATGTTATTAGTAGTAGTAGTAGTGTGAAAGAGCTGGAAAAATCTCAAAAAATGACTGTAGATTGAACTTAAAAACTATACTATTGAAATCAACGTTGTTAAAACCCCTGCTCGGAGGTTTCCAGAACCCTCTATTAATTCCTTTTTTAACTTATGTATGATTGGTGTCTCCTTCTCTTTTCGTCTTCTGGTTCTAACAGGGCAGTCAAACATAATTCAGAGCTGTTAAAGAACTCATTATTTTTCTTTTTTTCACTAAGTTTAATTCCAAAATTGACTTCGAAATTTGGCCGTCTGGGCTTGTGATGACCATGAAAAAACAAAAGAAATCTCATATTTTGATTTTGTCTTTCTGTTTTTTTCGTAAATTATATACATTTTCGCTAAGCACTAAACATCTAAGAAATATAGAGACATCTAAACCGAATTCCTTAATCATTCATATTACATAGAAAATTGCTGAATTTGAATAAATTTGAGCAAAAGCAAAAAGTAGCTGGGCAGATTTGCTGAGCTTCACGAACTTGCTATACTTGTAAAGTTTTTGGATTACTACTTTTAGATACTTCATCAAATATCATGTATATGCCTAGTTGATTCTATGTAGGTATACTATAAGTCAGACACCCCCTTAAGCATAGGCTAATTTTATGTTTGCTTAGGGTTTACAGCCTAGTTAATTAAGCTTCTACAGGCTAGTAAGGCAGTGAAACTCTAGTTTAGTGACTTTTAGCTATCTTGGAAAGGGGTTAGGTTAGGAAAATGAAACTTTCAGGGATGAGTCTACAGGCTAAATTATGTCCCAGGAAGGTATTTTGAAATACCTACCTCCACTCCCTCTCCCTCCAGAGGGTCCTGACCTTCGATGATCTTTAGAAATATGTGTGTTATAAAAGTGAAACCTTTCAAATAGGTCTTCTGCTTGAATGAAGTGCAAAAAAAATTGTTTTCAGCTTCACAACTTTGCTCAATCCCAATTTATAAGGTTTTAAAGATATGCAAATACATTTAGGCCTACTAAATTTTGAAAAAAAACATTGATATGGCTCAAAATTCTACTCAAATAACAGGAATTGCATTTTCAGAACTAAAGGCAGAGAAAAAGCAACTAGTAACTGAAAATTAAGGTAAAATGTTGTTTTGTCAAAATTTCAATAGGTATAGACCTGTCATGTGTGCAAATTTCAAAATAGATTTTACCCCTGAAACAATTATTGGTAAAATTGGTGCAAACAGTATTACTGGCTTTCATATAAAGTGAATATACCACTCAATGCCTTTTTTAATGCTGTTTACAAATATAATAATTGCTTCTACTGCAAATTTAGTGGTATATTCACTTTATATGAAAGCCAGTAATACTGTTTGCACCAATTTTACCCAATTATTGAACTATAAAAGAGCATAAGAAAAAAGCATCAAGTGATCTATTCACTTTCACCCTAGCTAAATTGTGCTGTAAACTGCAAATTTTTCTGAAAAGTTGGTATAACTGTCAGTTTCTATAACAATAAGAGTTATCTACACATTAATAAAAATCCTTTCCAGGGCAAATTCTATTTTGAATTCTTAAAGAGGCCCTAAAACCCATCTTATTACTGTGTTTTCAGCTGTGAATGTATGACTAAAGTAAAGTTAAAAAATTAGTTAAAAACTCACAATTCAATTTTCTAATCTGATACTTCAAGGCAATGTATTTCAAAAGAGTAAAGGTTAAGAATAATTACTCTCCAGAAGGACACATGCTAGAACAAAAAAAGAGACATTTTTAGATTGAAAATTCTATGCTCATGTTAATGGAATTGCTTACATTTATGACAATTCATCCATTGCCTTGGAAATATTAAGTTTAGACTGAGTGATTGTACAGAATATTGAAAAAAAAACTATGTTAAGTCAGTCAAAAATGTGAATAGTAGCAGAAGGAAACATGATAATCTGATTAATGAAAATATGCTGCATATTATAAGCCATGATTTTCACTGTTTTCAATGTCAGTTTTTATCTAGCCTAGGGCTATGTGAGATCATTAGAGGGTGGGAGCTTGGGGTGAATTGTCAAAACTCAGACAAAGCCATAAAAACAAGCATACAATTAGCAATCTAAAAATTTCTCTCATGTATTTTTTAATATGTGTCCTTCTGTAGGGCCACTATTCTTAACATTTACCTCCAAAGGCATTGATTCATTCCTAATGCATACAAACTAATTCAATAACTGTTTGAAATTACAGAAATTATTCTTAAATCCTAAATTTTTTCTGGCATGTGTAATTCTGGAATCTTTTTTGTCTAGTAAACTTTACTGCAACATAACAGTAGTTAGAAAACAGAACAAACAGAAAACAGAATAGAAAACAGAACAAAAAGCAACCAATATCCTTTCTTTTACAAAAATTATGGAAAAGAAGCTAAATTGCACAACAATTTAGTTGAGAAAATTATAGAATTAAAGAAAACTAGACCTACGTTGCCTGGGCAACATGAAGTGTTGCGGCAACCTTTGTCCGGCTTTGCCGATTAAAGTGTTGCGAGAGCAACACTTTGGTTTTGTTTCTTTGCTATCGGTTAAATGCTGAAGTTGTCAGCCTATCGAAGCTTTTAAAACAGTATGTTCAAAGAAGAACACAATCAGTAATCACATGATCACACCCCAGCATTGAAAAAACAACAACAAAAGAATATTGAAAGAAAGGACTAAATTGACTTTGCAGCCAGTTGAACATTATCTTTTTCAATCGTAGACATTGTAACGGATGAAAACTAGGAACAATATCTTGTATAATCTAGTTGGTATTAATTATAAAACTATCTGGAGCTTTTCAGGATCAAAATACCATAGATGACATTCTATTAATTATTACGAAACTACCTCATTGTTTTGTATTATCGTTTGTTTGTACCCATTGCATAACATCTTAATTCTAGGTTATAGTGATTGATAGACCATCGATATGAACTTTCTTACCGACAGATTTACAGGGATCAAATACAATGTGCACCAATTTGGACAAATTTCTAGCCTAAAGTGAACCGATTTTTACTTACAAGTCCCTCTCCCAAGATAGACATCAAGTTCAACTGGAAACAAATAATGGGTACACCAACAAGCAAAAGTTGCAAACTCCTCATCTCTGAAAATGATTGTAACCTAACAGCCGATTATTACTTACTAGGCCCCTAAATGTCACTTTGCAGCTGGTTGAACTTTATCCTTTTCAATCGTAGACATTGTGACGGATGGAAACTTGGAACATTATCTTATGTAATCTAGTTGGTATTATAAAGCTATCTGTAACTTTTCAGGATCAAAATACCATCAGGGACCCATAAATTTCCTGTAATGACTCGCCATCCAGGATTGCTTATTATTGGATGGCGAGTCATTACAGGATATTTATGGGTCCCTGATTCCATAGATGTTTACCAATTTGCACAAATTTGTAGCCCCTCGTGAGCCTCCTCTAGCAACCGATTCTTACTTACAAGTCCCTCTCCCGGGATATACATCCAAGTTCACCGGAAACAAATAATGGGTACACCAACTAGTAAAAGTTCCAAACCCCTGGTTGCTGAAGTCATTGTAGCCTAACAGCCGATTATTACTTACAACTCCCCTACATGTCTTACAATCGGGAACCAAGTTGTTCTTACCATCAATTAAACCAGAAACAGATAATAGGTACACCAATCAGCAAAAGTTGCAAACCCCTCATTGCCAAAGATGATTATAAGCTAATAATCGACTGTTGCTTGGAAGTCCCCTACATATCTCACAATTGGTATCGGCCTATTTTTGGTTCAAGTGTGTACCTTACCACTGAAGTTGTCAACCCCTTGAAACTTTCAAACTGGTGTATGTCATGAAGGAATTTTTGTAACAAAAAATGGAGGACATATACTTTGATCAGCTCATCAAGGTCTATCGATTGTCATTGAAAAAAAAATTCTATCTGTCTTAGTTCAAAAGTTGACTTTTTTGCCGGAGGCCAACTTTCTAACACCACCACTTAGAAAGGAGCAAAGGATAAGCTCTAATTTCTTTAGCAATGAGAGAACTTTTAAAGTTTAAGAGGTATATCTGATACCATTTCTCTATTGCAATCCCAAGTAGAAAAAAAAGAATGGTAAAGTCAGCTGAAATCACGAACAGAAATGGCTAGAAACAATAGATGGCAGCACTTTCGGACCCGTGGGAAAATCGCACTTTTTTGTTTCTGTAAATTTTTCTATTTATCACTCAAAGAAGATATATTGGCTGTGGGGCCGGGGAACTACCGCATATATTTAACACTTATAGATTTTAGTCCATCTTCAATTTGAAACTGGTGCCTGCCTGCTTGCCTGCTAGAACGGAGCTTTCCACTCGAAAGCAGAAACATGGTTTGATGAAACGAAAGCTTGGCTGCACAACTTCAGATACTCCTCTCTGACATAGGCTATATAACTCCACTTCACTTCGCACACCATAGGCTCTGGCTCGAGGACAAGCAAAAACCATCCTTTTTGGCCCCAGGCAAGAGTTCTATGGAGCTTTCCAAAATGTAATGTCATATTCATCAATCCGGCCTGAGGTCCATACTTTCCGTAAAAACCGCACAGGTTAGACCCTTACCAGTTTCCAGGAATAAGCTGAGATCGGCAGCATAGGAAAAAAACAAAACAAAAAAAACCGGGACAAAACCAAAGTGTTGCTCTTGCAACACAAATATATAAACTAAATAAAAAGGGAAACTCACTGTTATTGATACAGTGACAATTCCTCAGAGACCAAAGCCAACTTAAGGTCCTCATTAGTATTTTATTCATTATCTTCATGGGAAGATTTAGCTTCTGTGGCTTGACCCAGGGGATATAACTTTGTACCCTAGATCAGAAAATGGTGAACATACTTCCCAGGCTTTTAGATTTCAAGGAAGAGAAATCTTACAATGTACTGCTTCAGGTACATACTCCTCATCCCTAATTTGTTGTAGATTTTTTTTCAAATCATGGCATTACCTCTCAACATACTGACCACAGATGTTTGAATCTTCAACAAAGCTATCACAATGATTAGTTTGGTGGTCAGTATAGCTGAATTCTTACAGACTAGAGTAGGCTACCCAGCATTCACTCATTATTGAAACTAGCTTTGTATATCTTTGTATGAGAGGGATCAGAGATGATCTGTCTATTTCTCATAGTATCAGTACCTTCCAGGAGACAGTATAATTCTTAGTTTGCTGACCCTTTCAATCCCTTCAAATACCTAATTTTGGTTCAGTGACTTTCCCCAGTTATATTTCCAACAAACCTATATGCTTTGATCTATTCAACAATCCCATGATCTCCTATGAGTTCTTGGTGTCCACACCAATGCTACTTGCTCTGGGATGAATCTTTAGTTCTTGCATGACAAAACAATGCCTTCACAGCTTACTCAAAAAATAATAGATAAACAGCCTTAATTAATTGGCTGGTATGTCAATGCATTGGATGGAATTTTTCTTTCTGCTCATGACAGGGAAGTTGTATTTTTTTTCTCAGTTTCTGCCTTGTGGTCCAAACAGAATTGTTACAAGCCATATGTTATTTTGTTAACTGTAAAGTACACATAGAGTATGGCAATGAGGAAACTACTGCTGAAGACAACATACCATTAGCCTTGATAATACAAGAAAAGGAAAATAACTGAATAAACCAATGAAAAAAAGTATTAAATACAAGTTATTCATATTTTGAAATTATTTTATAGAAAAACAAAATTTCCTTTGTAAATCCCTTATTGAACCTTTAAAGGGACCCTTAAAGTAGCACCTTATTTCCTATTTTTTATTGAATACATTGTCTCATTGATCTTTAAAAGCCAAAATATTTTAAATACCTACCATTTGAGTGTAAGATTTTATTTTCAGATGAAGTGTATATTCTACAAATTTAATGCACAAATTGGAAAAAAAATATCTGTAAATAAAACTGTAAAAGTAATAAATTTCAAGTGATATAAACTAAAAGAAAAAAGAAACATAATTGAAAAAGGTAGCCTCAAATATAAACTGAATGAATAAATGAACATCAATTATTGTGGACCAAAAGAAAAAAAAAATACCTGAAAAAATTCAGGTTTGTTCTTTTTCAATAAAAATTTGAAGCTGCCTCAAGATAAATGCAGGTACAACTTCCACAAACAGTCATGTTTGATTTAATGGATTTGAAATACCAAACCAATATAATGGATTTGATAAGGAATGCTGATATTTTTCTACATCTTCATCTGTTTGCTTCCAATCATTTTGTAGAAGAAAGCAATCTAATTGTTCACTTACTTTTTCTGGTTGCTTTGTTAGGTCACAGCAAAGTTTATTATGCTATAAATATGCCCTTTTCTACAGATGTCAGGAAAAATTTTGACAGTTTAAAATAATATTTATAAATCCAAATTCTTATGGAATTAGATTGTTATAAATTTGTGGCCTTATAATATAGTTTTACAAATTAATTTATAAACAACTATGTCTGTTTTTAACCACTTTGAAATGTCATTTCTAGTGAATGTCTCTATCACTATTTGTGTGTGTGTGGTGACAAAAGTGGTTTGCTTTTTGGGCCCTCTTTCAGGGCTCAAAATGGAATTTCCCCTGGAAGCAATAATTTTATTTGAAAAGGCCATAACAGCATTAAATGATATAATTACTTTCTTCCTAGCTAAATTATATGAAAAAAGAGATACCCCTTATCTAGCCTGAGCTATGATCTTATTTTTGAAATTTTAATATAACTGAAAATGTTGGTTTTGAATATTTTAAAAAATATTTCAGTCTCATTTTGTCATGTGGCAGAAGTAACTAAAATCCTAAAACACAACCTCTGTCCCTTTTTAACTCACTTTCAATTCACAAAGGTTATCCTATTTACCTTAAATTGCAACTTGGAGCAATCTATGGAAATTCCCAGTGGAGCTCCAGATTGGTGATTTATAAGTTGTTTACAGTGTTGGTTGATAGTCATGTGCTTTTTGATGTCAGTAGCTTTCCAGTCGAGTTTCCACTCTCTAGAGGACCACTCAGCATCCAGCCTTCATTTGAAAACATCAATAGAGTTAGCAGTAACTGTGTTTTCATTTTCTAATCAGTGACAATCCTTCAGGAAAAGAATTTTAAGTGGCCCTAGCTGTGGTATACTGCATTGTAAGCTTCAGCTAATGACCTCTGGCCTTTAATCAGGGCTAACAAGAGGAATTAAGGCTGAGATTTCCTGTTGCTTAAGGTTTCTACTCTGGAAAAACACTTAGCCCTAGCAAGTTTTCACAGTATACAGCCAAGATGATCCCAAGGAATACCATCCAGGGATAATAAACAATTTACTGATTAGGTGTTCAATTTTTTCCAGAAAGAGTGGTTTTAGCATGCCATGTATTTTAGGATTTTTTTTAGCACTCGTAGATTTGCAGTTGAAATTTAATTGACAAATTGAACTGTGGATTGGCTATTTTTTAGGTCTAGCTTATGTTTATTTAGGTCTACCCCAAAGTAAATTTCATGAGATTTGCAGTTCAGGTCAAAGTTTGGTGGTCTAGTTTCTGAGACTGGAAAAAAAGCTACCAATTCTAGATTCAAACTGTAAGTCTACCTTTACCTTTTTTTAAACACTGCTGTTTCATTTTAATTATTGAAAAGTTTATTCCATAAAGGTGCACAAAAATTAGCTGTTTTGAGCACTGGGAAGTTTTCACCATGTGATATCAGCAAAAGACTGTTATTTTTCAACCATATATTATTCTATGCCCATGAAGTAGTTGTAACATTTCTTAAACAATTGCTTTCACAACATTTTTTTTTACAAATAAAAATCAAATGTGACTAATTTTGATAATAAAAATAAAAAAAAAGAAGAAGAAAAATGATCTGGCAAAAATAAACATAATGTTTAGATTAACAGTTCTTCAGCTAAATAATCACACAGTGAGCTATGATCCTCAACTCTTCTATGATGATTAAGAAAGAAAATATGCATCCAAACTTGAAAGAAATCAAGTTTGGATGCAATTTTTAGATTTAGATACCTCAATATTACTATTTTTCATTACATTTTCTGGCTTTTGCTAGGAAATACATTAAAGAAAGAAAAAAACAAATAATTTTTTTCATTAGTTTATTGGTTTTTGGTTATTTAGGATTGTCAGTTGTGGGCAGCGGGATTTGAAATTTTGAAATAAAATTCCTTTTTTTTTGCATTTTACCACTCCCTCCCCCAAATAAAATAAAATACCCCCCTTCAGATTTGAAAAACCAATTTGTTTTTTGTAATGAAAAAATCCTATCAGCTCCCCCTCCCTCTTTGATTTCAAGTTGCCAAAATTCTGATCTCAGTAAGAAAAATGTATTTGATCCCCCTTGGGAACTATTGACAAATGATGACTGTGACTGCTGTTATGATGTTTATTCTCAATCAGTTGTTAATATTTTAGGATTATTAGATATTTGTCTCATAATTGTATAAATTATGGGATCATTTTTCAGTTGTAATCCAATTTTTGGCTCTTGGACTGTAAAATGGGTGAGATGCCAAATTTTAGTTCTACAAAGCCTAAGATTCATCCACCAATAGAAGCACCCTTATGTGCAGACTGTAGAAAAATGGATCTATCATTCTTTGACCCAGAATGTAATGGATGTAGAAGTCTTGTGTCATCATCAACTACATCTGTTTCTGAGGTTTTTGCCATTTTGAGGCAATGGACAAGACAAGTTCAATGTAAAATTGACCTATTTGTTCATGAGGTAAGATTTGATGCTCAATTTATGTAGTGGCAGTGGTTTTTCTTGTTTAAAATTTCAAAAATTTCCCATCTTCCATGACTAGTTTGTTAGTTGTTTCTATAGAGTGTTTGTTGTCAAAAAGTAAATTTCATCTTTTTCTTGAATCAGTATTGTTTTTTGTGGGCTAGGCTTTGTGAAGGTTCCTATATCTGGTATCAAGGAAAAAACGAAATTAATACTAAAAAAATAATATATAAAATATATTACGAAAATAATACTAAAAAAAACTTATACTATCAGAGTTCTGTAAATAAATAAATAAAAAAAAAAAAAAAAACTCAGCATGATCTCTTGGCAGTCTGAACCCTCACCCTCAAATGTGCCAAGCAGCAAATAGACTTTGGCTCACCTTTATGCAGCGTTTCCGAGCAACACACTATGTATAGCTTATGTTCAGAAATCACTGCTTAATCTTCAAAGAAATAAAGACCTGAAGTATAAGTAGAATGGTGAAGTAAAACTATATACACAGATATTATTGTAAAGTGAAAATTTTTTTGGAGAGGAATAGGTGGTAGCGTAATAGTATAATGGGGTTAAAACCTTTACTCATTTGAAATTGCAAACTTTTCCCATCTCTCATGGTTATTTTGTTAGTTGTTCCTTTGAAGTGCATGTTATCGTATAGCAAATTTTAGCTTTGTCTTAAATCATGTGAAGGTTACTGCAATTGGTATTAATAAGAATAAAATAAAGATAAATGAATAGCCTACAGCAAAAAAATTGGTGTTGGAGTTTGGTAAATGATAAAAGTGGCAAATTCTCTTGGCAGCCTGAGCCTTCATTGTCGAATGTACCAAGCAGCAAATAGAATTTGGCTGCACACCTATGTGCAACATTCCTGACAATACACTATGCATAGCTAATGATCAGAAATCACTGCTCAATCTTCAAAAAAATAAACACCTGAATTATAGTAGAATAGTGAAGGAAAGCCATGGATGCACACTGTTGATTCCTTAAAGTAAAGACTTCTGGGGGGGGGGGGGGAGCATGGATGGTATTATGATAGTGGTAATACCTTTTCTTGTCAGAAATTTCAAACTTTTTCCATCTTCCACAGCAGTTTAAGTAAATTCATTTTTGGGATGGGGCTTAGGTGCACACAGGTCCAAACTCCTGTAGAGAGGGATAAAGTGTTCTTTTTCTTTGTGTGAGAGAGAGGGGGGGGGGGCAGAGTTCGTGAACTGCCTGTTTTTACCTAATATTTTCAGATGCATCCTTCAGGTCTTTTTCAATTGGGAGGAGAAATACCCCCTATCGTTCTGCATACACAGGTATGAGAGGGTTAGTAATTAAGAAAAAATACAACTTTGTGTTTCATTCATTGTGTTAATTTAAGGTGTGGGGCATATGTTTTTGAACTTCTTATAGGCTACTTAGCTGTGCAATAATTTGGGGATTTTAAAGTCTGGTAAATTTGTATGTGAATATAAAGTAAGTTTCCATGTCCCACAATATTTTTTTCTTTGTTTACTGTCCAAAGAGGGGCCTCCATTGGCGGAGCAGTGGATATTCCCACCTATATTTCGGAAAATCTTTTTTTTGTGCGTTTTCTTAAAAAACTGGAGAAATTCTAAGATACTCCTACCCCTAAAGTTTAAAAAATTCCTTTTTGTATATCTTGATTTAAAAAAAAATCTTTCCTCCCTACATTTTCATGAATTGGGGCCACTATTGGTAAATGCTTTTAAAAACCAATTTAAAAAAGAAGGATAAGCATTTTCTGAGATTCTGAGATTAGTTTTCAAGAAATATAAATTTTGGTTTAAACAAAATTTTTAGTTTCAGATGTATTTAAGTTTCAGATCTTTTAATATTTTGGAAAGATCTTTAGTATCTATCAGGTCTTGGATAAAATTTGGTAGAATCAAAAGTTTTACCATGTGCCTTGCCTATATTTTGTATAATGCCATGCTATTTTTGATGCATAGGCTTAGCCTAGATCTCTTACCAACCTAGAACAACCTATCAATCTACAATTGAACAACCTAGACCATCAAACGTGACAAGACCAATCTGAGAAGCTAAAGTAAAAGGTATTGAAAAAATGTCTACAGTAATGATAAAGGAGAAGTAAGAACAAATATAAACAGTCAGAATACTTCCGTCAGCAACAATTACAACGAGTCACAAAAGTGAAGAACAAAGAAACATATGGCTCGAAGATAAGTGGCAGCAAGAATTAAAACTACTCGAAGACAGAAGTGAACAACAAAGAACAAAAGTGAAGAAAAAAGAAAATATGTGGCTAAAAGATGAGAAAAAGTGATTATTACAAGCAATCACGAGAAAGCGAGTATCAGTTTTTTTCAAAAATTGAGTGAAAAACTCCGTGCTCCCGGTACTATTTTACATATTGTATCGCTAAGAAATTGATGACTGACTGAAATTCCATACTATAAAAATTTCTGCCCATAAATCCCAAACCCTTATAATTTTTTATGTTACAATAATGAAAACAATTTGAACTCCTGCAGAGTTTGATAAAAATTATAGTTTCAGTTGGAGTCAGCATGTTTATTGAAACACTCAGGAATGTTTAAGCTTTCTCAATTTGCTCAACGACAGTAAGGTATATCCGGGTTACAGCAGTAGCTGGCAACCTAGTTAGAGACGATCACGTCCCATACTAAGAAATAAAATATCCCAAAACTTCTAAAAAAGAGCCATATCAAAACAAAAAGTACACTATTCGAAACGCCTTATCCGATACCCTTGTATATAAAGCTTACCGTCCCTTTGCTTGAACAACAAGGAAAATTAGCTGCAACCACGATATTCTGCATTGACGGTACGGTATCTATTTTTCTTTGCAGTTTATTTCTTCTGTTGTTTATTTCCGGTTGTTTATTTATTCCCGTTGTTTATTTTATTATTTCCTGTTGTTTATTTATTTTCCGTTGTTTGTTTATTCCGTTGTTTATTTCTTTGCAACTAACGGGCACTGGAACATCATAGGGAGCTGTTTAGTGGCTCATTTTAATGGAAATTGATGTTTCTAAAAAGCTTTTGTAGATAACGAAAAAAAAAAAATAGTTTTTATAATAGAATAAATAAAAAAAACTGCATTAATGTATAACACTAGCAAATCTTATTAACATCATTTTGCATATGAAGATCAAAATAGCATTTTTAGCTTTATAAACAGAATGTAGATATAGTTTTATGAAATGCAGTTATTTTTTCAGGGTATTCTCAAAAATCCGATTTGTCAATTAAAACTTGAATAATTCCCGAAAACTACAAGTAAAATAATTTTATTTCATCTCTCATTTCAAAGTTATAATTGTCTTCTTTAACCGAACTTTTTTTTAATTGACTCCTAAAGTGAGCATTTCTATAGCGTTGTTCTATATTTCCATAAAAAAAGAGCTTATTTTATTTTAGTTTTCAGGAACGAAGACTATACTGCCTTTCCATATCAAACAAACACAAAGTAGAAACAATAGGGAAATTTTTTTCCAAGACAGTGAAATTCAATTCAGTGGATATTTCGGCCCTATGTCCAAGGGCCATCTTCAGAACAACACCAGATACGTGATTTAAATAATTGGAACTGATCCACTCTCTTTGGGGGAGTTGGGGGGGGGGTGTTAGTTCGGAAAAATTAGAAAAATCGAGGTATTTTTATCTCAAGAACGGGTGAACAGATTTTCATGAAATTTGATATTTAGAAGGATATAATGTCTCAGAGCTCTTATTTTAAATCTCGACCAGATCTGGTGACATTGGGGGGAGTCGGAGGGGGAAGCCAGAAATCTTGGAAAACGCTTAGAGTTTTCGAGATCGGGATGAAACTTGGTGGTTAGAATAAGCAAATGCCGTAGATACCTGATTGACGTAACCGGATTGGATCCGCTCTCTTTGGGGGAGTTATGCGGTGTCCAGTGGTTTGGCGAGTTCGGTGCTTCTGGATGTGCTAGGACGATGAAAATTGGTAGGCGTGTCAGGGACCTGCACAAATTGACTTTATAAAGTTGTTTTCCCCGATTCGGCCATCTGGGGGGGGGGGGGGTGAAAGGAGAGAAAAATTAGAAAAAATGAGGTATTTTTAACTTACGAGTGGGTGATCGGATCTTAATGAATTTTGGTATTTAGAAGGACCTTATGTCTCAGAGCTCTTATTTTAAATCCCGACTGGCATTAAGCATCTGATTTTCCTTTTAAATCAATCTATTGATTCTTAGAAGTTCTTTGCTCTTATTTAAATTTAGCTGACTTTTTTGGGATGGATCAAACAGAATTTTGTCATTCAGCTTATAATTGTTTGCAATGAAGTGTATTTGGTACCTAATCGAAAACCTTGACCTTTCAGAACTTACAAAAGGAATTTGGTACATCCCAGACCTCTGACAATCCGAACGAGGAAGTAAAATTAGCAGAGATTTATCATAGAAATAATTTTTAGAATTTTGGGTTTGAGAATGCCATACGGAAGTATTTAATACTTATTAAATACTTTATTTAAGAAAAGGAGTAACGTTTTTGTTTCCGAAAGATTTTTAAGTTTTGAAGGTCGATGTAAAAAATTTCCAAGTATCCTTATTGCCCTATTTTGTAGTACCTGTAAGGGTTTTATATGCTTCCAAAATGTATTAAGATATACAACTGAGCAGCAGTTCAAATAAGAAGCAATTCGATAGTAGTAAATTATTTTTAATCTGGTAAATCAAAAAAATGTTCTTCACACGATACATCGACCCAATATTTTGAGCAAGTTTTAATCTTAAATACTCAATATGATTATGAAATGACAAAAGGAGATCAAGAAAAACTCCTAAATAACGATATGATTGGATAACGATACGATATGATATGATTGAAACAACGATAACGATATGATTGGACCCTACAGATTTTTTGATCACCAACCTGAAGCTCCTGACAAGAAATCTCTCGAGTGGCACGTTTTGAACAAACAAAAACCATAAATTTAGCTTTTGTAAAATTCGTTACTAGATTATTAGAAACAAACCATCGATTAACTGAGGTAACACTTATAGTCAAATTTTGATCAATGTCGATGAATCCCTAGCTTTAACTGTTATAGCTGTATCATCTGCAGATAGAATTGCATGGCTAATATTCTCTTGCAAACCTCGTGGAAGATTATTAATATAAATCAAAAATAAATGTGGACCTAATACTGAGCCTTGAGGGACACCAATATCAATCGGACTTTTTAAATTAGTCATTGTTCCACCGACATCTACTGTGATTTTGCGTCCGCACAGGTATGATTTAATAATTTGTAATTTCCTTTCCCTATTATGCCGAAATTTATCATTTTGTCAAGAAGAATTTCCTGATTTAAAGTGTCAAATGCTTGTTTTACATAATAGAAGACCGTAGCCGCATAGAAATCATCATCTAAAGAATCATTTGTTTCTAATAAAAGAGCTGCAACTGCGTTTTCTGTCAAAAAGTTTGTCCTAAATCCAAATTGATATTTGGCAAAGAAATTTATTTTATCCAAATAGCTAGAAATAATGCGAAACAAATTGCAATTGGACGATAATTACTTACATCAGATTTATCACCTTGTTTGTGCAACAAAATTACTTGGCCAATTTTCCATCTACTAGGAAATATACCTGAATTGATACTCAAATTGAAAATGTGGATAAGTGGTTCAAAAATAACTCCGGCAATGCTCTTTAACAAATTTGTTGATAGTTCATCATGTCCCATGGAATTATCGTTTTTTATATTTTTGATAATCTTTTGGAATTCTGCAAAACTAACTTGCCATTATTTGGAGACTTTTGGCTCTAACTCCAGGACGAACTGGTATATTACCAAAAAACATCGCCTGACTGGAGTTGAACATTTGAATTTCCATACCAAAACTTTTTTTTCTTGCAGTTTTTATCAAAAGAAGCAAACGTGAATGATCGGGATGGACTAACAGATATGACGATTTTGCATTATGTCTGTAAGGCAGGAGCACCAGGGGTTGGCGACCCAGAGCTAAGTGCTGAGGTATATTGGGATTACTAACGTTTTATGATATTGGCATTTCTTGTGTTTTTTACTTATATCTCTAGTACATGTTTGTATCTATTATTTATAAGTCTATTATTTTGTTTATCATTACCTAACATTATTAATTATGCTGGTATATCTAATATTGAGTAAGAACTTTGTACAAATTATGCCACCTTAGTATCAGGATACCTAACCTTAGACCTAAGATCGTCCTGTGCCTCCAGAGGCACCTAGGGCATCCACCAGAAGCCGTCAATCATCCCTCATGTGCGCCGCAGCAAGAACATCCTCTCACGTTGGTTGAAGGGAAGCATTTATGTTTCGCAGGTCAGTCTGATAGATGTACCTGAGCGTATTGCGTGGCCTGCCTCTTCTTCTTCTTCTTCTTTCTGGTTGCCCCTGGAACGCCACTTTCCGGATCTGGATTCGTCCATACGAAGTACATGCCCGAGATCTTTCCACCGACATGTCCTAATGACATGTGTCACTATGGGTTGTCCGGTCATTCGTCTGACCATCTCATTAGAGATTTTTGTGACCAATGGATGTTTAGCCTCCAGAGACATATATTCTCGAAAGCTAGCATTCGCCTTTCTTTTGTCTTATTCGGATGCCAGGTTTGAGAAGCATATAACAGGACGGATATATCTTTTTAAGTTGATCTCGTATTTATAACTGTGCTCCCATGGTATTTAGATTCTAGAACCTGCTCAATGTCCTGGTTATCGCATCTCAGGTAAAAAGGTGACTTCCGTTACTGCCATACTTATGTGTCTTATCAACGTTGATTCTTATATTCATAATTCAGCCTCTGTCACGTACAGCTTCTATTAATTGTTGTAGTCTCTGTTTACAGGACTCAATGAGCGTGATATTGTCGGCAAAGTCTAAATTGTTAATTTAGTCTTCTACGTATAATGGTGCAAGGTGGTGCAAGTGTTATGCTTCTGGTGCAATTGTTACGGAACAGAAGGTCAATGACAAGGGCAAACAGGAAAGGGGACAAGACACAGCCTTGTTTAACACCAGAAAGGACACGAAAGCATCTTGTCCTTCCTTCTGTCGTTTTAATACTACATTCAGAGTCTCTGTATAGAGCAATTATGAGGGCTACCAATTTCTCAGGGATCCCATAAAAGGTTAATAGTTTCTATAGCCTCCCGATGCAGCGACTCAAAGGCCTTTTCAAAGTATATAAATGCCTTGCACAATTTACTTTGCCACTCTCGGTTATCATATAATAACACCTGATCAAATCGGTATCTGAACGTCCTGGTCTACACTCACGTTGCTCTTCTCTCAAGTACTTGTCGAGTGGACCCTGTATTCTGTGGAGGATTATTAGTGCAAGAAGTTTACCAAGTATGGACGAGAGACTAATGCCTCGCCAATTCCCAGGTAGTGTCTTATCGCCTTTTTTTTGAAGAGTTTTATGAGTGTGCTCAGCTTCCAATCTGTTGGTACTTTTTTGTGTCATCCAAATTTTTCGGAACAAGGACAGCCATATAGATATGCATGAAGTATGAGGATAAAGCATTGCACATTACAATATTTTGCCACTGGTGTATAGTTATACTGTGTGATACATCGATGTGTGTAGGATGATTGCTTTGACTCTGAAAAAATACTTCTTGAGATAACAGCCAAGTGTAACTTTTTGTCGCTCAGGTTTTTAATTCCGGTAGGGATCAAAAATCACAGGGATTGTGGCAATTTCCGTAGACACATGTGCCCAAAAATAATGTCATCCAAGGCTCTTAATTTTTCAATCAAAAGTGGTTGTTTTGTCCTTTTCTAGATACAGGAGTTGGTGATCTTGTCTGACCAGTGAATACCCATGTCTGAAAAAGATCAACTTATCTTGATACATCACACTAAAGGTAATACACAGCAGCGGAAAGTCCTATGCTCCCCATTAAAATTTTTCGACACAGATCTAAAACTATACAAGATTCATGACCCTGCCTTCGCGTGCACGCAATGACAAATGTTTCCGGTGGAAAACCAAGTAGCAACTCTGGCTCTGGCGTTTATGCTCAGAGTCTAATTACGCGCTATGAAATGTGTCTTGTTTGGAAAATATAGTTATACTGTGTGATACATCGATGTGTGTGGGATGATTATTTTCCTATCCCTTGACAGATTTTTTTTAGCCACTTGGACAACACCCAAGATCTCACATCAATACGAAGAAGATGTTGCTGTTTTAATAACAATCATTGTCAATAAACTTAAATAAACACAACCCCTCCAAACACATTTTTATTTTATTTTATCGTTCCAAATGCGAACGGGGCTTAAGAAAAGCAGCTGTACTATCTACTTTTTGGAACATACAGCTCATTAGATATCATCAATACAGTTGAACCCTAGGCTTCATAACTTGTACAAGATTATTCAAAATTCATTGTTGGCATTAACAGGTATCTGGCTCATGTATCAAAATCTGCGAAAGTATGTGAAAATGTAAGCTCACAATATAGTTTTTTTTTTCAATTTCAAGTTATTTAAGGTAAATTGTCAATTAAGAAAACATCTAAATAGTTTGTTTTAAACAGGACTGTCAAAGGACAAGGGTTCGAGTCCTGGTGTCACAGATTATTTGGTTGGAACGATGGTTAGTGGTGGGACTCTGCATACTCAGCCATAGTCGACCCAGCTTTAAATGGGTACCAGGAGAAATCGGTGTTTTTGTCTTTAAGGGTCCATGTCATATACATTTAAAATACTTGCCAAAAAATGATGCTTCCTTGTGGCATATATGCTCTTACAGAACTGAAAGAAAGATACTACGTGTGTTCAAGTAAAACATGACCGATCTTTTTTCATCACACAACATTTGAAACACTGGAAGCTGCATTTTTTTTTTTTTTTTTTTTTTTTTTTTTTTTTTTTTTTTTTTTTTTTTTTTTTTTTTTTTTTTTTTTTTTTTTTAGGTAAACCAACAAAACAGAGAGTTTCATTGTCAATAAAAAACTGGAAAGGAATTTCTTTTCGACCTGAAATAGTTCGAACTCTCCATTCAGACATCAAACTACAAAAACATATTTTTTTTTTTTGTGTTTTTGTGTATATTTTGAGGAGAGGGGATTATTCATTGATTTTATTGATTGCAAGTCAAAGTACATGAGAAAAAAAATTACCTGATATTTTGCATTCTAACAATATAGAAACCACGCTAAGTATTTCACTTTAAACAACAAGTATACCGTGATTAACAAGAAGATAACTGAAAGGTTAAAAGACGTGAAAGGTAGAAAGGAAGAAAATAAAATACAGAGCAAAAAATGGATCGAATGTAACTAAAGAAGTGGACATATAACATTTTTTAATTTGTGTTGAATGGTACAAGTAAAGAGAATTCGTAAAAGGACGTGTTAGTGCCTGTGTCTCAATGCTAAACAATCACTAGTGATCCTGCAGAGCATGCAATTAGAATTTTGTCGGTATTTTGACGTAAGTATGATTTAAGATTTAACATTTGCAATTACTTCACTGGAGAAATGTGCTAATTTCAGAGTTGTTATGATAATTTCAATGTGGAAATGGACCAATCCAAACACTGAAATTACTTTTTTGATCATGCTTTTACCATATGATTGAGCGTGCCTTTTAATACTAAGAGTAAAATTTAAAGAAATTATGAAAATAGCTAAATAATTTGAAATAACAGTAATAAAGAGAGAGAGAGAACGGTTTATTACACAACTTTCATAGCTCTTGGCTAATTTGTAGTTGCAAAAACATTACATGTTAAACATATATGTAAAAAAAAAATGGTAAAACATTACATGTTAAACATAGGTAAACATAAACATAGATAAACATAAACATTACAACCTTACATGTTAAACATAGACTTAAAAAGAGGCCCAAATGAATTACAATATCGGTATGTTCGTGCACGTATAGGTGTCAGTTTGAATTAAGAATGTCTGAATAAATGTAATTCAAAATCGTGCTTATTTGAGTTTTAACCTGTTTTGAATGGTACAATTAAACAGAATAGGCAAGAGTTCGCATCTGCACCTATGAATTCATGATTTTCTTTCTATTTCTATATAGTTTCATTTATTTTGATTATTTTTTTGACTTTTTAAGGTGGCAAGGAGGCTATTAGACTTAGGAGCTGATATTCGTGCAAGATGCCGGTGGAGTCATATGACTGCAGTACATTTTGCCACATTTTTTAACAGTGCCCGAACGTTGCGGTGGCTTATTGAAAGTGACCCAGGTATTCAAGATTCTTTTGTTGAGTCTGTATAATAGTTCAGAGGTCGTTGGTTAGAATTTTGTTAATTTAAATTTAAATGTTTTAATCTTCAAGAAATCAGGAAAGTTCTACCAATCTTTAATGGCTGTAATTAGGTAGCATTCAGAAAAAATATACAGGTCGTAAATATATAGATGTATGTGTTTAATAATCCCTAGCTTAACCATTGAAACTAAATTTATGTACAAAGAAGTATCATTACAGTGAATACTGGGTTCAGGAAACCACTATATAAAGAATTCCGCTTAAGGCTGCTTAAGAAACAAAGTCAGAGAAGGTTAAACTCTGTTTCGAAAGCCTGTCGAGTATCACAAGGTTATGTCCTTGCAACCTGAAATCAGCGTTAGTAGATAGGGTTAAACAATTAGAATCTACTAATATTAAATAAAAAAAACTAATTTTTTTAGCTGAAAGTAAGGAGCGACATTAAAACTTAAAACGAACAGAAATTACTCCGTATATGAAATGAGTTGTCCCCTCCGCAATCCCTCGCTCTTTACGCTAAAGCTTTAAATTGTTTTAAAAAGTAGAATTGTGGCAAAGAGTCAACTTTAGCGTAAAGAGCGAGGGATTGCGGAAGGGACAACTCATTTCATATACGGAGTAATTTCTGTTCGTTTTAAGTTTTAATGTCGCTCCTTACTTTCAGCTAAAAAAATTAGTTTTTTTTATTTAATTTCTGAACGTTTTTGAATTAATGCATGTTTGGTGTTGGCTCTCCGCACATAAATTATTAAAATGAAATTTGTATATTAATTCTTTTTTTGGCTAAATGGCTTTCTCTTAGTTTTGATCAGACGATTTTGAGAAATAAGGGTGGAGAAGGAGGCCTAGTTGCCCTCCAATTTTTCGGTTACTTAAAAAGGCAACTAGAAATTTTAATTTTTAACGAACGTTTTTATTAGTAAAAAATATACGTAACTTAAGAATTAACTTACGTAACAAACTTTCATAACCTTATATTTTTATTATGTATACGAGGGGATTTGTACCCTCGTTAATACCTCGCTCTTTACACTAAATCGTAAGTTTTGTCCCAATTCTTTAAGAATGACCCCTTAAAGAATAAATAGTTGAAATTACTAAAAATACTTTAGCATAAAGAGCAAGTATTTATCTCCTCCTAAATACCTCGCTCTTTATGCTAAAGTATTTTTAGAACCCCTCATATGCGTAATAATCTCTGTTCGTTTTAAGTTTCAATGCTACTTCTTCCTTTCATTTGAAAAAACGTTTTCATGTTTATTTTTCATTGTTTTCTTATAGTAATGCTAGAGAATCCTGCGCCCTTGTCATTGAATTTTTCTTCCCCATGACAGATTCCTCCAAGGAAAGATCCTCCAACATAGCCCCCTCTCCTCAGCCCCACCCCCAAACAAAATAAAATCCCCCTGAAAACGTCTGTACACTTCCCAATAACCATTACTATATGTAAACACTGGTCAAAGTTTGTAACTTGCAGCCCCTCCCCCAGGGATAGTGGGGGAGTAAGTCATCCCCGAAGACATAGTTATTATGGTTTTCGACTATGCTGAACAAAATGACTATCTCAAAATTTTGATCCGTTGACTTTGGGAAAAAAATGAGCGTGGGAGGGGGCCTAGATGCCCTCCAATTTTTTTGGTCACTTAAAAAGGGCACTAGAACTTTTCATTTCCGTTAGAATGAACCCTCTTGCGACATTCTAGGACCACTTGGTCGATACGATGACCCCTGGGGAAAAGAAAAAAAAAAAAAACAAAAAAAAAAAAAACAAACAAATAAACACGCACCCGTGATTTGTCTTCTGGCAAAAAATACAAAATTCTACATTTTTGTAGATAGGAGCTTGAAACTTCTACAGTATGGTTCTCTGTTACGCTGAATCTGATGGTGTCATTTTCGTTAAGATCCTACGACTTTTAGGGGGTGTTTCCCCCTATTTTCCTAAATAAGGCAAATTTTCTCAGGCTCGTAACTTTTGATGGGTAAGACTAAACTTGATGAAACTTATATATTCAAAATCAGCATTAAAATGCGATTCTTTTGATGTAGCTATTGATATCAAAATTCAATTTTTTAGAGTTTTGGTTACTATTGAGCCGGGTCGCTCCTTACTACAGTTCGTTACCACGAACTGTTTGAAAGTATCAGTTATGCAATTCGTCCATTGTTTACATATAGTATATGTTATTGAGAAAGGAGGATGTGTTTGGCCTTTACTTTCCAAAAAGACGAAGAGCACTCAGTTGATCCAACGTTAGAATGGCTTACAGTATGAAAATCTCTGGTATAATGATTGTGTGCTACTTATAGTTAAAGCACAAAAAATAGGGCTTCTGATTCGTTTGTAACGCAACCTGGCGCTACTTCTTCTAAGTACTTGGATAAATGAGGAGACGCTTCTGCATAATCTAATCACTGGAGTCAGATTCTGAGCCCTGCAATGTGCTGCTACGGCTGATATCAAACTCTGTATCCAGTATTATCAAGTTTAGATCAAACCCACTGCGCCACTACAGGACGAACATGGCTTTAGTAGCATCTACTTAAGCCCTTCCAATCTGTTATAAACATAGGTAGATGGCGATGAGGTATATCTACATGCTATATTTTGTTAAAAAAGAATTGACACATTAACTTTTGTTTCCAATGTTATATTTTGCGCTCGAGTTACGTTTGACTTGTTCACGCCCAGTAACGTTTTGTTCTCGTTTAACGTCAGAATAAACTATTTACAATTTGCATTATTTTTTATGTGCATTATGTTTAATACTAATTGAAAATGAAGTTCATTGAAATAGAATAAAATGCTATGTTGTAAACAACATCTCAAACAACATACGACCCAGGCCTTCTCATCTATTACAAACAAGTATACGGAGAAAAAGTATGATTTGAGCTAAAGGGTGTCTCACAAAGAACACCAGATTTAAATATACTATAAATTGAATTCACCACGCGTTTACGAATTTAGACCACATAAATTAACCTGGAAAGCAAAAGTATAGTATTGAAACATAACCTCAATGATCAGTGATTACAACAAATGCAAAAACAATGTTGCCAGCAACAACAAATAAAATTAAGTGGCTTTTTAAATATGGCTTTCTTTTTGAGACACCCTTATGTTGGTTGGTGATTTGCTTAATCTAGGTGAAAAGTGTAAAGATACTCTAGAGTCAATGGTAGAACACAGGGCGTCGAATCAAGGATCCAGTTGCTGGATCTTTTTTTCATTGGAAATGGTAGCAAGTCTGTCACCCAAGCGTGTGGCAGCTGGGATCGAACCCCTTGCTCCGTATTGCCAAGCAGAGAATCAGTCCATTGCGCTAACACAAGGTCAATCTATGATATATAAAAAAATGTAAAAATTTCTTTAGTTTATTTATTACTGCACTGTTATCATTTTTGAAGCCAAAGGCAAGTTTTCCGATTAACGGGATATTGAGATAGCTAAGCCATAGACATATGTCTAGAATCAGAATTTCGTTCTAGATCAAATATAACATTCATTTGCGTTAAAGATTTACTTTAACCCCCCTTTCTTGTAAAAGATATAATAAATGACCATTAGGGCCTAAAACGCCATTTCACAAACCTATTAGTATCTGTGTCCTTCCGATCTGTTGTTAGCATAAGTAGATAACGTTAAAGCTTTCGAGCTTAGATAATAAACTTTGAAGTTCAAATTCAAGTTACTGCTTTCGCTATTTGTCCCCACTATCCTCGCTTAAGGCTGTGTATATCCTCACATTTAAATTATAACTTTAAATGTAAGGTAAAATGCTATTTTAAAAATATGAATATTCGAGTCCTTCCAGTCTTTGACGAACATACATGAATAATAAATATAATAAATGTATATCTGTATATCTGTACTAGTAAATATGATTTGAACCTCTATCTTGTTCAAATCATAAACTCCGAAGTTTGCCTTCAGTTTTAAGAAATAAGTTAAACACTGTTTCGCAAAACTCCTCAGTAACACTATCTCAAGGCTATAAAATCTAAGAGAAGCTTAGATAGATGGGGATAGAGCACATAGAATCTTTTAATCATAAACTTTGAG
Organism: Artemia franciscana; assembly: GCF_032884065.1. Lineage (NCBI taxonomy): Eukaryota > Metazoa > Arthropoda > Branchiopoda > Anostraca > Artemiidae > Artemia > Artemia franciscana. The sequence goes on along the minus strand of NC_088879.1, from coordinate 11,684,271 downwards.
GTTTAACTGCAATTACCATTTTATATCCTGTTATTCACATTAAAATCATCACTTAATGTTATTTAAAATATAACGTCAGAGTAATGAGGTCAAAGGCTATTTTGTAAATCTGTTTACCAACACCAAAGTCCTTTCAGTCTGTGACGAATATAGGTAGATGACAGTAAACTAGTATTTGATTTGGTATATACCTGGCTAACATTAGTCTTTGCGTCAATTTAAATTCTAGGAGGGGAGAAAAAAATTTCGTTGGCTCATTTTTTAGTGTGTTGTTGCCAGTTTTCTTCTTATGCCATATTTTTACCATTAGCATGTAATTTGCTGCAAAATATAAGTCCATCCTTTTTAATGTTTGTAAATGGATGTAATTCAGCAAAGCTTAACCATTGTTCTCAAGGACGTATCCAGTACTTCCGTTTAGTTTTTTTGGAGGGGGGGGGGTAATTTTTTCGAAAGGGGTTCCAACAAAACTTAAAAAAACACCAAAAACTTGTTGAGATGCATTTTTTTACGTTTTTACGAGTCGGATGAATTTTTTTTTTTTTTTTGGGGGGGGGGCTCAAACCCGGTAAACACGCCCTCCTCCCTGGGTCTGGCCTTAATCATTCTATTCTGCTAAGGAAGATGTTATCCAATGAAAAATTAATATTTGAAGTTGTATATATTGTTATCGTACGTTTCTTATGTCTTCTTCAAACCGCAAAATAAACTTCAAAAATAATGTTCAGCAGAAGGATAAGCTACATCTTAGCTACTGAATTATAATTATTGTCTTACTGTTGATGTTTTAAGATCGTGGGAGTACAAAATTTTTATTCGAAGTTGCATCTAATGTTCAAACTATGCAAATCAAGCGAACTAATTAGGAAACGTCTATGTACAGCGATGTCTCTCAACCCTTTTGGGTTTATCTGAAGTTATTTGTAATATGCTTATATTTATAATTTGTTCATGTTTTATGTTCAAAAAAAGTTATGTGCAAATATATATCAAATTATAGTGAACGAAGTAAAGCAAAACGAGGTTCCAATGTCACTAGGCAATTCTTTAATTTGATGTCCAGCTTTCGAAAGTCTTTCTTGATTTTTGGACTTGGAACTTGACGAACATCAGCTAAGCAAAACTCGAAATTTTTTGCAAATTTTTTTCTTGACAGAAGTTGAGTGATAAATATACCTTTTATAGGATAAACGAGCTGTTCTTTTTTTGTTGTTGTTTGTTGTTGTTTTTGTTGTTGTTTGTTGTTGTTTTTGTTGTTGTTTGTTGTTGTTTTTGTTGTTGTTTGTTGTTGTTGATTTGGTTTCTTGCGAATTGAAAATGGGCTGATGAATCACTTATATTCATCAACTTAAAGCGAGCGGATTCACTAATCTGGTTCACTAATATTGACCAATTGACAGTTTCATTCATAGGTTTCATCAGTTTTTTTTCGGGGTTTATTGACACCTGAAAACTGCCGAAAATATCTTTTGGATATTTTAAGATTTCTACACTCGTGGTATTTTCTTAAATAACGGAAGCTTGATATATTTCAGAGGGAGGGACAAATTTAACAAGGTTTATTAATTTGGACCCAAATACTTGTGCAGAATATGCTTCTAAGAGGAGGGGGAGTTAGAAAAAGGTAGTTTGACAGGTTGACAGTTTCATTCATAGGTTTCACCAGTTTTTTTCTTTCTTTTCGGGGTTTATTGACACCTGAAAACTGCCAAAATATCTTTTGGATATTTTAAGATTTCTACAATCGTGGTATTTTCTTAAATAACTTAAGCTTGATATATTTCAGAGGGGGAGACAAATTAAACAAGGTTTTAAAATGAAAAGAAATAGTAAGCTGTCAAGTTTTTACAAAGGCAAATTTTATTAATTTGAACCCAAATACTTGTGCAGAATATGCTTCTAAGAGGAGGGGGAGTTAGAAAAAGGCAGTTTGACAGGTTGACAGTTTCATTCATAGGTTTCACCAGTTTTTTTCTGTTTTTTCGGGGTTTATTGACACCTAAGAACTGCCAAAATATCTTTTGGATAATTTAAGATTTCTACAATCGTGGTATTTTCTTAAATAACGGAAGCTTGATATATTTCAGAGGGAGAGACAAATTTAACAAGGTTTATTAATTTGGACCCAAATACTTGTGCAGAATATGCTTCTAAGAGGAGGGGGAGTTAGAAAAAGGTAGTTTGACAGGTTGACAGTTTCATTCATAGGTTTCACCAGTTTTTTTCTTTCTTTTCGGGGTTTATTGACACCTGAAAACTGCCAAAATATCTTTTGGATATTTTAAGATTTCTACAATCGTGGTATTTTCTTAAATAACTTAAGCTTGATATATTTCAGAGGGGGAGACAAATTAAACAAGGTTTTAAAATGAAAAGAAATAGTAAGCTGTCAAGGTTTTACAAAGGCAAATTTTATTAATTTGAACCCAAATACTTGTGCAGAATATGCTTCTAAGAGGAGGGGGAGTTAGAAAAAGGCAGTTTGACAGGTTGACAGTTTCATTCATAGGTTTCACCAGTTTTTTTCTGTTTTTTCGGGGTTTATTGACACCTAAGAACTGCCAAAATATCTTTTGGATAATTTAAGATTTCTACAATCGTGGTATTTTCTTAAATAACAAGCTTGATATATTTCAGAGGGGGAGACAAATTTAACAAGGTTGTAAAATGAAAAGAAATAGTAAGTTGTCAAGGTTGTACAAAGGCAAATTTTATTAATTTGAAACCAAATACTTGTGCAGAATATGCTTCTATGAGGAAGGGGAGTTAAAAAAAGGCAGTTTGCATGACAAACATAGAAAATTAAGGAAAATTGGCAAAAATCTTTTGGTTTTATAGAGTGGGACCGGGCTTAAAGGCTCAAAGGCACACCTATTTTTACGTATGGATCTTTTCCTTAAGAGACCAGTGTCTTTTTCTATCCTGTAGTGCAGCATCCGGAATTAATTTGGATTTCACTTTTAGATATTGATATTGACGACCCTTGTCACGAATATGACAATGGCTCAGCGCTTCACATGGCAGCCGGAAGTTTGAGCTTGGAATCAGCCAGGGTTCTTATGGAATATGGTGCTAATCCATCGTTAAAGGTAAATTAGAAAAAAATGGCGAATCGCTTCACATGGCAGCTGGAAGTTTGATATTGGAACTAATAAAGTTCTTATTGAATGTAATGTCAATTCATCTTTAAGGTGGGTTAAAAAGCGAAAAAAAAGATATTTCTTATTTTGCTGTCATTTGATCCGATAAATACACATAAATGCCCAAATGAAATAGTCAAAACATTTGTTTTTATCAATTATGAATATAATATTAGGGATTTTATTACTGTTTATCTACGTAGGGATTATATTATGGATTATTAGGGATTGCTGTTTATCTACTAATATAGTAGTAGGTATATAATATGGATATATGTAATAGGGATATATATACATGTAATATATAATAGGTATATAATATTAGGGATTACTGTTTATCTATGAGGATAAAGGGCAAAGATAAGATATGCAAGTAAGCAATAAGAAGTTAGTTTCATTGAATATTACGTACTCTCAAAGCTAGGAAAAAAAGATTGAAAGAATGATTAGGGGAGGGGTATTTTATGTCCAGGTATTTAATGCCAGAGTATTAGATGGTTCAGTAGCTTTTCTTCAAGGATCTGTTCTTGGTCCCCTGTTATTTCTAATTTTTATAAATGACTTATGTAGAGCTTTTAATATGATTGCGTATGATCTTGAATTTGGATGTGATGGTGAAAAAGTAATTGTTCCCAGCTTTGCGGATGACACTCATATAACTGTGGCTGCACAAACAGGAATTCAGTTATTGAGTCGTATTAGTTCTTGTCTGGAGTTTGTACAAAAGTGGCTGAAGCTTAATAAGTTAAATTTGAATTATAGTAAATCTTGCTTTTTATTGTATGGTAGGAGCTCAAATTATTACCCTTGGATAGACAGACTTAATATTGCTGATATGAGTATTTTAAGAATAAATTGTACAAAATACCTAGGAGTTTTGATTGATGAATGTCTCAGTTTTAGAGAACATATAGATTATATTAGTCTTAAACTCGCTAGGAATGTTGGCATTTTAAGAAAGTTGAAGTATAATTTCCCAATAGATATTTTATGAACACTGTATTATTCCTTAATTCATCCTTATCTGCTATATTGTTGTAATGTTTGGGGTAGTACATTTCCTTCTCATCTCCATCATATTCGAGTTTTGCAGAATAAAGTGCTTCGAGTGTTATGTGCTGTAGGTTTTAAAGACTCGGTACAAAATAGGTATATAGATTGCAAAATCTTGCCTTTAGCAGGACTTATTACTTTTTATCGAAGCCTGTTTATATATAAATATTTTCAAAATTGTTTACCAATATGTTTTAAAAGTATGTTTGAATTAGGAAGTAATATTCATACACATTCTACAAGACAGTCCGATATAATTCGTCGTCTGCTTGCTATTACCCGTAGATCTCAATTTTCTATTCTGCATCTAGGACCCCATGCATTGAATTGTTTACCTACGACTTTGAAAAACATGGACAATTTTCTCGAATTTCGGCTGGAATTAAAGCTATTTTGCCTTAATATTTATGGTTTTGATAGTTGAGTGGACCTCAAGTGGAGCGAAGATGTTGGTTTTGTTTTAGGCGATACTGGTCAAGTGGTTCTAGTTTCTTTTTGTTTTGTCTTTTTTGAAGGGTAATTCCGTATCGATTGAAATGCACGGTAATTGAATCTTTTTTCATCTTCTTTTCTTTTCTTTTTTCTTTTCCTTTTCTTTTCTTTTTTTCTTCTTCTTTTTTGTATTGTTTTTATTTGTATCTGTATTCGGGTTGTAAGCTCAAACAAGCTTTGCTTCGGGCCATTTGCTTGTTTTGTTTTGTTATTCATATTAATAAACCCATCTTTCTCTCTCTCTCTCCCAGGCATTTAATGCCAGAGTGTTAGATGGTTCAGTAGCTTGTGTCTGTTTCCAGATGATATAAATAGTACCTTCTGTATGTGTGCTAATAATTATAATTTTAATAATATAAGTTTATTTTTTTTGAACCAACTAAAAATAAAGTGTAAAATAAACCTATTTAGTGGTTGAATTGAATTAAACAGAAAAAATCCCAGGGACTATTCACTGTTCCACTAATTTGTGCTTAGGATACTCTGGGTTCCTATGGCTTAGGCGGACAAAATTTCTTTTTGGAATGCCGTCAAGGGTTATTTTGGCTGTAAAAGTCAAGGTTTTATATCTATGCCTGTTAAGATTATTTTCTACTATTTTCACAATTTATTTTCATTAAAAAAATTAGTCTATTTTTTATGTTCTAGAGCCTCTTTGTTTGCAAAACACCAAATTAATAGATGTTAACATTTTTAGATGTTTTTATCCCAAAATAGTGCCAAGCCCAGTTGAAGTTTCTCTTTTTGAAATTAAGAATCAATTGACAAAAGGCTTTATGGACGTGTTTGGGCACCAGGAGAATGTGGAAGCTCCCCAGGGGGAGTTTTAGGATCCTTGCCGTATGGAAATTTTTGTAAAAATAAACAAATAGAAATTGTTATAATAAACAGATATATGAATATATAGTTATAATAAGCAAATATAAGCAAAATAAGTTATAAATAGTTACGATGATAAGTTATAAATAAGAAAGATAATTATAAATAAGCAAATATAAATAGCTATAATAAACAGATATTAAAAGGTATAAATAGTGCAAAAATATAGGAAACAAAACATGCCTTGCACGAACAGATGGCATATACTAAGGGAAGAGGACTGCACCTGCCACAAGAAGAATGAATCTTCTTAAGGGGAGTTTTAAAATTCCTTTCATATAAAAATTGTGTAAATTGAGCGCATATGTAATAGGAAACAAAACAGATGCTGTACGAACAGATGGCATAAACTAAGGGAAGAGGACTGCACCTGCCACAAGAAGAATGAATCTTCTTAAGGGGAGTTTTAAAATCCCTTTCATAGAAAAATTGTGTAAATTGAGCCATATGTAATAGGAAGCAAAACAGATGTTGCACGAACAGATGGCATATACTACGAGGAAGAGGACTGAACCTGCCACAAGAAGAATGACTCTTCCTAAGGGGAGTTTTAAAATCCCTGTCATACAAAATTGTGTAAATTGAGCCATATGTAATAGGAAGCAAAACAGATGTTGCACGAACAGACGGCATATACCAAGAGGAAGAGGACTGCACCTGCCACAAGAAGAATGACTCTTCCTAAGGGGAGTTTTAAAATCCCTGTCATACAAAAATTGTGTAAATTGAGCGCATATGTAATAGGAAACAAAACAGATGTTGCACGAACAGACGGCATATACTAAGAGGAAGAGGACACAAGAAGAATGAATTCCTAAGGGGAGTTTCAAATTCCTTTCGTCTAAAAATTGTGTAAATTGAGCACATATGTAATAGGAAACAAAACATATGTTGTACGAACAGATGGCATATACTAAGGGAAGAGGACTGCACCTGCAACAAGAAGAATGAATTCCTAAGGATAGTTTCAAAATCCCTTTCATATAAAAATTGTGTAAATTGAGCGCATATATAATAGGAAACAAAACAGATGTTGTACGAACAGATGGCATAAACTAAGGGAAGAGGACTGCACCTGCCACAAGAAGAATGACTCTTCCTAAGGGGAGTTTCAAAATTCCTTTCATATAAAAATTGTGTAAATTGAGCGCATATGTAATAGGATGCAAAGCAGATGTTGCACGAACAGACGACATATACTACGAGGAAGAGGACTGCACCTGCCACAAGAAGAATGACTCCTCCTAAGGGGAGTTTCAAAATCCCTGTAATACAAAAATTGTGTAAATTGAGCGCATATGTAATAGGATGCAAAGCAGATGTTGCACGAACAGACGACGTATACTACAAGGAAGAGGACTGCACCTGCCACAAGAAGAATGACTCCTCCTAAGGGGAGTTTTAAAATCCCTGTAATACAAAAATTGTGTAAATTGAGCCATATGTAATAGGAAGCAAAACAGATGTTGCACGAACAGACGGCATATACTAAGAGGAAGAGGACTGCACCTGTCACAAGATGAATGACTCTTCCTAAGGGGAGTTTCAAAATTCATTTCGTCTAAAAATTCTGTAAATTGAGCACATATGTAATAGGAAACAAAGCATATGTTGTACGAACAGATGGCATATACTAAGGGAAGAGGACTGCACCTGCAACAAGAAGAATGAATTCCTAAGGGGAGTTTCAAAATTCCTTTCATATAAAAATTTGGTAAATTGAGCGCATATGTAATAGGAAACAAAACAAATGTTGCACGAGCAGATGGCATAAATTAAGGGAAGAGGACCGCAGCTGCAACAAGAAGAATGAATTCCTAGGGGTAGTTTCAAAATCCCTTTCATATGAAAATTGTGTAAATTGAGCGCATATGTAATAGGAAACAAAACAGATGTTGTACGAACAGATGGCATAAACTAAGGGAAGGGGACTGCACCTGCAACAAGAAGAATTAATTCCTAAGGGCCCTTTCATATAAAAATTGTGTAATATTGAGCGCATGTGTAATAGGAAACAAAACAGATGTTGTGCGAACAGATGGCATATACTAAGGGAAGAGGACTGCACCTGCAACAAGAAGAATTAATTCCTAAGGGCCCTTTCATATAAAAATTGTGTAATATTGAGCGCATGTGTAATAGGAAACAAAGCATATGTTGTACGAACAGATGGCATATACTAAGGGAAGAGGACTGCACATGCAACAAGAAGAATGAATTCCTAAGGGGAGTTTCAAAATTCCTTTCATATAAAAATTTGGTAAATTGAGCGCATATGTAATAGGAAACAAAACAAATGTTGCACGAGCAGATGGCATAAATTAAGGGAAGAGGACCGCAGCTGCAACAAGAAGAATGAATTCCTAGGGGTAGTTTCAAAATCCCTTTCATATGAAAATTGTGTAAATTGAGCGCATATGTAATAGGAAACAAAACAGATGTTGTACGAACAGATGGCATAAACTAAGGGAAGAGGACTGCACCTGCCACAAGAAGAATTAATTCCTAAGGGGAGTTTCAAAATCTCTTTCATATAAAAATTCTGTAAATTGAGCACATATGTAATAGGAATCAAAACAGATGTTGTACGAACAGATGGCATAAATTAAGGGAAGAGGACTGCACCTGCAACAAGAAGAATGAATTCCTAGGGGTAGTTTCAAAATCCCTTTCATATGAAAATTGTGTAAATTGAGCGCATATGTAATAGGAAACAAAACAGATGTTGTACGAACAGATGGCATAAACTAAGGGAAGAGGACTGCACCTGCAACAAGAAGAATTATTCCTAAGGGCCCTTTCATATAAAAATTGTGTAAATTGAGCGCATGTGTAATAGGAAACAAAACAGATGTTGTGCGAACAGATGGCATATACTAAGCGAAGAGGACTGCACCTGCAACAAGAAGAATGAATTCCTAAGGATAGTTTCAAAATCCCTTTCATATAAAAATTGTGTAATATTGAGCGCATGTGTAATAGGAAACAAAACAGATGTTGTGCGAACAGATGGCATATACTAAGGGAAGAGGACTGCACCTGCAACAAGAAGAATTAATTCCTAAGGATAGTTTCAAAATCCCTTTCATATAAAAATTGTGTAATATTGAGCGCATGTGTAATAGGAAACAAAACAGATGTTGTGCGAACAGATGGCATATACTAAGGGAAGAGGACTGCACCTGTCACAAGATGAATGACTCTTCCTAAGGGGAGTTTCAAAATTCCTTTCGTCTAAAAATTCTGTAAATTGAGCGCATATGTAATAGGAAACAAAACAGATGTTGTACGAACAGATGGCATAAACTAAGGGAAGAGGACTGCACCTGCCACAAGAAGAATTAATTCCTAAGGGGAGTTTCAAAGTCTCTTTCATATAAAAATTCTGTAAATTGAGCACATATGTAATAGGAAACAAAACAGATGTTGTACGAACAGATGGCATAAATTAAGGAAAGAGGACTGCACCTGCAACAAGATGAATTAATTCCTAAGGGCCCTTTCATATAAAAATTGTGTAATATTGAGCGCATGTGTAATAGGAAACAAAACAGATGTTGTGCGAACAGATGGCATATACTAAGGGAAGAGGACTGCACCTGTCACAAGACGAATGACTCTTCCTAAGGGGAGTTTCAAAATTCCTTTCGTCTAAAAATTCTGTAAATTGAGCACATATGTAATAGGAAACAAAACATATGTTGTACGAACAGATGGCATATACTAAGGGAAGAGGACTGCACCTGCAACAAGAAGAATGAATTCCTAGGGGTAGTTTCAAAATTCCTTTCATATGAAAATTGTGTAAATTGAGCGCATATGTAATAGGAAACAAAACAGATGTTGTACGAACAGATGGCATAAACTAAGGGAAGAGGACTGCACCTGCAACAAGAAGAATTATTCCTAAGGGCCCTTTCATATAAAAATTGTGTAAATTGAGCGCATGTGTAATAGGAAACAAAACAGATGTTGTGCGAACAGATGGCATATACTAAGCGAAGAGGACTGCACCTGCAACAAGAAGAATGAATTCCTAAGGATAGTTTCAAAATCCCTTTCATATAAAAATTGTGTAATATTGAGCGCATGTGTAATAGGAAACAAAACAGATGTTGTGCGAACAGATGGCATATACTAAGGGAAGAGGTTTGCACCTGCAACAAGAAGAATGAATTCCTAAGGATAGTTTCAAAATCCCTTTCATATAAAAATTGTGTAATATTGAGCGCATGTGTAATAGGAAACAAAACAGATGTTGTGCGAACAGATGGCATATACTAAGGGAAGAGGACTGCACCTGTCACAAGATGAATGACTCTTCCTAAGGGGAGTTTCAAAATTCCTTTCGTCTAAAAATTCTGTAAATTGAGCGCATATGTAATAGGAAACAAAACAGATGTTGTACGAACAGATGGCATAAACTAAGGGAAGAGGACTGCACCTGCAACAAGAAGAATTAATTACTAAGGGCCCTTTCATATAAAAATTGTGTAATATTGAGCGCATGTGTAATAGGAAACAAAACAGATGTTGTACGAACAGATGGCATAAACTAAGGGAAGAGGACTGCACCTGCAACAAGAAGAATTAATTCCTAAGGGCCCTTTCATATAAAAATTGTGTAATATTGAGCGCATGTGTAATAGGAAACAAAACAGATGTTGTGCGAATAGATGGCATATACTAAGGGAAGAGGACTGCACCTGCCACAAGAAGAATTAATTCCTAAGGGGAGTTTCAAAATCTCTTTCATATAAAAATTCTGTAAATTGAGCACATATGTAATAGGAAACAAAACAGATGTTGTACGAACAGATGGCATAAATTAAGGGAAGAGGACTGCACCTGCAACAAGATGAATTAATTCCTAAGGGCCCTTTCATATAAAAATTGTGTAATATTGAGCGCATGTGTAATAGGAAACAAAACAGATGTTGTGCGAACAGATGGCATATACTAAGGGAAGAGGACTGCACCTGTCACAAGACGAATGACTCTTCCTAAGGGGAGTTTCAAAATTCCTTTCGTCTAAAAATTCTGTAAATTGAGCACATATGTAATAGGAAACAAAACATATGTTGTACGAACAGATGGCATATACTAAGGGAAGAGGACTACACCTGCAACAAGAAGAATGAATTCCTAAGGGGAGTTTCAAAATCCCTTTCATATAAAAATTTGGTAAATTGAGCGCATATGTAATAGGAAACAAAACAAATGTTGCACGAGCAGATGGCATAAATTAAGGGAAGAGGACCGCAGCTGCAACAAGAAGAATGAATTCCTAGGGGTAGTTTCAAAATCCCTTTCATATGAAAATTGTGTAAATTGAGCGCATATGTAATAGGAAACAAAACAGATGTTGTACGAACAGATGGCATAAACTAAGGGAAGAGGACTGCACCTGCAACAAGAAGAATTAATTCCTAAGGGCCCTTTCATATAAAAATTGTGTAATTTTGAGCGCATGTGTAATAGGAAACAAAACAGATGTTGTGCGAACAGATGGCATATACTAAGGGAAGAGGACTGCACCTGCAACAAGAAGAATGAATTCCTAAGGATAGTTTCAAAATCCCTTTCATATAAAAATTGTGTAATATTGAGCGCATGTGTAATAGGAAACAAAACAGATGTTGTGCGAACAGATGGCATATACTAAGGGAAGAGGACTGCACCTGCAACAAGAAGAATGAATTCCTAAGGATAGTTTCAAAATCCCTTTCATATAAAAATTGTGTAATATTGAGCGCATGTGTAATAGGAAACAAAACAGATGTTGTGCGAACAGATGGCATATACTAAGGGAAGAGGACTGCACCTGTCACAAGATGAATGACTCTTCCTAAGGGGAGTTTCAAAATTCCTTTCGTCTAAAAATTCTGTAAATTGAGCGCATATGTAATAGGAAACAAAACAGATGTTGTACGAACAGATGGCATAAACTAAGGGAAGAGGACTGCACCTGCAACAAGAAGAATTAATTACTAAGGGCCCTTTCATATAAAAATTGTGTAATATTGAGCGCATGTGTAATAGGAAACAAAACAGATGTTGTACGAACAGATGGCATAAACTAAGGGAAGAGGACTGCACCTGCAACAAGAAGAATTAATTCCTAAGGGCCCTTTCATATAAAAATTGTGTAATATTGAGCGCATGTGTAATAGGAAACAAAACAGATGTTGTGCGAATAGATGGCATATACTAAGGGAAGAGGACTGCACCTGCCACAAGAAGAATTAATTCCTAAGGGGAGTTTCAAAATCTCTTTCATATAAAAATTCTGTAAATTGAGCACATATGTAATAGGAAACAAAACAGATGTTGTACGAACAGATGGCATAAATTAAGGGAAGAGGACTGCACCTGCAACAAGATGAATTAATTCCTAAGGGCCCTTTCATATAAAAATTGTGTAATATTGAGCGCATGTGTAATAGGAAACAAAACAGATGTTGTGCGAACAGATGGCATATACTAAGGGAAGAGGACTGCACCTGTCACAAGACGAATGACTCTTCCTAAGGGGAGTTTCAAAATTCCTTTCGTCTAAAAATTCTGTAAATTGAGCACATATGTAATAGGAAACAAAACATATGTTGTACGAACAGATGGCATATACTAAGGGAAGAGGACTGCACCTGCAACAAGAAGAATGAATTCCTAAGGGGAGTTTCAAAATCCCTTTCATATAAAAATTTGGTAAATTGAGCGCATATGTAATAGGAAACAAAACAAATGTTGCACGAGCAGATGGCATAAATTAAGGGAAGAGGACCGCAGCTGCAACAAGAAGAATGAATTCCTAGGGGTAGTTTCAAAATCCCTTTCATATGAAAATTGTGTAAATTGAGCGCATATGTAATAGGAAACAAAACAGATGTTGTACGAACAGATGGCATAAACTAAGGGAAGAGGACTGCACCTGCAACAAGAAGAATTAATTCCTAAGGGCCCTTTCATATAAAAATTGTGTAATTTTGAGCGCATTTGTAATAGGAAACAAAACAGATGTTGTGCGAACAGATGGCATATACTAAGGGAAGAGGACTGCACCTGCAACAAGAAGAATGAATTCCTAAGGATAGTTTCAAAATCCCTTTCATATAAAAATTGTGTAATATTGAGCGCATGTGTAATAGGAAACAAAACAGATGTTGTGCGAACAGATGGCATATACTAAGGGAAGAGGACTGCACCTGCAACAAGAAGAATGAATTCCTAAGGATAGTTTCAAAATCCCTTTCATATAAAAATTGTGTAATATTGAGCGCATGTGTAATAGGAAACAAAACAGATGTTGTGCGAACAGATGGCATATACTAAGGGAAGAGGACTGCACCTGTCACAAGATGAATGACTCTTCCTAAGGGGAGTTTCAAAATTCCTTTCGTCTAAAAATTCTGTAAATTGAGCACATATGTAATAGGAAACAAAACAGATGTTGTACGAACAGATGGCATAAATTAAGGGAAGAGGACTGCACCTGCAACAAGAAGAATTAATTCCTAAGGGCCCTTTCATATAAAAATTGTGTAATATTGAGCGCATGTGTAATAGGAAACAAAACAGATGTTGTACGAACAGATGGCATAAACTAAGGGAAGAGGACTGCACCTGCAACAAGAAGAATTAATTCCTAAGGGCCCTTTCATATAAAAATTGTGTAATATTGAGCGCATGTGTAATAGGAAACAAAACAGATGTTGTACGAACAGATGGCATAAACTAAGGGAAGAGGACTGCACCTGTAACAAGAAGAATTAATTCCTAAGGGCCCTTTCATATAAAAATTGTGTAATTTTGAGCGCATGTGTAATAGGAAACAAAACAGATGTTGTGCGAACAGATGGCATATACTAAGGGAAGAGGACTGCACCTGTCACAAGATGAATGACTCTTCCTAAGGGGAGTTTCAAAATTCCTTTCGTCTAAAAATTCTGTAAATTGAGCACATATGTAATAGGAAACAAAACAGATGTTGTACGAACAGATGGCATAAATTAAGGGAAGAGGACTGCACCTGCAACAAGAAGAATTAATTCCTAAGGGGAGTTTCAAAATCTCTTTCATATAAAAATTCTGTAAATTGAGCACATATGTAATAGGAAACAAAACAGATGTTGTACGAACAGATGGCATAAACTAAGGGAAGAGGACTGCACCTGCAACAAGAAGAATTAATTCCTAAGGGGAGTTTCAAAATCTCTTTCATATAAAAATTCTGTAAATTGAGCACATATGTAATAGGAAACAAAACAGATGTTGTACGAACAGATGGCATAAATTAAGGGAAGAGGACTGCACCTGCAACAAGAAGAATTAATTCCTAAGGGCCCTTTCATATAAAAATTGTGTAATATTGAGCGCATGTGTAATAGGAAACAAAACAGATGTTGTGCGAACAGATGGCATATACTAAGGGAAGAGGACTGCACCTGCCACAAGAAGAATTAATTCCTAAGGGGAGTTTCAAAATCTCTTTCATATAAAAATTCTGTAAATTGAGCACATATGTAATAGGAAACAAAACAGATGTTGTACGAACAGATGGCATAAATTAAGGGAAGAGGACTGCACCTGCAACAAGAAGAATTAATTCCTAAGGGCCCTTTCATATAAAAATTGTGTAATATTGAGCGCATGTGTAATAGGAAACAAAACAGATGTTGTGCGAACAGATGGCATATACTAAGGGAAGAGGACTGCACCTGTCACAAGACGAATGACTCTTCCTAAGGGGAGTTTCAAAATTCCTTTCGTCTAAAAATTCTGTAAATTGAGCACATATGTAATAGGAAACAAAACATATGTTGTACGAACAGATGGCATATACTAAGGGAAGAGGACTGCACCTGCAACAAGAAGAATGAATTCCTAAGGGGAGTTTCAAAATCCCTTTCATATAAAAATTTGGTAAATTGAGCGCATATGTAATAGGAAACAAAACAAATGTTGCACGAGCAGATGGCATATACTAAGGGAAGAGGACTGCACCTGCAACAAGAAGAATGAATTCCTAAGGGGAGTTTCAAAATTCCTTTCGTCTAAAAATTCTGTAAATTGAGCACATATGTAATAGGAAACAAAACATATGTTGTACGAACAGATGGCATATACTAAGGGAAGAGGACTGCACCTGCAACAAGAAGAATGAATTCCTAAGGGGATTTTCAAAATCCCTTTCATATAAAAATTGTGTAAATTGACCGCATATGTAATAGGAAACAAAACAGATGTTGTACGAACAGATGGCATAAACTAAGGGAAGAGGACTGCACCTGCCACAAGAAGAATGACTCTTCCTAAGGGGAGTTTTAAAATCCCTGTCATATAAAGATTCGACAAATTAAGCGCATATATAATAGGAAACAAAACAGATGCTGCACGAACAAATACCATATACCAGAAGGTAGATCTTCCTCAGGGTGAAGGGACTCTCAGCCACCACAAAATGACATGTGGGAAAATATCAGGTAAATTTTGACCGCCACGGGGAAGCCACCTAACCTCGTCTGTCAAAATTCTTCTGACATACCTGAACTTGATAACGCCTAGATAATTTAGAGGATTATTACTCTGAGAGTATACCTAAAAACTCCTGCCAAACCCCGGAAAAGTTTTGGTAAAATTCTAAAGCCTATATAAAGAAGGTGTCAAGACGCCCTTCTGACCACCCTTTGGAAAAAAAATGTGGTGACGTTTGTTTTTTACTAAGAGTAACCTTTATCCCAAAATTGTTGAAATCCATTGTCTATCTGAGAATGACGAAATCGTTTGGTTTTGTATCAGGCCTAAAGTACCCCTCTTGTTTAATATTATTACAACTGCTGTTTTTTATTACTCACCAAATCAAGATGTCAACGAAAAATGCACACTCATCCAGCAATTCCAGTCGAGTGCTGATTTTGGTATTTCTAAATACCCCAACGCTGGTCTTTTTTTAGTTGGTGACATCAATGACCCTAAGATGGATTCTATTTGCTCTTCTCTTAATGTTAGACAAATAGTTAAAATACCTAGTACTAGGGGAGGCACATCCCTAATGTAATTCTTACTAATATGAATATCTTTTATAACCCTCCTCTCTATCTTCCCCCCTTTGAGCGGGAGTTACCATCTTTCCCTCCTGTTATCTCCCTTTTTTTCAATAGCCTATGTCTCTTACCTCCCTTTTAGCAATTCTGACCTTCTTGCTTTTGTAAACTGAGAGTAAAGATCGTATATCCCATTTTTACTTATTAGTGCTTTCAGTGGCTTTCTTTTAAAGCCCTTGTCTGTTCTTTGCAATGAGTTTACTTAGTCTGTTTACTTCACCAAATATGAAAAAGAAAGATGGAGTGCCTGGTTTTGAAGGGGTTTGTTCCATCTCTCTCATTCCCATTTTCTCCAAATTAAATGAAGGATTCGTTGCTAGTTGACTGAAGAAAAAAAAACCCTTGCTCTTACAGACCTGGGCCAATTCGGGAATCTTAAACCCACTTCTACTTCCCATTAGGCCTACCTTATTTATCTTACCAACTCCATTGGGAAAATTATTGAAAAGACTACTACCTGGCTTGATTTAGTTCCCATTGATCTCCAAAAAGATTTTGACCTTGTTAATCACAATGTTGTTGTTTAGAAACTTGTCACCGAGTTGAATATTGACTTTTTTCTTGTGGAACTAGTTGCTTCTTTCCTATCAAATAGATCACAAGTAGTCAAGTAGTAGAATTATTATTCTAATTCCCTCCCTGTTCACAATAGAGTACTCCAAGGTGCTCTTCTTGGTCCCTTTCTTTTTTCAGTTATGATCAACAGTCTTGCGACAGGAGTTTCCTGACATGTGGAAATTCGTTGATAACCTTACGGCCGTTGAAAGCTATAAAAATTTAAATAAGCAATCCTATTTGTATCTTAATTGCATATGGTGTCCTAGAATTTGACTCGTCTAAATCCATAATATGCCAATTTGTCTCCTTAAATCTTCCCCCTTTTTTACCATATTTTTGTTAACCTGAGGCCAACACCGCTATGCACGCTCCTCCTTTATCCCTTTTACACCCTCCCAGGAAGCTCCCGTTTTCGTTAGATCTTTACTTACGATATTTTCCCAACCTAATCGAGGACAACCTGTTTTTCATTTACCCCTAGACGGCTGGCCGAAAAGGACAATATTTGGCAATCTGTCATCCTTCATCTATAGGACTAGCCCTATCTATTTCAACCTTTCCCTCATTATAGCCCTAGAATGCGTGTTGAACCACGCTTGCGGGTACCCAAAATAATTCGTAGGTAATTTCTCTGAAAACATCTAGCAAACATTTCTCCGTTTTTTGGAGTACCCTTGCTTTAGAACCATGATTGATCCCTGTCATCAATATAGCTTCCATTATTCTAATCTTGGTTCGCAGACTCTTCATATTGTTAGCTATCTTTAGTTTTCCAGGAGTTGATTCCTAAAGAATTGATACTTATTTTGGTCTGCATAAATTTTGAGCGTAAATAAAGCAGCATTGTCTTACACTAATTTAATAGGCTAAACCTTTTATTTATTTTAGGATGATTTGGGTCGTACTCCATTCGATTGTATTCCTGATCCGACAACAGTTGACCTTTTGCCTGAAGCTGAAAGTACGATTCAAGAGCTTTTTGAACTGCTTTCTATAAGGGCCTACTCTCCACCCGGTAGAAGTCAGACGCAAATGGTCAACAATGAAACCATTGGTGGCCGTGCTATTTTAAAGGCCATGGGACTGCGAATTGGAGATCGAGTTATGCTGAATGGTTGCAAAAGCGGCATACTAAGGTATATGATGTTTGATGCATTAGTAGCTTTTATGCCATATAGTTAAATTTTTGTTTGAAGTTTGTTTCATTACCTTGATAGTGATGGAACTGCCAATTTGAGAGAGAGTCATGGTGAACAGCTTTGAAAGTGGTATGATAAGGTGAAAGATTCTTGAGACGTTCGGAGACGGTTAAGGGGGGGTTGGCACATGCCCCGGGTGCAGAAATCTTTGGTGGTGAATTTCAGTTCAAATAGATAATCTAATTTTATAATCATTTCGTTACGTTTTGAAATGTTATTGAATCTGAAATTTTCACTTTTCTCATATCTTTTCTCGTATAAAGTGAAAAAAGTCAGATTTAAAGAAATGTAAAGTTTTATTATTGAATGAAAATTTTGGTAGTAAATAAACACTTAGTTAAAATTTGGCCTGAAATTTCTGGGGAGATAGGGGGAGGCCGCTAATCAAGATTTTTCCCCGGGCACATCAGAGGCCAGAATCACCACTGGAGACATTGTAAGCCAAACAATTGATAGAAAAAACATGTCTATCGCAGCAGGTAAAAATGCGAGGAAAGAAGAAGCAACTGAAGTAGCACGATCACCAAAGAGAAGAAGCATGGAAGGCTTCTAGTTTAACTATCATTTGGCACTTGCATAGGGTAATTTATTAAGGTCATCGCAAAAGGATCATCAAAACTTTGACCGGGATCCCAGGTAGCTTCGACTATGTTCGATTTTGGTGCTTGTTGGAATTACACCTAAGAAGTGAAGTTAGGTTAATCCTAATGAAATATAACAAAACTTGATGAAAAATGATATTTTGTAAACAAAATTATGGAAACCTAACCTAACCTATCCCCCCTAATTTACAAATATATAGCCCAAATTATACAAGTCCAGTGCATTTTATCTAAGTCCAATGCTTTGTATCATCCGTCACTTGGTTTTGTAGCTTTGAAACCGAATTTCTGAGATGTAACGTAAGCCTAATTATTCAATGTGTTTCCAATAACCGATAAGTACCCCGATTTTGACTGAAAAACGGACAAAACAATATTCTGTCTTCATACTGGAAAAAAAAATATCACCCGGCCTAGCAGGGGCGAACCCATCGATAAATTTCAGAGGGGGAGAGATATTATGGGTGAGGGATGGAGGTACTGGTTAAAAAGGAAAATAAAGTTTTTGGAATAATAAAGTTCAATAAAGTTCTTTATTGAGACAACACTATAAATATGCAGTTAGAAAATAAAATCAAGCCATCTTTTTTGTTGTGGTCCAGTTCCTCCAAAACGTCTTCTGCATTGACTGGAACATCTCAGTGTATGGATAATAAGGCAAATCCATTAAGCCGTTCCTGACCTGAGGCACTCCTGGTGTAAGACTTCACTCTTCTCAGGGTAGTAAAAGAACGGTCGCATGATGCCGTAGTGACGGGAATTGTTGCACCAATCTTCAAAAATTGATGTAGAGCGGGGAAAATCATCACTTTCTTTTAAGCACACTATGAAATATTTTGGTGCAAAATTTCCCAACTGTATCCTCCTCTCCACGAAGCTAGTCATCCACGTTCTCTCGTTCTCCTCCACGTGTTCATTCGTTCGTTCGTTCCACATGTTCTCCTCCACGAAGCTAGTCCAGTTTACAAGCTTCCCCTACTGCTGTCTGCATCAAGATACCAAAAAATAAGTCAGTGTCTGATAAATCTTTTGTTTTTTCTTCGTCGAGGGAAATGCAGTGTTGAGGAAATAAGTACTGCAGTGACTCCAGCAACTTTCTAAGACTAAGGAATTGCTGATGCATCCGCTGCAGAAAGTAGTCTATAAATGGGATAAACACAGAAAGTCGGTGATGTCTTTCAGGATCATCTGACACTGTTGCATAATTATTCCTATACGTTTGTTTTGGAGCTCGTAATGGGCACTCTAATGCTGATTTTATAATCTTGACACAGTTCAGTCCCTTCAATAAAAAATGGTTGAAACATCACTCCTCTCTCTCATGTCTCTGACTTTGCTCTTAAGATCGTCAGAATGTTTGAAAAAGTATACATGATCAAAGATGTCGACAAATTGTGTGACAGTCTAAAAACTTTACTCACAGTAACCATAGCTGCAACAAAACCTTATCTCTCAATAGCCGATAGCAAAAAATAAGCTTTGCTTGATAATTCACAATCTGAATCAGGCTGTTCTTAAATTGCCGCCATAGCCTTACCGATAATAATAATCATATCTTTAAACAAAAAGATGGCTTTTAAGTGCTCCACCCATCTAGTCTCACAAATTTGTTCAATCTTATTCTTTTTGTCCTTGTGATAAGATTACTTGCTTAGACAGTTTGTTTGAATATTGCCGAGTGTTTAGGTGAAATTTTAAAGAAATTAACTACTTCTTTCAAAGTTCCTAGATAATTTCTAATAACAGGCATGTTGTACAAATGACTTAGAATTAAGGAGTGACTTGTACAGTAAATATAGGCTGTCTAGGGAAAAATATCACGGAGTATAGAAGCCCATCCTTGAAACTGGCCACTCACAGCTGAAGCTCCGTCATAACCTTTACACCAAAAGTATTTTAATTGCTTCCCGTTCCGACTAAGGTTTGTATGAACCAAGGTCTGCTATCCATCAGTTGTTCCTTATAAAAGAAACAATTGATTGATAGCAGATATTAGAAAAATCTATAATTTTTACTTCCGTTTTGAAATAATGGACGACTAATTAATACACAGGGGCAAAGACTTCTATATAGACATTGAAAAAGCACATGCGTGATTTAATTTAAATTCAACGATCTTAGGAGCTCGAGGCTATAACAGCACGTGGCTGACTTAGCAGAAGCGTGGCATTGTTCCCAACTGTATTTTCACAAAACAAAAATTCTCATGTGGAGATTGTGACACATTACATATTGTTGTGAATACATTATTCTACATCAATGGGAATAAAACCCATAATAAATTTGGTTAGCTTTTAAGATTGTTAGGTTTTAAATTTATTTTATAAATTGAATAAATCGTTCAGTTTTTATCTTTATCACAATAAGATTTACAGCGTACATTATCCTTTTGATCTTTAAGATTATTCAAGATCTATAAGAACGTCGACCCTACAGGACAAATATTCCTAATTTCGGGGGAATGTATTATCCCCCCTGGGTTCTCCCCTACGGCCTAGAATGTTTTATGCTAGGCTGCTGAGCTGAAAAATTCAAAAACAGTTGGGTATATTGTGACCTGGGCGCTGGGGAAATATATAGCCAAAATTGTATTTTTTTCGTGGATTTTGCCATGCGCCACTCTATTTCAACCCATGTAACCGGAAAGTGAGTCAACTGGGACGAAATCAAGAAATGTAAAAACGCATCGCAAATGTATAATTAGGATGACATAGGTAAAGTGCAGTGAGATTCAGGGCAAACTGAGTTAACTACAATGTCTCTGCATATTATGAAGTAAAGAATGTTTTCTTAACATGGTTCCTTCTCAGTAGCCTCAGGTCTAGGCTTGTAACTAAAAATGATGTAATTATAGTCAACTTTTGGGAGAGGTGAAAAACAAGAATGATATAAAGCAGTGTTATTTTAAAGCCTTTAAATGTATAATTATGATTTTGTATGGTTTATCACTACTCTTTTAAAACAAGATTTATTTATAAGCATCGATGGTTCAGTGGTAGAATGCTCGCCTGCCACGCGGGCGGCCCGGGTTCGATTCCCGGTCGATGCATTTTTGAAAAGATTGAAATTGTTATTGATTATGGGTGATAATTATTATGATTGTTGGGTGACTTCAGAACTATCACACTTCAGGAAGTTCTTTTTTCGTGTGTTTGTATTTTTTCTTTCTATGCTTCATTCTTTTCTCTTTGTCGCTGCTATGGAGATTCCTAGGAGGTTGGGTTGAAATATTTAGCACTGTTTTCAGTTATGTACTTGCTCAGTTTTCAAAAAAAAAACAAAACAAAAATCTCTTGATCATTGTTGCTTATGATGGGATGCAAAAGTGCTTGTTTTTTATTTTTCTGAGGTTGTCTCGAAACCTGACAAAACAAAGATCGTGACCAAGGCCGCTCAAAAAAGGGTGGTGCTGGCGCTCTTGAGGCTGTTTTGCTTATACTTGAGTCGAGCAGGGGAGGGTACCTTCAGCATTTTGGCACGGGCACCACCAACCCCAGGAACGGTCCTTATTAATTAAATTTATCTAATTGACTCTATTGGTCTAAAATTCAGCTTACATCCAGGACTGGTGAGGGACATTTTCTGGCTTGCGAGAGATGCATTGTTTGGGAAGCGAGTCCAAAACTAAATAAAAAAGACGAAAATAGTTTAGGGTAATGCGTATAAGGGCCAAAAGGGCCCAAAGCTTATGTCCATCTCGACAGCGATGAAAATGTCAGACGTCTCTCATTTTCAAATTTCACAGTTTTCATTTGTTATTTGAAATTAATTTGTTGTGTTATTGAATGAAAAAAAGCGTTCTACGATCAAATTAAAGTAGTTGATGTTATTTTTTTCATTTTTTTTCAAATTGTCTAGAGTAACCCCTACCCATGGGGTTTGATTGGACGGCTGTAGTATTGGTTCGAACATTATGCTGAACTATTAGATTAGAACAACGCTTCCCAAACTGGCAGGCGCGCCTTTCCAGGGAGGCATGGACTAGTTTATGGGGAGGCGCGAGTATTAGCCAGGATTGACAAAAAAACAAATGAAATTGAAACTACACAGTCAAGCGAAATATCTTAACCTTTTCGGGACTGAGGCATTTACTGGCCCAGGATCAACAAAAAATAGGTAGAATTGGTAATCTATAATTTTGGTAATTTGTGCCTAACTAGTGGTTTAATAGTTAAAATAGTAATTGGCAATAGGTAGTTTGTAATTGGTAGTAAAATAGGTAGTTTCCATGTCTCAAGGTAGAATTAGCAAGATTTTATAGATGCTCATTCAGGGTTGAACAAATAGACGATTGACGATTAGACGATCGACGATCGACGACATAATCTTTGCGATTAATTAGTTTCTCAGATACGCACTTCTAAATTCGCCTTACAAGTAGAAGGAACTGATGTAGCTACAACCGCATATTTAGTTGGATATCTTTGATACATTGAAGAGAATAATATAACCCAAGATGTTTATTTGCAAACATATCCCTGGAAAAGCCACATCCCTTGAAACTTTTATTTTAATTGATACTTTTTTTTCTACGGTGAAAGGCATATTTTAGAATAATTGCGTTTGACTTAGTACAGATGGTGCAAAATCAATGTTAGGCATGATTAAAATGAAAAAAACTTATAGCACTAGTTAAAATGAAAACACCCGACGTTCTCGCGATTCACTGAATGCTTCAGAGACTAGCTCTTGTATAAAAAAATAAAAGTAAGGAACTTAATTGTTTATACAAAAGTCACGAAAATAACAAACTACATAAAAAAAGGTTCATTATAAGTTAGATTGTTTACAAAGCCTTGTGACGACATGGGAGCTACTTGTGCCACACTTTACATTGTGAAGTGTGCGGGCTATTTCTTGCTAAGGTCATTAACGTGAACTCAAAGGGGAAATTACAATTGTGATAAAAGAAAATCAAAATTTGAACGCAAGTATATTTAGGGATTATAATTTAATTATTAAACGTTTCTGTTGGGAGGAAATTTTAGGACAATCGACTGTTTTAAATTAAACGATGTAAGAACCACAAATACATTTATTGACTCAAAAAGCTAACGTGAAAGCATTCATAAAAAAATTTAGCTTTGGAATACGAACTGGGAAAAAATGAGTTTGACGTGTTTCCACATCTAAATTTATGCGCCCAAGAAAACATACTAGCAAACAAAAATCCATTCGTTGAGCACTGGGATGGTTTGCTAATTTATTTCTTGAATTATTTTGATGATTTCAATTTCGTAGAATTTTTATGGATACAGAATCTATTTATCGACGAAGAAAATGATGAATTTAAATTAACAAGTACTTAGAAAGAAAACTTGATTGAATTATCTTTAAAACAAAAATTTCAGAATTCATCTCTAATTCAATTTTGGCTATGTATTAAGAGCGAATATGATATTTTGTCAAATAAAGGTTTACAAGAATTGCTGCCTTTCGCAAAATCTTGTTAATACACAGCAGGATTTTCTGTATTAGGTGAAATGAAATTTGCATTAGGTGAAATGAAATTTGCATTAGGTGAAATGAAATTTGCCTTAGGTGAAATGAAATATGCATTAGGTGAAATGAAATCGAGATACTGTGTTCGTTTCGTTGCAAGAAGGGAGCTTTGTGTTGCTCTCTCATGATTGACACCTTTGATTTGACAAACTGTGTGCTAATAGGCAAGTACATTCTCTTTAAAAGCCAAAAAATATAAATTTGTTTGTCATTTTCTTTGTTTATAAATTTGTCTTAAATAGATTTCATAGAACTAAAAAGTTTCATGTTTGTACTAAAAGGCAAGCATATGATTCTCTTTAAAAGACAAAAATACAAATTTGTTTGTCATTTTCTTTGTTTATAAATGTGTCTTAAATAAATATCATAGAACTAAAAATTTTCATCTGTATTGTTTTGTAAAATGGAAGGGTGACACCATACGATAAATATTTTTAAGGGAGCCCTGGTTAATATAAAGTTTTGAAATCACTGGATTGGGAGGTATTTTTTCAAAGACTTGTAAAGTTGTAGAAAGTGAAAAACAGGACTTCAGGTACTTAAATTTACAATTAATCATTAAAATAAGACCCAATTCACCGTGGTGTGCACGAGCTAAGATTATAGTCAAGATAGTCAAAAGATTGTAGTCACTAATCCTTTCCATGCCTCCTAAGTCTTATGGACAAGGAAGTTTTTAAATCATGCCTTTTGCACTGATGTATCTGGAGTCGCTTGAAACACGAATTTCTATCCACTTTTTCTCAAAAAGAATACCCTGAAATAACCGTGATTGATATTTTTCCATTGGGCTGCACAAAACTCTGCGCTACGTTTGCTAAGTACAAAAATCGCTATTTTACGATTGTCGTTAATTTACGGAATAAGATTGTTTCCCCAAAAAAAGTCGAGATCGAAGAGCTGGATGTCTTCCACATCGCCGCAATAAAATG
Organism: Artemia franciscana; assembly: GCF_032884065.1. Taxonomy (NCBI): domain Eukaryota; kingdom Metazoa; phylum Arthropoda; class Branchiopoda; order Anostraca; family Artemiidae; genus Artemia; species Artemia franciscana. Next base: position 11,659,811 of record NC_088879.1, on the reverse strand, counting down.
AGCCATCACTTGAAATGTTTTTTAGATCAATAAATTCGCTATATTTGATTTCAACAATTCTTAGTGACTGTCTACGCTTCTTTTTGTGGTCTTCTTTTCTGTCGTTTTCTTGCTTGCTCTAATTCATCTTTCCAAGTGTATCGGTAATTGTTGGGGCCTGTCCCAAATTGCGGGTTTGTCGCCCAAAACAGCAGGCCAAATTTGGCACAAAGAAGAAAGGTCAAAAACTATTGATTTTCTTTCGATCTAAAAGGCCTCAAATGATGCCAAGGGACTTGTGTTTCAAGCACCATAACTACTGGTTTGTCTGTTTTTAGAAAAGACAAAAAACCTTGACCCGAGAAAATATGCCTGTTGAATGGGGAAACTGGGGGAAACTCAGGTTGCAAAAAAATCAGACACAGTGTTCGCCAAGCTAAATTTTTCCAAGAAACTCTGTGAAGTATGCTCTGTCACTTCATAGGCCGAAATTCGCTAATTCGCTTTGGATGTAAAAGAATAGGGCATGTATCGTGTGGTCTCATATGTTTAATATAATGCTTGGCGGATTCAAGGAAGGTGTTGCCGTTGACCCATCTGCTTTGGTTAGCTAAACCTAGAACTCCTGATGACCCATGAAAAAATAAATAAATGAATAGCCAAGAAAACGAGGGTAAAATCACCCAGTCGATAAATAAGAAATCTCTTTTTTCTCTTTGTGTGGATCCTCTTTTTGGTTTTTAAGCACTGAAGACGGCTTGGCGAAGTTCCTCGCCGGCATATTTGTTTTTGTCATCTTCGCTTCTTTTCTATCCACTGGTTGATATTACCCTCGATTCCTTAGTTATTCAATTATTTTTTTTTCTCGATTGCCATACGCCATGCGTAGCCAGTGTGGTCTTAGAATGTATTTCTTGGTGACCTAACGCCTAGTTTTTGAGCTTTGTGGTTAACTCATGGGAAGATATACAATGGAGGCGTAGTGGCACCAAACGCACCGCAAACGCAGACTATTGTCACGACTTGAACACGTTTGGTGGATGTAGTGCATGAAACTTCCTTTAATACCATCGGAGCTAAAATTCGAGGTTGAGGCAGGACGACTGGGATCCCCTTCTCATTAACTTTCCATATCCTGCTAGGCGTGTGCTTTCCAACGAAACATGGATAGACAGTCAAAGGTTTGTCAAAAAAGTTTCCACGACAGCGCGGCTAAAGCCACTTGCTCTTGCTCTTGGTGCGCTTGGTTTCTTTTACTAGTCTAGGCGAGTAGCAATGGAGGTCGTTGTATCTAAATGTTGTCATTATATAATGCTCGATTCCGAGTAAAATCGTGGTTCACTCTTTTACCAGGATGCTGCTTACATAACGTCGAAGCCTTTTTCCTGTTTGGAATTTATATGCACAAAAGAAACAAAGCAAGGAATCGTGGTTGCAGCTATAACTATAACTGCAATCTTGTTGAAAGTAAATATATTTCCTTCATACTGGGTAATTGTAAAGTATTTATTTGTGTGTTTTTACCCTAAATACCAATCTTTTAGAGACGGAGTTGGTTCGGACAGACATAAAAATGTTCGAACCAACCTCCAATTGCCATGTCTGGCCGTATGAGTCCTCTTACGACATTAAAGTTTCTTTTTTATTAGATAGGACCCAACGTCTGCTCCAAATTCTTCCTCTATAAACCGCATTTTTCCAAAAAAAAAATCTTATTGCAAATACAGGATCTGGGCAACTCTTTAATTTTAAGCAGAGACGCTTAAAAAAATTATGTTAAAAACGCCTTTTTGGAAAATAATATACAAATGGATGCTGGTATCTTGATCCAAACTAGTATGATGATAGGGTAATAGATGTAGCACGTAGCTCGATGTTTCAAGAATTTGATCTAACGTTTTCACTTGAAGAGAACCCTAGAAATTTCAATTTCCATTTGAATTCTGCTTATAATCTACGATCCCATATTGATAAAATTATCCCTATGAAAACAATAAGAAGGAGACAAATACCTATCTCTCGTTTTCTTTATCGAAAAAAAAGGAAATTCTGTTAAATTGTAGTTAGCGGCTTGAAACCTCTGCTGTAGGATTCTCAAATATATGGAATGTAATGAAGCTATCCTAGTTTTGGTATGTTTCCACCCTTTCTGTACCAATGTCCATACATTCGACAAGACATATTTATAAGTAACTACATATACGAAATCGATTATGTGTCTGTCTATTTGACTGTCCTCTATGGTTTACTGCACTGTTCATCAGATCGCCAAGAAAATTTAGGAACTTGTTCAATACACTTATGCAAAGGTTTTAGGAAAGGAATTCCTCTCCAGGCCCTCTTTTCCTGCTGACTGAAATAAGAGATCCCTGAATGCAAATGCTTGCTATTTCCTTCCATTCAAATTTCACACTATTCAGTTTTCTGGATACTAATCATTCAATAATGCCCAATGTGTAAATTATTCCCGACATGTAAAGATTTTAGGAAAGAAATTCCCCTGCAGGCCCTCTTTTCGTGCTGACTGAAATAAGAGATCCCTGAATGCAAATGCTTGCTATTTCCTTCTATTCAAATTTCACTCTATTCAGTTTTCTGGATACTAATTATTCAATAATGTCCGACGTGTAAATTAATGATGGAGGGAAGAAATTTTTCGCTTTTTGAGGAGTTCCGGGGGAATTTTTAAAATACATTTAAATTAATCTTTATTGATACAACGGGGAGATTTACTGTGGGGGAGAATATTCCGGTGGGAGATTTTCCTTAAATTCCCTTACTTTGAAATTGCAGCAACGCAGGACGACATATGCCAATATTTGTGTTGCTCTTGTTGCCTCAACCATGGCATTAATCATATCCAAAATCTTCCCAGAAGGAGGTAAAATACATGCATTTAAAGTACTGAGATAGCTGCCCCGTCAAGACACTTCTAAAGCGATCGGAGAGGCTTCGAAGTGCTATTATCGTTGACTGATGCTCTTGAGACTCGAGTCTTGGGTGCATCAGCGAAGGAGGATTAGCATGCTCAGTTTTGGATCTGATTCAGGAGGTGTGCTGTGCTGAAATGGAGATGAAGTAAAGAAATTCATATAGATAAATATTATATAATATCTAAATTATTTAACCAAACTGTTATCTCAATATTTTTTTATGCGTAAATAAAATATTTTGTAGATAAGATAAATTTGTATATAATTTCGTTACTCAATTCGTTCGTGTATTAACTTACTCTATTTTCGTGAATAGTTACCCTACTCGTCATGCAAGGTGCCAGATTGCAATGTTCTATGCTTCCATGTTCTTAAAGTTCCTTCAGAAGTGATCCTCTTGGGCTTGCCAAAATCATACCAGTTCATCACATCGTGTGCCTTGGTCTCCCCATTGGCTCTTCAATGAAGCACACGCGACAACTTCTATTAGCTCACTTTAGACGCGAAGTTGGTAATAGATATGCATACTTTGTCACGAATAAGTTACGCTTCAACCACCGCATTTTTTCTAAACTTTTCAACTCCATAACTCCAGTGAGCTTCCAAATTATTCATATGTGTCATCGTTTTGGAAAGTTCTTACAAACTCTGATGAATCGTAATTCTGATCAGTCTTCTTCGTTTTCATGAAACATCTCGTTTGTCTCCTCTTCCCCCTGGACTCGCGATTCCTGTCTTATTAGAAAATTCAGCATTTCGAACCCCATCCTCATAGGCAGTGCATTAGCGCTGCCTAAGTAAATAGCGATATGGGCACATTGAATTATTATTTTGTTTTTGGTTTTAGACCAGGGCACTCCGTATCGAAGGCTTTGTCGTCGAAACCTCGAAAAGGGCTCATTCGATTCGAAATTGAAAGGGCTAGTGCCATTTTTGATAGTCGAAAGTAATTGGAGGGCAACTAACCCCTTTTCCACGCCCAGCATTTCCCCATACGTACCCAATCAAAAATTTCGGGATAGCCACTTTGTTCAACGTAGTTGAAAGGTCCGTAAATTATGTTTTTGAGGATGACAACCCCCCTACTGCTCTCAGGGCAAGGGTTATAAGTCATGTCCTAGGGGCGTGTAAGGTTTATACAGAAAGAGGGATTGTATAAACTTCGGAGGGGGCTCATTGGCCTGCTAGTCAGAAGTTTTACTGCCCTTTTTGAGAAGAGTGATTGGACGGTGGGTAGCCCCCACCCCCACCCCACATCTCGTATTTTCCCGAAATGCATCTGATAGAAATTTTGAGATGGTTATTTGTTGTCGTAGAAACTTGGAAAAGAGCTCATTAGATTGGAAATCGAAAGGGCTGGTATCCTTTTTAATAGTCAAAAGTGGTTGAAGGGCAACTAACACCCCTCTCACGTCCACCATTTCCCCAAGCACATTTGATCAAAAATTTGAGATAGCCATTCAATGTAATTAAAAAGTCTCGAAAATCTGTCTTTGGGGATGTCTACCCTCCCCCCTCATAGCCCTCAGGGAAAGGGGTTTCAAGTTATGCCCTGGGAGTATGTAAGGTATATATAGAAAGAGCGACCATGTAAAATTGATAGAGGACTCACTCATTGGGTTGATAATCAGAAGTTCTGGTGCCCTTTTTAAGATTCAGAGTAATCGAAGGGTGGATACCCTCCACACCTTGTATTTTCCCGAAACACACATGATAGAAATTTTAAGATGGCCATTTATTGTCTTAGAACCTTCTAAAAGAGTTCATTCGATTGGAAATTGAAAGGGCTAGTGCCCTTTTTTATTTTCTAAGGGGATTGGAGGGCAACTAACCCCCCTCCCACGCCACCATTTCCCAAAACAAATCCGATCGAAACTTTGAGATAGCCATTTTGGTCAATTTAACTGAAAGGTTCGGAAATTATGTCTTTGAAAATGACTACCCCCCCCCCTCACAGCTATCAGGGCAAGGGTTGTAAGTTATGCCCTGGGGGTATATAAGGTATATATAGAAAGGATGCTTGTATAAAACTCGTAGGTGGATTATTGGATTGGTCATCAGAAGTTCTAGTGCTCTTTTTAAGATTAAGAGTGATCGGTGGATACGCCTCCACACCTCGTTTTTTCCCGAAACGCATCTGATAGAAATTTTGAAATGGCCATTTTTTGTCGTAGAAACTTCGAAAAGAGCTCATTTGATTGAAAATTGAAACGGCTAGAGCTCTTTTTTATAGGCGAAAGTAATTGGAGGGCAACTAACCCCCCTCTCGCGCCCATCACTTTCCCCAAACAAATACAATCAAAATTTTGAGATAGCAATTTTGTTCAACGTAGTGGAAAGGTCTGGAAATTATGTCCTTGATGATGACAACCCCCCCCCCCCCCGGCAGTCCTCAGGGCTAGCGTTATAAGATATGCCCTGGGGATATATAAGGTATATATAGAAAGGGTGATCCTATAAACATCGGAGGGGGCTCATAACGAGCTAAAATTAACATGAGTAGGGCTGATAACCCCCATGTCTTCTCAAGACCAGAACACAATTTGCGCTTTACTTAAAAAAAAGACCGAGGATTGGCGGTTTAGTTGACATAAATTGATATAATATTTTTGATAATTTTTTATTTATCAAGGTAAGAAAGGTGAAAATATTTCAAACGTATTTTGTTTTCAGTAAAGCGTAAACTATGTTCTGGTCTTGCGAAGGAGTGGGGGCTATCAGCCCTACTAATGTTAATTTTTGCTTGTTCTGAGTTTGACTGCGCTATTTATTTAATTTCTGTTCGTTTTAGTTTATTTATTGATAGTGATTTACGGTCATTTTACGCTTGGAAGTTTATTTGACTTCATTTTTGCTCATTCTTGCCATAATGGAGCTCGTTACTTTTCTTTGAAAAACTTGTTTAATGGAAATTTAATGTTATTTTTCCTGGAAAAGCTGGTTTTACTATTTGAAATGTGTTTAAATAACCTTAACCTTCCTTGGTATTCAGTAATGACCAAGCAATAAAGTAAATATTAGATATTTTAAAATTTCATACTTTTTCGATTATTGAAGGTCGATCTTCGTACCGACCCCGAATTTTATCATTTTCCCATTTTCGTGGAGGGACTCACTTTCAAAAGTCACGCACACCAGGTGACGCGTACAAAACGTGCCAGAAACTGTGCCGGGCATGGTGGAACTCTGTGGCACACGTGGTATTGTGAGATGGACACGTAGTGGTGCAAAGTGGGTCCTCCCTCGGCTATATGTTTAACTGTTTGCTTTACGTTTTTTAATTTATTCTTTTACTTTTAAACACTAATACTAATAACTTGCCTCTCCAGCGCAGTTGACCGGAATTAATTAGCTATGGCTTTAATCATGTTTCCCAATTTATGCATTGGTAAAAATTCTCTCCTTGAAGTTATTATAAGTTTTTGAATTTTTAATTTTGTAATGGGGTCACCCCCATGTGACCATACAGGTAAGCACGCTCTGAGACGACACTGGCAATGCCAGTGTCGTAACGCCAGTAAAAAAACATATGACAAGAAAAATATTTGACAAAAAAAATTAAATCACCCTCGTTTGGTTTCCAATTTTTTTTATTTTTGACTTTTTTTTCTTTTTTGTTTGCTCAAAAGCCATGCGCCAGAGGATAGTTCTTTGTGATTTGGATTGGGGATAGGATTTGTTTCATGTGATGCTGACGGGAGATAGAAAGGATTGGTTCTGTTGTTGGTTTTTTATGGTTTTCAAGGGCAAAGTAGGCATTTATCTTCTTCAGGCCTTCTTTTCTTCCTTCCTTACATTTTATACCTTCTATTTTGTACCATTTTTACACTTTACATTTTATACCATTTTACATCTTACATTTTATATTGTTTTCTTACCATTGTCAAAAAAATTATTTCAGGTATTTCGTATTCAAATTTTTTTATACCTCTTTACCATCGAAAGCTTTCAGAGGTTGCCGTTTTTATTGTATTGTGTTTTTTTTCCTCTAATAATTCTTATTCAATATTCGAAATAATTTGGAAATACCTTAGAAATGAGAATCGTTTTTTAGATGAACTCTTCCCCCATCTCTACCTTGAATTTTGCCTCACTTCTGGAATTTCTTCGCTTTACTAGCTGTTCATTAATATGAGTACCATGGCCTGGGTAGCATCTATTTAAATTAATTAACGGTACAAAATTATAGCCTCCACCCTCTCTCTCACATCCTTTTTTTTTGTATACATGTATGTTTGTTTTTCCATATTTACGGTGGGAGCAGTGAATAGTTAAAAACAGTTAAAGTTAAAGTTGAACAGTTAAAAGTAGAATAGCCAAGCCTCAGAGTGTTTTTTCACAGTTAAAATAAGTTTGGAAGAATAGGAAGACAAGTTTGAAAACCAAGATTAGAATATTGGAAGTTACAGTGATGATACTGGTCAAATATGGCTCTGAAACATGGGCGTTCAGAAAAAGTGATGAAGATTTACGAGATGTTTTCCAGAAAAATTGCCAACGGATTGTTGTGGGTACCCGACTGACTGACTGTATTTCAAACAGTAGGCTCTACGAAAAATTTGGTTCAATCTCGCTTTCTAGGGCTATAATGAAAGAAAAGTTGAGATGGCTAGGGCACGTTCTGCGGATGAAGTATGACACATTGCCGAAGTTTGTCCTTTTTGGCCAACCATATAGGGCTAAATAAAAAGCAAGTTTTCCTCGTCTGGGGTGGGAGGATGTCATAAAGAAAGGTCCAAAGGAAACGGGAACTTCCTTGGAGGGTGTAAAGAGTGAGGCTTTGAATGGATTGGGGTGGAGGAGGAGTGTGCGTAGCTATGTTGGCCTCAGGCGGCTTGGTGCTGCGGCGAGTTGTTAGTTTATTAGTATTGAAAATGATTGTTTTTTAAAGGTATTGTGGCACTACTGACTTTGCGTTGGGTGTGTGGGCAGGGATTGAATTAGACACAGCAGAAGGGAAGCACAACGGAACAGTCAACGAGGTTACTTACTTTAAGTGCTCATCGGATAGAGGTAAGTAAATAAATAGTGAGAAGTTGTTCGTTTCTTAAGCTACGCATAAATTGTTGAATAAGTCAAATCGAATGACTCTCTGTTGTATTATAAGATGATAAAAAAAAATATAAAGACGATATAAGTAAATAATGTAAATTTTAAAAAGCATTCGTATTAAGAATTATTTCTTCTGATTGATTGAGAGGTCTTAAATTTTTTCAGTTTCAATTTTTTCTTCAGTTCTTCAACTGTGAAACTCTTAAGCTTAAAAAATAGAATTTAAAGTGAAATAAAATCTTAGACTGATAAGCTTTAAGGAATTAACATCATTATATATCAAATATTTAGTTTAATTTTATTAGTTCTTCCTAAGGCTGTTCAAGACAGATACAGTTTTCACTAAAGCGCCAATTACGCAGTGGGGTTTAGACTTTTACATTTAGGGAAGGGGCAGTAGGCAAACTCTTGTTTTTAGTGATTTTTGTTCGTTTTAAACTTGATTTGCATATTCAATTTAAGCTTGACTCTTTTTAAGATTTATTTATTCATTTACATTAGTACTTGTTGTATGTTTGTTTGATATGATTGTTTATTTTATTTATGTACGTTTTGGGTTACATTTATTCTTTAACAGTAATTTCTGGTCGTTTTAGTTTAAGTATTACAGGAATTTATTATTGTTGATCTTAGGTTTAATATGGCCTTTAATTTTGTTTGAGAAACTTATTTTTCGGATTTTTGTTCTTTTAATAATTTCTGCCTGTTTTTGATTGCCAAAGTTTCAAGTTTTTCAACATCCCCCCTTTCATTTTTTTTAACATCAAAATTGCATCAAAGTGTCAAATCTAGTATCACAGTACCAAAGTTTAAACTAAACAAACCATCAAAGTAAACAACGTATCAAAGTAGCAATAAACAACTTGTATAACTTACAGCACTTGCCCCGGGGATAGGTTCAACCACGGAAGCATAGTTCAGGAATCGGAACTTCCGATTTCCAATTGAATGAGTCCCCTCCAAAGTTGGCATAACCACCCCTTCCACAAAGATCTCATATGTTAACAATGGACAACTCGCATGTGTTACAGCCTTTGCCCCGGGGACTGCAGGGGTATTTCTCAACCCTTGCTACTACTACTACTACTACTAATAACTCTTTGCAGTTCCAAGCCGCCCGAGGCCAACTCAGCCACGCACGCTCCTCCTCCAACCTAATCTATTCAAGGCCTCCCTCTTTACACCCTCCAAGGAAGATCCCATTTCCTTTAAACCTTTATTTATAACATCCTCCCACCCCAGACGAGGATGACCTGCTTTCCGTGTAGCCCCAGAAGGTTGGCCAAAAAGGACAATCTGTTGTCCTTCATCCGCAGAACGTGGCCTAGCCACCTCAACCTTTCTTTCATTATAGCCCTGGAAAGCGGGATTGAACCACATTTTTCGTAGAACCTACTGTTTGAAATACGGTCAGTCAGCGGGTACCCAGAACAATCGGTAGGCAATTACTCTGGAAAACATCAAGTAAATATTCGTCCGCTTTTCGGAGCGCCCATGCTTGAGAGCCATATTTGACCACTGTCATCACTGTAGCTTCCAATATTCTAATGTTGGTTTGCAGACTTATCTTCCTATTCTTCCCAATTTTTTTTTAACTGTAAAAAAAAACACCCTGGGCCCCTGGCTATTTTATTTTTAACATCTTCACTGCTTCCACCGTCTTTGCTAATAATGCTACCAAGGTAAGTGAAGCTGCCCACCTTATCAATCTTTTCGTTACACAACGTCGCCTTTTAATCTTCACTTATCCCTGGCCTTAGTGACTTAGTCTTCTTAACATCGATTTTAAAACCTAATCTAGCACCCTGAACTTGCATAACCTCTAAAAATTCCTTCACTTTGCTCACACTTTCATCTAATATGCTTAAATCATCAGCATAATCTAAGTCCAGGAGAGTTTTTCCTCCCCATTTGATTCTGTGGTCTCCAATCGGCTTTCCTGTGCTCCTGACGACGAAGTCTATGATCCATATAAGGAGGGATAGAACACAGCTCTGCTCAATTCCTGATTTAATACAAAACCAGTTGCTAACCTCATTTCCTACCTTAGCCGCAGCAGTATTATTCTCGTATATAGCACAAATCACTTTAGTGTATTTGTCTGGGATACCATCCAAGGATAAGACCTTTGCTAAAGCTCTTCTATCAACAGAATCGAACACTTGCTCATAATCTATAAAACTGAGGACCAAGGGTGTTTGACAACGAAGGGACTTCTCAATTATTAACCTAAGAGTGAAAACGTGGTCGACACATCCTCTACCTTTTCTAAAACCGCACTGTTCCTCTCTTAAAGCTTTGTCTACAGCATCTCTCAGTCTAAAAAGTATCATATTACTAAGTAATTTGCTGCCTACAGAGACCAGAGTAATGCCTCGATAATTACAACATTCACTCTTGTCACCTTTCTTATACAGTGGTTTAATTAAGGTTTTCCTAAAATCATTAGGTACTTCCCCTTTTTCAAAAATCATATTCATAATCTTCAGTAGCTTATTTCTAACCTCAGAGCCACCATATTTAAGAAACTCATTTATCACATTATCAGCACCTGGAGCCTTATTTTTTAGTACTGTCGCTAATTCTTGCTCACAAAACAAATCTTCCATCACATCCAAGGTATCACAAACCTTTTCGTTTTCATCTATATCTTTTCCTGCAACTGTATCTCAGTTTAGCACATTCTCAAAATGTTCCAGTCATCTCTCTTTAATTCTTCCCTTATCACTAATGGTGGCCCCATTCCTATCTATAACTGGGACTAGTCCGGATTGACTGCTCCCTCTCAATTTATTAACATGCCAGTATAATATTTTACTATTATGCTGTCTAGCTGCATTTTCCAGATCCTCTGCAATTTTATCCATGGCCTCCACTTCACATCTCCTTAGATCATGTTTTAATACTTCTCTCCACTTTCTTTAAATTCTTTTTATTTTCATACGATCTATCACTCAGATAATTCTTGTACAAACCCCTTCTATTCTCTATTAAACATAAAGCTTTTTCACTAATGTTCCTAGCTGCAGTCTTAACGGTCTTCCCTAAGACACCATCAGCAACTTCTCAAATTGTTTTTCTAAAACTATTCCGTCCATCTTACACACTGTCAAATGTTAAACTCTCAAGTTTAGTATTCAACTGTTCCTGGAAAGTTTCTCAAATTTTCATCCTGGAGTCTAGCAACATCATAACTTTCCGAGAGGTAGTTACCCTTCCGAAATTTCATCTTTAAATTAACCTTAGACACTACTAGATGGTGATCTTTACTTTTAACATCAATAATAGCACTCCTATATACCCTAGTATCTTATATTGATCCTGCTAGTCTTCGGTTTACAATAACATAATTAATAAGTTTTGCTGTCTTACCATCACGTGAATACCATCTCAACTAATGAACCATTTTATGATCAAATACCGTATTGGTTATAACTAGGTTGTTATACCCACAAAATTGCAAAAGTATGTAGCATTTACAAATTTACCTAGGCTAGGAAACCATCTATCCCTATTTCTACCAACCTGGGCGTTAAAATTTCCTAATAAAAATACCATATTTAGCCCTTGGGCTATAGTCATTTTGGCTTTTGGATTATATTGTTCCAAATGGCTATTTCAAAATTTTTATCGGAGGCAAATGGGGGAAAACGGCTGGAGGAAATGGGTTGCTTACTCTCCGATTACTTTTGACTCTTAAAATGGCACTAGAACTTTCTATTCAATTGAATGAGCCCCCTGCTCTAAGCATATGCAAACACCCTTTCCATAAAAACTTTATGTATTAACATTGGACACCTAGCATAACCTATAGCCCTTGTCCCAAGGGGTGTAGGTTATCAAACTTGGAACCATAGTTATTTGAAATTTGGACTATTTTGAGCAATATAGAGCTGCTTCTGATCACTATTAATTAATGAAAACGAATCTCTGAGCACCCGCTTCCCTTTTATATATATATATATATATATATATATATATATATATATATATATATATATATATATATATATATATATATATATATATATATATATATATATATATATATAAATGTTCTCCTCCAGAATATTATTATTTTTATGTTCTCCCTTTAAATATACTTGGCCGACAGTTTATGATTTTGCTTCCCTTCTTTAAGCTTGTATCCCCCGCTCAAAGCCTATACTAAAAAGTAAATTTGGACCCCATTGGTTCACAACGGTGATCAATCTCAAGCCCCCCTGTCCTGTTCCTTTCCTCTTATTATGTACTATCAACGCCGTATCCTTGGAGGGGTAGGGGTTTACACCCCCCTTCAATTTTTAGTCCGACTCGTGAAAATGTAATAAACATACAAATAAACAAATTATTGATGTGTTTTTAAAGCTTATATTGTACCCCTCCCCCCTCCCCGAGTAGAAATCTAAATACGAGTGCAGCGTATTGACTAAATAGATGTGTGTTTTGCATTTTTATCGCTAATAAATTCTTCTATCTACTATTTACTGTTTGGAACAGTTTCAGTTTAAAACCACTCAGTTTGAAATTTTCATTCTTTTCTTTCATTGGGAACTTTTCAAAACGAGCTCTTAGGATCAAAACGAGGAAATTAAGTGCTTTCTTGGGAATAATGTTTGTAGATTGAAAGGAAAGAAACTTCGATGTTTCACATTAGTAATAGAATAGAAATGCTAGGTTTTTGGAAAGCACTTTGCTGTTATTTGGTTAATAATTATAGAAAAATAGAGTTATGTAAATATATATTTGGGTGTCGTGGGGAGGGGGGTGGTGGTGGTGCAAACTTAAAGTAGCAAGGAAATAAAAATATTTTCTATAAATATTTGGAAAGAATAAATATAACGAATGGGATAGTTGGTCTTTTAAAAGAGATATTGGTAAATCAAGAACTAATAATTTGAAGAATTGAATAATTTTAGTATTAAACAAATTGATGTTTAGCTTAGATATTTAGCTATTACATGATTACCTGATATCTTTCTCAGTTTCATTTCGATTAGCATTAATCGATGCTATACCAGTATTTTGCTATACCAATCTTTTTTCGCTCATTTTCTGCTGATTTTTTGCATGTATTCTTTATTTCTCTACTCTGCACCCGCGAGTGTGAAAAACTGAACTAAAAGTTGAAGATCTTTTCCTAATGTTTTATGACGTATATTATTGCGTAAGTTTCCAATTAACCAATTTAAAGAGTTTGATTATATTTTTAGCATCCTTAGTAATTTAGATAAACTAAGCTATGGTGAACTTAATTGGGATATATAAATCAACTAAGATAAAAATTAATTATGATGATAAATCAAGATAAATAAATTAAGATATGGTAAACCCCATATTAGATTTTTCTTCAGACTTTTACAAAACGAAAGAGACCCGCTCCTAGAGCCCTGATTTGGAACGTGGGGCACAATGTCCATCGGTGAGGTAAGACAGTATTTTTGTGGGTTACGTGTAGGATGTGTACCCTTAGGCTGACTACTTTAGAACCTTCATTAAAAAAAGTAAACATTTTTCATGTAAATTTCATTACTTTCAAATTTATTTGAAGAACTCAAAAAACGTGATAGGGTTGCAATGCCGCTATAGATTGTATAAAAGAGGCGTGGGTGTAACTGAACCCGTATAACTGAGCTTTTGTAAAACTAAGCCCCAGTTACTGAATCCTTGTTCAACTGAGCTCCGTTTAATTTGGCCCACCTGTAACGCAACCCTATTCAACTGAACCCTCGTGCAACAAGACCCCTGTGCAAATCAGCCCACATGTAACTCAATTCTATTTGACTGAACCCTCGCGTAACTGAATCCACGTTTAAGTGGACCCACCTGCAACTCAACCCTATTTAACTGAACTCTTGTGCAACAACACCCCTGTGCAAATCAGCCCACATGTAACTCAATCCTATTTGACTGAACCCTCGTGCAACAAGATCCCTGTGCAAATCAGCCCACATGTAACTCAATCCTATTTGACTGAACCCTTGCACAACTGAACCCACGTTAGGTGGACCCACCTGGAACTCAACCCTATTTAACTGAACCATCGTGCAACAAGACCCCTGTGCAAATCAGCCCAGATGTAACTCAATTCTACTTGACTGAACCCTTGGACAACTGAACCCACGTTTAAGTGGACCTCGTGTACATCAGACTATGAGCAATTGAACACCATTTAACTGAACCCTGGTTTGACTGAGTACAACTCAACCCCATTCAATTAAACCCCACGAATTTCTGTCGCTGGCAGCAAATGAAAACACTTCACTTTTGGGATGCTGCTTGCAGTCATCTTTTCGTGCATGGCATAGTTAAAAATTACCCCGTTCACTAAACACAGTTTCTATTTAAATGACCAGATTTTGATTTCTTCCCCGTACTTGGTCAAATATAATAATCACCTTTTTATGGCACTTGGTATTTACCAAGTGACATATAGTGTTCGCAATTTCTGTCGGTCCTAGTTTTGCTAGTTTGAGCACTTCCAGATAAGCTAGGACGATGGAATTTGGCAGGCGTATCAGGGACCAGACCAGATTAACTTAGAAATAGTCGTTTTCCCGATTCGACTGTCTGGGGGGAGTGGTTTTGGGAGAGTTGGGGGGGGGTAATTCGGTAAATTCGGAAAAAAATGAGGTATTTTTAACTTACAAACGAGTGATTGGATCTGAATGAAACTTGATATTTAGAAGGATCTCGTAACTCAGACCTCTGTTTTAATACCAACCGGATCCAGTTTCATTGGGGGGAGCTGGGGGGGAGAACCGAAAATCTTGGAAATTGCTTGGAGCGGAGAGATCGGGATGAAACTTAAAGAATAAGCACAAGTTGTAAATACGTGATTGATATAACCGGACCCGATCCGCTCTCTTTGGGGGAGTTGAGGGGGGGGGGCATAATTAGATAATTCGGAAAAATTAGAAAAAATAAGGTATTTTTAACTTACGAACGGGTGATTGGATCTTAATGTAATTTGATATTTAGAAAGACCTCGTGTCTCAGAGTGTTTGAATCCTGGCCGGATACCGTGACATTGGGGGGAGTTGGAGAAGGAAACCAGAAATCTTGGCAAACGCACTGATTGGAGAGATCGTCATGATGCTTGGTGGGAAGAATAAGCACAAATGCTAAATACGTGATTGACATAACCAGACCGGATTTGCTCTCTTTGTGGGAGTTGGGGGGGGGGGGCTGATTCGGGAAAAAAATGAGGTATTTATAACTTACAAGCGGGTGATCAGGTCTTAATGAAACTTGATATTTAGAAGGACCTTGTGTCTCAAAGCTGACATTTTAAGTCCTGTCCGGATCTGGTGACATTGGGAGAGTTGGAGGTGAAACTGGAAATCTTGGAAAACGCTTAAAGTGTAGAGATTGGGTTGAAACTTGGTGGGAAGAATAAGCACATATCATAGATACGTTATTGACACAACCGGACCGGATTAGCTTTCTTTGGGGGAGTTGGGGGGGGGGGAGGGGTTTAATTCGGAAAAATAGAAAAAGCGGTATTTTTAACTTACAGAGGGGTGATCGTATCTTAATGAAAGTTATTTAGAAGGACCTCGTGTCTCAGAGCTCTTATTTTAATTCCCAACCGGATCCGGTGAGACTATAGGAGGGGTCAGAAGGGGGAACTGGAAATCTTGGAAAATGCTTAGAGTGAAGAGATCTGGATCGGATCGGATAAAAAGGGATTGGATCCGCTCTCTTCTGGGGAGTTGGAAGGGGAGGGAGTTAATTAGGAAAATTAGAAAAAATGAGGTATTTTTGATTTACGAACGAGTGATCGGATCTTAATAAAATTTGATATTTAGAAGGACAGGGGAAACGGAAATCTTGGAAGTCGAAAATCTTGGAAAACTCTTAGAGGGGAGAGATCGGGATGAAACTTGGTGGGAAGAATAAGCACATGTACTAGATAGGTAATTGATATAACCGGACCAGATCTACTCTCTTTGGGGGAGTTGAAGGGGGGGATTTCCAGTGCTTTGGCTAGTTCGGTGCTTATGAAAATTGGTAGGAGTGTCAGGGACCTGCACAAATTGACTTGATAACAGTCGTTTCTCCGAATCGACCAACTGGGGGGAGATCTGGAGGGAGGTGAAATCATCAAAATAAGGTATGCTTATCTTACGAATGCGTGATCGGATCACGGTGAAACTTGAATATATAGAAAGATTTCGTGCCTCAGATGATCCATTTTCAATTCTGGACATAGGGGGTGGAGGTGGGAAACAGAAATCTTGGAAGTCGAAAATCTTGGAAAACACTTAGAGTGGGGAGATCGGGATGAAACTTGATGGGAAGAATAAGCACAAGTTCTTGATAGGCGATTGACATAACCGGACCCGATTTTCTCTCTTTTGGGGGAGTCGAAGGAATTTCTAGCACTACGGCGAGTTCACGAATAAGTCCAAGTTATAGATACGTGATTGACATAAGCGGACCGGGTCCGATCTCTTTGGGGGAATTGGAGTGATTTCTAGTGCTTTGGCGAATTCAGTGCTTCTTGACGTGCTAGGACGATGAAATCGATAACTCTAGTACCGAGTCTAATTTTAGGTTCCGACCTCGTCACAAGTGCTTTATGAGCTCTTAGCTCTTGTTTAATGTGTGTATGGGGAGGAGGGAGTGTTGTTGAATTTGGGCCTCAGCTCTAAGATTGGAAATAGCTTCTATTGTAGCTGGAGTTAAACTTCAATAAGATGTAGTCTCTAGTCTAGAAAAACACAAAAGTCAGAAAGAACTTCAATAAAAATTGAGAAATATTGGGAAGAAACCAAAACTTTGCAGGCTCTAACATGTCTGCTAAAGAAAAGCCCCAAATCTTCCCTCGTGTGAGCTGCTGCGTATGTGTCTTCCTACTTTGGAATGAGACTCGTCTGGAGGGCTCTTCTGTCACATGCATACGTCTTATGGAGCGTGGTCTTTGGTCTTACTTGGCGACGGGTGCCTTTCGCTTGCCAGTAGAGGAGCATTTTTGGAGGTCCGTGATCTGGCATGTGGAGGATGTGTCCAAGGTATCGCCATCTACGTTGTAGTACAACAAATACGATATCTCGCTGGCCTGTGCGGGTACGGATCTCGTCGTTGCTGACTCGGTCTCTCAAACTGATTCTAAGGATTGGGTGAAGACAGTTATTCTCGAAGGCGGTAAGGCGTTTCTCCTGTCCCGCAGTTAGCTTAAGGCATTCGATAGCGTAACTCAGGACAGGCAGTACATTACTCCGGAACAACCTGAGTTTTAACTTCAGCGAGTACATGGTGGATTGATCATGTGGATTGATCGGTGGATTGATAAATGCGAATATTAGATTTCAAATCAAGGAGGCACACTCGTGCCTCTATAAAGAGGCGAACCACGACAATGTTAAGCGATCTTCGGTTCCAGTGGTTGCAGAGGGATGGGGAGGGATGCATTTCGTAGCCCGAGCTCCAACTAAGAAACCTGCCAAATTTCATCCCCCTCCGACTTTTCCTTCATGGGAAAAATCTGGCCGAAAGTTTTGACCCACCAACCCCAGCCCCCCTTTAACGTGTCCGATAGGGCTGAAATTCACAAGTTAAGGTCCCCTAGGGCCCAGGAGCTTATCCGCGAAATTTCAGCTCGATCCGATAACTCCTTCCCTGTTTTCCAGAAACCACGCATAGCCACTTAATTTTCATATTCTTTTTTATCTGCCACGCCTACAGGTCACAGCCGACATCGGATCTGGGTGTACGAAGACTCATTCGATGCGGAATTCTCCGAGTAAGTGCCCTTGAAAGTTTCGTAGGAAGATCTTAACCCCCCGAAAGTTTCGACCCCCCAACCCCACCCCTTTAACGTTTCCGATCGGGCTGAAATTCACAAGTTAAGGTCCCCTACGGCCCAGGAGCTTATCCGCGAAATTTCAGCTTGATCCGATAACTCCTTCCCTGATTTCCAGAAACCACGCATTAGCCACTTAATTAACCCATTTCTCCATAAGAGCCCATGTTAATTTGAAATTTTTAAAAGTTATTTAAAAGTTATATTTACACACATGCAGGTGGTTAGCTCAGTCGGTAGAGCGTGGGACTTTTAATCCTCGAGTCAAGGGTTCAAGTCCCTTATTGGGCGGTTTTTTTTTCACAAAAGAAAAACGTACAGAAATAATATGAAAAAAACTTCCGTTTTCTTAAAGAGTTAAAGAGGCTGCGTCCCAAAGTCGAACCTTAAAACGTACAGGAATCAGGAGAGGCAGTTGGGGGGCTGCCGCCCCCCAAACCCCTCGCTTTTAAAGACTCTTTTGTACAGGTTTTTTGTTGTTGGGGGACTTCATTTTTACTAATTACTAGTTTCGGCGAAATGGTTCTCCTGTCCTCTTGTGTTTAACATTTTTCGAAGTTATTCCATTATTCATTGATTTCAATTTTTTGTTAATTAAAAGAGGGCCTTTCCGAAGCCAAGAGCGGGGGAGTTAGGGGGGTGGCAGCCCCCCAACTGCCTCTCCTAATTCCTGTACGTTTTAAGGTTCGACTTTGGGACGCAGCCTCTTTAACTCTTTAAGAAAACGAAGGTTTTTTCATATTATAATATTAAAGAATCGATATCAGTAATGATATTGGTACTGATAACGATATTCTAGTGCCCTATCAGTGCTGGAGAAATAAAAGAATAAAAAAGGAGACTCGTCAGTGTTTCCGGCTCTTTTTGAAGGTTCCCGGAATTTAGTTTTTTCAGAAGTAAACTTTTACTGTTAATTTAAGTAATAGTTCTTATTTTTGAATCAGCTCTATCGGCAAGTTTTTCTTATGAGATAGTGTTTTTTTTAATGTGTCTTTAAGATTTTGGTTTGAATGAGCTTTCTCTGCACTAGGGTACAGTTATTGTTGTAACCTTGTCTTCGCCCGTGTCTTGGCCCTGGGCATGAAAAGTTATGACTAAGGTTGAATCAGGGTTGAGATCCTCAAGGGTTAAGTTTTAGTGGGCTCAGTTGCACGAAGTCTCAATTAAATCTGGGTTCAGATACAGTGTATCTGGGTTCAGATACACGAGGGTTTAGTAGCAAAGGCTTCAGTTATACGAGAGTTTCAGTTGCAGTTTAACCTATAAAAAGTGTTTTGTTCAGATAATATTTTTCATTAATAAAAAAAGCCTAGAGGACGACCCAAAAAATAGATATCAAGTTAATGGCATTTTAAGCTTCCTTCAGATGAATACACGTAAAATTTTGAATAAAAAAAAAAAATTAAATATCATAAGGGGGGCATTAGGATTTTATAAGTGACTTAGTGGTGCTTGGCCCGAAATTGCTTTAGAACAACTCCCTAGAGAGTTGTTAGTAAATGGAAACTAAGTCCCCAAGACTATTCTTTTACCTACATTTATACGTGTAATCCCTTCTAAGAGGCTGTAAGCTATCCTTATAACAGGTGCATCTAGTAACAACGTGCCAGATGGGATCCAAAACTAATAAGTCATCACTTGTGAACCTGACGTGATGTGTAAATATTTCTTTGCTAGGCCTTTTCTAATAATTTTTCATAGTTAATGTGATAGAATTCAGAAGCCATTTATTCGAGAGAAGTGGTTTAAAATATTAAAGCCTCTCCTTGACCTACCATAACATATTTCTTGCTACCATCTTGTAAGCCGTCCTTATAGTCCTTGTAAGCTATCTTCTAATAGAACATTTTATTTGGAATACAAAACCCATAAGTCATTCCGTATGAATCAAATGTTACGTGACATGGCTGAATATATATTGCTCCCAAGACCTCTTTTATTATAGTAGTATCCTTCTCGGCAAATTTAATTCGGCAGTATTTATGAGTGTTTACTTGTCTCTCATCTTGCAATGGGGCTATTATTTCGTATTCATGAGGGGGTCATGTCCCTCTTCGTTCGAAATCGAAAGAGCAGTAGCCATTAGTATCAGATCATTTACGGTGTTCATTATTTCCAATAGATAATATCGTCGAATTGAAAGATAATATTTTTTCTCCCTGTGCTTATGGGGCTTTTCTATTTAGCATCTCGTTGTTTTTCTGGCAAAGATGTTTTTTTCGTTCAATTAATAATAAGCGTTTATTCAGATAGAGTAATATTACTTTCAGAGATGGCTCTGTTGTTCTTGTTTGCCACCCAAGAATAATGTTGTGTATCATGCCCGTTTTTATGAGCGTGCCATTTTGCAAATTCTGGTTTTGGCCCTTCGCGTTCTTAGAATTGGGTGTTTTCTATCGGTCTTGGTATGCATGTAATTAAATAAAAAGAAAAGGTTTTCCATGAAAAGTAAAGACTAAATTGTAAAATTAAAAGCACAAGCGCAACAAGCAATAAGCATTAACACAAAGGCTCATTAACTCATTAACTAAATAAATTGCTTTAATTGGAAATCTTGTTCAGCCAATTATTTTTTCCATGTGTTTGAAAGGAATGAACTTGTGAAGAGTGAACATTCGCCTATTAAAGAGTAAAAATGCAAATAAAGACTCAACAGAATGAAACTATATATGACATAAATTACTCTATTAATTCAGAAAAATATCCCAATAAGCTCATCCTAGAAAATTCGTTTAGGGATAATATTTTTAAAAGTCGAAGGTCTAAGATCGGTTTTGCACGGGATTTTCAAAGGTGAAATTAGATTTGACCAAGCACTCATAATGTTTAACTGTGTTTCGGATTCAATTGTTTTTTCTAACATATGAAATGATTGGACTTAAAAAGGAAGAAAACAACGATAAAATAAGGGTGCTTTTAATTTAGTATGTCGAAATCAATTAAAAACAAATTTTCTGCTAAGAAAATTTGCCACTAACCAATAGACTTGCTGTTCTTTCAACCCTTCGAAAGACTAGAGCAGCACCCCCGCTCTCTAAAAACTAAAATAAGTTTAGTGTCACTGATTGGTTTACTGTGCATCTAAACAGAATCGACTTAAAAGGATGAAAAAAGTGGACATTTTTTTTCATCAATATATGACAATTCATTTACTTGGATGATACTTTTGTAAAAAAAAAAAGATTTCAAAATACCTCTTTTTGGTATTTTTTGGGAAAAATGGAAAAGAAAGCGTAAGATCGTCCCCACCCCGAGGTTTTTATGAACTGGCACCACTGGAATTGGCACTGTCTTCGATTCAATCGGCACAAATCGATGAAAAAAAGTTTTTGTAGACGAAAATCGCACTCATTTTGAGAGATAAGTGACTCAACTATGAAGTGTCTGGACAGTTTTGTTTTTCAAAAAAAAAGAAAAGAAAAAATTAAATCAATCCTTTTTTGTTGATTAAAAGAAGAGAAAATGCTATAGAATTTACTTCAGAAAGCTATAATGCTTACTATAATGCTTGAAAGTTATTATTATAAAGCTATAACTCTTTACCCTTCCCGAGGGCCCAATGGTGTGAGACGAAGGGATTGGCTTGGTCCAAAGGGAGGCGCGGAGGTTCTCAGGTGAGCCAAAGTCTTGTACTGCGACTGCACTAATGTAGCATCGATTTTGCAATCAATAGAAATTAAATAAAAAAAGAACAGGTTTTTTAAAATGAAAGTAAGGAGTAACATTAAAACCTAAAACGAACAGAAATTACTCCGTATATAAAAGGGGCTTTTCCTCCTCAACGCCTCGCTCTTTACGCTAAAGTTTGACTCTTTCTTTTAACTCTATTTTTAAAACAGTAAGAAACTTTTTGCGTAAAGAGCGGGGCGTTGAGGGGGAATAGCCCCTTTCATATACGGAGTAATTTCTGTTCGTTTTAGGTTTTAAAGTTGCTCCTTACTTTCATTTAAAAAAACTTATTTTTTTATTTAATTTCTGGACGTTTTCGAATTAATGCATGCATTGATCTTGGCTTCCGCACATAAATAATTAAAACAAAATTTGCATATTAACTATTTGTAATTAATCGAAAGATTTTGAGAAAAAGTGAGCGAGGGAGGAAGCCTAGTTGCCCTCCAATTTTTTGATTACTTAAAAAAGCAACTAGAACTTTTAATTTCTTACAAACGTTTTCATCGGTAAAAAAAATATACGTATTAACTTACGCAATACCTTACGTTAATAACTTACGTAACGAACTTCGATATTCGTATGTTTTTATAGCGTATATGAGGGGATTCAACTCTCGTCGATACCTCGCTCTTTACACTAAAGGTC
The DNA here is from genome assembly GCF_032884065.1 of Artemia franciscana. Taxonomy (NCBI): domain Eukaryota; kingdom Metazoa; phylum Arthropoda; class Branchiopoda; order Anostraca; family Artemiidae; genus Artemia; species Artemia franciscana. The sequence goes on along the minus strand of NC_088879.1, from coordinate 11,637,722 downwards.
GTAGAATAAATAGTTGAAATTACTAAAATTACTTTAACATAAAGAGTGAGGTATAACGAGGAGGTAAACCCCTCATATGCGTAATAATTTTTGCTCGTTTTAAGTTTTATTGCAGCTCCTTACTTTCAGTAGAAAGAACTTTTCATATTTATTTTCATTGTTTGTTTTTTCAAATAATGCTAAAAAATCCTGCGCCCCCTTATTGAAATTCTCTTCCCCCATGAGAAGTTTCTCCATGGAAATATCCTTCCACATAACCCCTCCATCAACTCTCCCCCCTAAACAAAAAAAAAACCTGAAAACGTCTGTACACTTCCCAGCAACCATTACTATATGTAAACACAGGTCGAAGTTTGGAACTTGCAGCCCCTCCCACGGGGACTGCGGGGGAGTAAGTCGTCCTTAAAGACATAGTTATTGGGTTTTTCGACTATAGTGAATAAAATGGCTATCTCAGAATTTTGATCTGGCGACTTTGTGGAAAATGAACGTGGGAGGGGGCCTAGGGGCCCTCCAGTCTTTTGGTCACTCAAAAAGGGCACTAGAACTTTTAATTTCCGTTAGAATGAGCCCTCTTGCGACATTCTAGGACCACTGAGTTGATACGATCACCCCTGGGAAAAAAACAACAAAAAAACAAACCAACACGTATCCGTGATCAACAAGTATCCGTGATCTGTCTTCTCGCAAAATTGCGAAATTCCACATTTTTGTAGATAGGAGCTTGAAACTTCTACAAATAGGTTCTCTGATACGCTGAATCTGATGGTGTGATTTTCGTTAAAATTGTATGAATTTTAGGGGGTGTTTCCCCCTATTTTCGAAAATAAGGCAAATTTTCCCAGGCTCGTAACTTTTGATGGGTATAACTGATCTTGATGAAACTTAAATATCTAAAATCAGCATTAAAATGCGATTCTTTGATGTAACTATTGGTATCAAAATTCCATTTTTAGAGTTTCAGTTACTATTGAGCCGGGTCGCTCCTTACTACAGTCCGTTACCACGAACTGTTTGATATGCCAACATGCTCTGGAAATCTTGATGTATATTTTCTACCTGTGAATTCGTAGTGAAAAATAGTCATATTGGGGACTAGAGTGGCTAGTTCTGTTTTATTAACCCGTTTCTGTTTTCTTTTTTTTCTTTTCAAGACTGAGAAATAAGGGTAGTAAAACAGAAACAATGTCAAAGCTTAGATTGGACTCCAGCGTTTCTTTTTATGGATGAAACACCATCCCATCACTATTATGGTTGGCTAAAGGTATATTCACGTAAAATACTGTAGTTTGAGAAAGATCAAATACAAAAATTAAACAGTTCATGGTAACGAACCGTAAGTAAGGAGCGACCTGGCATAATAGATACCGAAACTCTAACAAGTAGAATTTTGATATCAATAGATATATGAAAAGAATTGGCTTATTATGCTGATTTCAAATATCTAAGTTTCATTAAGTTAAGTCTTACGCATCAATAACTACGAGCCTGATAAAATTTGCCTGATTTTCGAAAAAAGGGCGAAACATCCCCTGAAAGTCAAAAAGTCTTAATGAAAATATCACCATCAGATTCAGCGTATCAGAAAACCGTATTATAGAGGTTTTAAGCTCCTATTTGCAAGATTGTGGAATATTGTATTTCTTGCCAGAAGAAAGATAACGAATGCGTGTTCATTTATTTGTTTTTTTTGTATGTTCTTCCCAGGGGCTATTGTATAGACCTAGCGGTCTTAGAATATCGGGAGAGGGCTCATTAAAATGGAAATTAAGAGTTCCAGTGCCCTTTTTAAGTGACCTAAAAGATTTGAGGGCAACAAGACCCCCTCCCTCGCTTCCTTTTCCTAAAGTCGTCCGATTAAAGTTTTGAGATTTCCGTTTTGTTCAGTATAGTTGAAAAGCCGAATAACTGTATTCTTAAAGATAACATGACCCCCCATAGCCCTTGGGGAAACGTCTTTATGTTATAAAATTTACACATTGTTGCCGTATAGTATTTGTTATTTAGAAGCAGGCATACTTTTATAGACCAGAAAACGAGACCGAACCACTTTTTCACACATCTTGTTGTTTAGCATACGTTCCGTCAAATGGGTATCTAAAACCAGCCTTTGATCAGTCATCTGGAAAATATTTAACAAACCTTCTTGTTCCTTTTGAAGCATCCACGTTTCAGAACCAAACTTGACCATAGTTTCCGAAATCCCACTGTCGTCGCTAATGACAGTTGTGACAATATCCTAATCTGGATTTTAGACTTATGTTCCTATTTTTTTCCAAACTTTTTTCAACTAAGATAAAACACCACGGAACTTTGCTATTCTACTTTGTACATCTTCTCTGCATCCACCATTTTTGCTAATAATATTGCTCTCCACTCCATCTATCTCCACTCCATCTATCTCCACCCCATCTGTTCTTCACTAAAGTTCTCCACTCCATCTGTCAAAATCTGTCACCGATCGGTTCATAAAGCATTTATGTTATTACATAAACCCATTAGAAGGTGCAAAATTTGTGTTTGTCGGTTTCAAACGCGCCTTTTATACCTAAACATTTCTCGGATTGATTCCTTGATATTTATAGCTTATTCAGTCCTTTTATAGGTATTTTTGCACCAGTGAATAGGATTTCACGTATATGTGGTACACAGACTGTACATGCTTCGAAACGGTCGCGTCCAACTTCAAATGGAAGCAGTACTGAACGGCCCTACCAATCGTCAAGTAAGTTTCCTTGAATCTCCAATTTAGAACAAAATAAATATTCTAATGATATACTTAAAGGTTAAAAACGACAACGGAGATATGCTATTGTAGCAGTTTTTTTGTAATAATAGAAATAATAATAAAAAAAAACAAATGATTTATAATCTGAATAAGAAGTGCTGAAATATTCTAGAAAATCTAGGATTTCAGAGAGGGGACCAAACCAACCTCCTCTCTGCGTTTGCCTGTTCCTAGAGGCCATGTCCCTCTCTTATTTTTGGAGGAAATTTAACAAGAAAACTTAAAACTGTTTTTTAAGAAATAGGCTCTTCAAAGGGACTATATCACATATTTTCCTTGTAAAGCCCATGGTCATAGTACTATTGAAGAAAATAATCACAGTTGATTTTTAATTTAGGGGAGGGGGTGGCGAATTTGTCAAAAAGTAAAAATCAGGTGTATTGTGCGAAGTCTTTTGATTTTATGGAAGAAGTGGAAAATGTAATTGGATTTATGGAGTGTTTGAGTACTCCCCCTTGTCACATGCTTGGCAAGTAATATTCTTTTAAATAAGAGCCATACAATAAACATTTGTTTTGGACTAAGAGGCCTAAACTTTTTTTCGAGAAATGCGAATATAAATGAGAACCATGAGCGCAAAACGGACTGGGCTTATAGCACACATATATCAAATTGATTTAAGTTATAAATGCGTAAACCAAAAAAGTCCGTGAATTAAGAAAATCAAGTTATAAGGATCAGTCTTTGTAAAGTCGTTTTTGTAGCCCCTCACTTTTACTTATGTTCATAAATTTTAAGAAAAAAGTTATTTTCTACTTTTTAGTTGCTTTTGAAAACTGTGAAAATATAGTTTAAGCTAGTCAGTATAATTAGTAGTCACAAATTAAGTACAGTGTACTGCATATTGCACAATTATTAGATGCAGAATGAAGAAGTCAGATGTCGATTGTCGACAGTGTTTCCTCTTTGCTGTCAGGATACAACTTTTGATGAGTTTGGACCACTTGTAGTAGAAACTGCCACTGACTTTCGTCTTTGGTAATGTTTCCTATTAGTTCCTGAGCAAGAGCCACCCCCTTTTCAGCATGATCATTGACAACACTGATTGACAAAACTGTCTCTGCCGCACGGATGTAGTCTTCTTGTTCTGCTCACGTGTTCGGGTCTATGTCAAGAAAATTATGCAGAAGATCCATTTTATGAAACAGGGCCATGGACTTAGCTGAGAAAAATGTTTCAAATTTATTTTCTTTGAATGTTTTTAAGTCCACAGATATTTTCCTTGTATGTTCATTCACAGGCTGTTCTTCTTCAGTGAGTTTTACTGCTTCCACCATTTGTTTCTTTGTGTCATAATCTATGGAGTCATCAAAAAACGCCAGACCTACTGTTTCTGGTGATAGATACCACAAATCCTTGGCCGTCTTCATGGACGTCTCTCTGGAAATTTTTGAATTGATTGCCGAATAGTCCAACAGTGATATTAATAATTTATAATCATGATATGGTGCACTAGCTGGTTTCAAAGCTGCCATCCACGCTCTTATATTAACACATGCTGCAAAGATACACACATCTTGCAACCCTTTTCTTCTTTCTTACTCAAACGAAACTGCCCTCTGAACATCCAGATTTTCAGACTGTAGATGACCTTTGACAGCCACCATGCATGGTGTGTTGCCCCAGATGCCCTGAATCAAATTCCTCTCTCAAGAACCGAGCCCAGAAAGATTATAGCTAGCTCCAAAAATTTTCTATAATCATCCCTTGGTGGACTTTCTCTAAGGTAACCCTTAGCAAACTCAGTGGTACTGTCCTTGATATCTTGAACTGACGTAGATACGTCATCGCTTGACATTCCTGTTTCAAACCTGGATTTATCAACAAACATCCAGTACTGTATATTGGAAGGAGCAGATATTGATCCAAGACAAACTTGAAATACAGCACCGATGAGCAGTTCCATGACGTGATGCCTGCATGCAAGGGAAGAAGAATTGACTAGGGAGTAAAATGCTTGGAAGATTAAAATAAATTGTGTTTTTAAACAATATACGAAACCATTGTATTTGGTATTCAAAACATTAATGTCATTAAGCTACCCCTAAATATTCAAATGTAAGGGCGAAATTTTGCATGGTGCATTATTTTGTGTACCTGAATAAAATTAAAGGGTAAGAAGATGATATTTTCAAACTTGAAAAATAAGCTCCACCCTATTGCACAGCTTCTAGCCTGTGCCCCGAGGAATAGAGGGGGAGAAGCTCAAGGCATCTAAGTGTGCGTATAAAATGGACCCAAAATGGGAAAATATTTTTTATTTTTTAGGTAGTGTTTGTTATGAATTTTCACCTGGAGATCGTGTCACAGTGAAACTAGTTGCATCTGACCGCCATTGCACCGGCACTATCCGTTATGCTGGTTCCGTTAGTTTTTCATCTGGCGTTTGGTTTGGCGTGGAGCTTGATTCATTTGACGGCAGAAATGACGGAACGGTACAAGGTGTTCGATATTTTTCTTGTCAACAAGGGAGAGGTGTTTTTGCCCCAGCTAGCAAGCTTGAGATGTGAGTTATTCCTTTCTTTGCAAAAATATATGTTGATGGAGATGCACCTTTGGCCTATAAAGTCCAAATTGATCCTAATAATGATTTATTCAAACTCGGAGTGTCGGTGACATCAAAATCAAAGTGTTTGTTGCTTTATTGATCCGTTTTTTGTCTCTTTTACTCAAAAACTGCCGTTTTTCCTTTGGCTTTTTCAAAATTATGAAGTTTTTTGGGCAGTACCATATTTTCGTCATTGAATAATGAAAATGAATAACAAAGGTAATTTTTAAACTGACAACGCTTTTTAACAGTAATCAGTTGATTCCCAAAGACAAACCAATCCTTCAAAAGAAAGCTACGGCTTCTTGAGCTCTTTATTGCCATAATACCTTTAGCTTGCTTTTGCTATTTTTTCCCCACGTTTCTATTTTTCTAGTCTGAAGCTCCCTACAACCAAATACTTCATAATTTCACATGCATATTTCCTGCATCAAAAATTGAATTAATGATTTTCCCTCATTTTCAAGGACATATGTTGTTGTGGAAGCTTTAGGTCGGTACTTTCAGTGATAACGATGATAAAAAAAAAAAAAAAAAAAAAAACAAAATCTGGCCTTTGAGACGTACTGCTCCCAAGCTTAAGCGTCATTTAATAGCAAAAATAAACCTCTTAGACCACATTATATTATTAAAGGCACACCTACCTAGGTAATATGACGTCACTATTGTGGATTTCGAAGTAGATCATTTCTGTGTCTCAAAAATTATTTTGGTTGGACAAAACATCATAGTTGGCGAAAAACGGATTATTTTACATTAAATAAATTATTTTACATTTAATAAACGTCTTTTTTTTCGGGGCGAGAGGGGATGCCAAAACTGAAATCTAATATTAGGGGCACAAAAGTAAAATTGTTAGAAACAAACTATAGAAGAATGAATTTAAAGTTCTCCACGTTGTTGATAAATCTTTTCAATCTTCTTATATAATCATGTATAATAATGTGGGGAAACGACACGTAATTGGAATTATTTTGAACATAATGGCTTTATAAAAAATATGATTGGATGCATTTAGGGAATAGGAGGTTTGGAGGGAGGGAGGCTAGTTGTCATCGGATCACTTTTGATTCTTGAAAAAGGTGAACTTTCAGTTTCTAGTCATTTGAGTCCTCTGCAAAGTTTATGCAACCACCTCTTCCATATAAAACCTATATGCCTCCGCGGTATAATTTACAACCCTTCCCGTGGCTCTGGGGGGGGGGGGTATGATGACAACTAATTTTTATTATCTTATCTTTTGGTTATTTTAAACAAAGTCACAGTCTCAAAATTTTAATTTGATACATTTGGGGAAAAGAGGGTTGTGTCAAGGGAGATAGATGCCCTACCGTCAACTATTGACTTATAAAAAAGGTAACTAGAACTTTCGATTTCTAATCAAATTAGCGACCTTCGAAGTTTATACGACCACTCCTTACATGAAAACCTTATACGCCTCCGGGGCATACGTTAAAACACTTGCCCCCGGCCTCTGAGGGGCTGTGTTGAACTCGGAGTTCTTGTTATCTGATGTTTGAACTATTTAAAAAACGACCATCTCAAAATTTATATCGGATGGGTTTGGGGAAAAAGGGCTAGGGGGTGGGGCTAGTTGCCCCTGGATCTCTTTTGACTCTCAAAGGGTGAACTAGAACTTTCAATTTTCAACCAAATTAGCCCTCTCAGAAGCTTATACGAGTATCCCTTCCTTAAGAACCATATATGCCCTCAGAGCATAACTTGCAGCGCCTACTCCCGGGCCCTGGGGGTTGCGTCGACACCTGAGTTTTTCTTATCTGGCCTTTGAACTATTTTTAACAAAATGGCTTTCTCAAAATTGTTATCGGATGAAATTGGGGATAAAGGGTGTGGGGGGACTAGTTGCCCTCGGATGTCTTTTGACTCTTAAAAAGTGAATTAGAGCTCTTAATTTCCAATCAAATGATCCCTCTCTGAAAATTATACGAGCATACCTTTCATAAGAACTTTACACGTCCCTAAGACTTAACTTATAACGCCTGTCCCCGGGCCCTGGGGGGTTGTGTCGACACCGGAATTTATATCGGATGGGTTTGAGGAAAAAGGGGCATGGAGGGGAGCCAAGTTGCCCTTCAATCTCTTTTGACTACTAAAGAGTGACCTAGAACTTTCAATTTCCAATCAAACGAGCCCTCTCTGTAGTTTATACGAGCATTCCTTTCATAAGAACCATATATGCCCCAATCGAATGAGCCCCTCCGAACTTTATGCGACGACCCCTTCCATATCAAGTACATCCTGGAAACAAATAAATAATAATAATAAAACATTGGAGCCGTATGGCATCTACTATAGGCAACGTTATAGCGTTGCCTCTGCCTATTAGCCATTCCAAACCCGTAACCGGCTTTTGCTTCTGCAGATATCCTTCAGCGAAACATATTCAATTTTCTGCAGATACCCCTCAGCGAAAAATATATTCAATTTTGTTGAAGAAATTAATAATTTTATTGAATATATATATCCAGGGCTGGATATACAGTTTTGACGCTCTTAGGCCCAAGGGTTTTTGCCGCTCCATTTTTGCGAGGTTTTCGGAGAAGTCCCAGACAATTTGGGGATAGTGAAAGCATTAAACAGAGTGCGACTGATGAGCCAAAAGTAATGTAAGATAGAGGGGATACTGAGCTCTCATCTTCCGTTCTTGGGAGACATCTGGCAGTTTATAAGTGGCCACTGAGTTCCTATGCTGTTTTAAAATCACTTTTCTGTGAATAGGCTATATGTCAGTGGGTTGCACCTGCCACTTTGACGATAAATAACATTGATCGAGTGATATTTCATTGCACCCCAAGGCATCGTGCGCCCCTAGGCTCGGGCCTATTTGGTAAATCTAAGCCTGTCTACATCTAATGCTTGATATACGTGTAATAATAAATACTCTATGTGTAAAAGACCAAAAAAGTAATTCGCGTGTTTATGAATTGCTCTCTCTTGGTGTGGTCCTTTGAACAGGGTGGGGGGGTGTGTACTGGCCCCTGATGGTCGCTCGAGGGATTCAAAGGGTGCTGGAGGATTATAGATAGCTCACTACAGACGAATTGCAAATTATGCAGTTCTCATTTGTATGCAGCAAACCAGTTTTTGGAGATTTCAGTGTCTGAACTTTTCTGTAGTTCAATAGTTTCATAATAACTTAATAACGTAATAGAATTACTAAGTTACATTTTCCTTTTCTATATTATTTTAGAGGAAGGTAGAAACTTTAGTTTGTATATCTTTCTGTTTAATTGCTATTGAGAAATAAAAATGTATATTTTTTAAAATGAATATTTAAAAAATAAATAGCTAATAGTTTCGAGGTGACGTGTAATATTTTGTATTGAAATGATAGGCCTTAGAAGTTGGGAACCACTGTTTTAAACCAATCTTAAGAGAATCCTTTCTTTTATTCCCCTGTGACTCTCCTTTCGATTTGATTTCTCGACAGAATGTAAAAATTACCTGTTATGTATTTGGTAAGAACAGGACAATTTGATTTCAGGATTTTTTTTTCCGATGAAACGTTAAATTTTGTCGGTCTAATTTCAATTGAAACCATTTTATCTGAATCAGATATTTGAACATAGGTACTATAATACTTTTCTAAACCAATTGAATTTGCAAAACTAAATTTGGCAAAAACGTTGTTATCAAATTTGCCATCATTTTCCAAGCAACCATTTTCACTTAAATAATGATTTAAATAACCTTTTGACAAAAATAAGAATTTCTGATAACAGTGAAGAGCTAATTGATACTTGAAACAGAGAACTTAAGGATTTCTCTTTAAATGTGAAGTATGTTTTTAATTTTGAAAGAGGTCGTTCTGCCCTAATCCTCTCTGGCTTCTCATATTTCGCAAAATGAAACTGTATCTCCCTTGTCAAGCAAAAACGGTATTCCCTTTAGTATAGCGTTTTTTTTTGTTTGAAATAGGATATACTATACTCCTCTCTACCTTCATACACTCCTCTCTACTTTTTTATGCTTTACTGAATGGTAAAAAATCTTTCTTGACAAGTATAAACGGTGTTCTTTCTAGTATAACATTTATTTGTTTTTAGTTTGAAAGAGGACGCTTCACCATACTCCTCTTTGCCCTCTCATGCTTCACGAAATGATACCATATCTTCCTTATCGAGCAAAAGTGGTAGTGCAGATGATGCAAAACCTTTAAGAAGAAGCCTCTCTACTAGGTATAGAAATGAAAAACTAAAAGAAAGTGAATTCGATGAGAAAGCCCCCCTTTCAAGGAGTGGATCAGTAAGAGTTGTGTAAGTTATTTCCGTTTCATTCTTTTTTTTCTGAAAAGAAATCTTATTTTCATGCTGTAAATCCAATTTTACCACATACTTTGAATTCGCCTAACGAATTTGTCATCCGAAAAAGCTCAGATCAAAACATAGTATAAATGGTTTGGTAACTGAACACAACGGTTTGATAAGTGAACACAATGTTTTGGTAACTGAACACAATGGTTTGGTAACTGAACACAATGGTTTGGTAACTGATGACTATCAGAGTCAGTACAGAAGTCCGTGAGGGGTGGAATATTAGCTCAAGAGAGTTAATTAGATTAGTGACCACGAAAAATTGTCTAAGTAAGTTCGAGAAGGTTGAAAGGCCACACTAGGCTTTCCCTTCTCTGGTACACTTGATTAATTGTCAAAACTAAATGGCACATTCTTATAGCCCCAGATACAGGCCTTTTCATGGGTGTGATATAACTGGCCCCGGTCTGCTGCTTAAGAAAGGCTCAACTCTTTAAAGCATGCATTTCATTTCAAGTGAATTTTACTAATTTCACTCTTTTATTGTCGCTTCTCTTTCATTTGACTGTCCCTGTTAATCTGTATCAGAAACTAATGTAGTGATCAGGATGGACCTAGGACTGCACCAGGATTCAACTCGAGTTCTTGGAGACTTCGGTGCCTGGTCTTAAGCTGGCTTAAGCGATGTGTATACTTGAGAGAGAAGTATTGATCCTTGATCTGCAGCAATTTACTTTTCTCGGTGTCTGAGATTCCCGGTGTGTCTGGTGTCCGATGATTTCAGTAATTTCAATATTGTGAAAATCGTGATAGCGAAGGACAACCAGTTTTCAACATTTGGACTGATGATTTTAAACGTTTTCAATTGAACTTTTTAGGAGTTTCAGAAACTCATCTCTATTGTTTACATAAACTTAGGTGATATAGAATTTATCTATTCAGTTAGGAAGGGGGGAGGAACATAGTTATATAATTCAACACAAAGTAAATGATCGTATCTCAGAAACGACGATATTCTAGACATGAGCACGACCGTTTCGTAATGTTAGTAAAATTGGTTTTAAGTTGCCCAATTAATTGCGTAAATTCATTTCGGACTGTGGTAGGAAGGAGTTTTTGACAATTGATAATAATTATTTGTCCAAGAAAATCCGACTAAAATTGGCTATATTAGCCAAAATACGGCTAAAATTGGCTTCAGCTGCAATGACGTGACTGTATTTCGGAAAATGATAGAAACGAGTTTCCAACAATAGATAATAATCATGTGTCGAATAAAATATGCCTAAAATTAGCCTTATTAGCCCTAATAAGGCAAAAATTGATCTTAAGTTGCAAGATAAATGACGCGACTGCATCTCGTACAATGGTAGAAACGAAATTTTGATAATGTATAATAACTATGTGTCGAATAAAATATAGCTAAGATTAGCGATATTACCCATAATATGGTTAAAATTGGTTTGAAGATGCCCTGTAATCATACTCTGCCTGTAATCATACAGCCAGTCCCAAGCCTGGAAAAAGGAGGAGGGTTGGTGGGAGGGCTAGTAACCCGCCACCGTAAAACCGATTACTCAAGAAACAGCAGCAGATAGCCTCGGATTTTAGTCAGGGAGACCCAAAATGACCATTGGCAGGATGTTAGAGAAGGAGGCAAAGTTGGCGAGGTCTTCGATGGAGGAGCTTTGGTCGAGGGCTCGGGACAGGTCGTCGTGGCGAACCACCGTTGCTGCCTTATGTGCCCTCAGGCGTGGGAGGACCTAAGTTTACGTAAGTAAGAAGATGCCCAATCAATGACACGACTGCATATAAGACAGTGATGGAAACGAATCTCTGACAAAGGATTATAACTACGTCTCAATTAAAATATAAAATAAGTTGTCCGAAAGATGTGGCTTGATTCCACTTTATAGGGCTATAATCAAAAAATGATTAGTTTTTGATCATTACTCGTTAAATGATTACTTTTAAATTTCAAGTTATTTTATATGATTAGTTTAAAATATTTGAAATCAAGGCTGTATCCAGGGGGGGGGTAAGAGGTTCGCCCAATTTATTAGTAATGATTAATAATAAGTACCAATTAATTACTAATAAGTTGTCCGAAAGTGTGGCTCAATCCCACTTTATAGGGCTGTAATGAAAAAATGATTACTTTTTAATGATTACTCCTTAAATGATTACTTTTAAATTTCAAGTTATTTTATTACATAAAGTATTGGGTGAGAGGATGGCAGTGCAGGTAGGGATGGTGTTGGAGTAAGAACCTCTGATGAGCATGGTAATTTGCCACCAGCTTCATGGGCTAAAAAAATTTGGTTGGTCTGTATTTAAGAGCACAGATCTTCATTATCAAAACAATCTGGATTGAAAGGGGATACACCTTCCAAATCCCTTCTGGATGTTTGATGATATGAAAGCTAAGGGGAAAGATTTTCCTAAGAACTCAGCTGTGATGTAAATGGTGACAGTTTTTCTTGATGGTGACGGTTGCTCAATGAAAAAATACTACCGATTTTGATAATTAATTCTGTTAGGCATACAAAGATGTTACGTATTTTAACTATTATGCAAGGGTTCTGAAATGCCACAGCTATTTCGTTTCTATCATATTTCTACTTTTCTTGATGAATAACGAAGAAGACCAGCGTCCAGCCAGTGACTCACGAAGCTTCTTACTCGTGAATAGGCCCTAATGTGATGTAAATTAAAGCTGGGATTTGATAAAGACTGATCAAAAAAAAAAAATGCTTGCGGTCAACAATGATCGCGCCAGCGGCGTGCGGCTGCTGCTATTTTTTGCCGCCACCGACCTTCCCTTATCAGCACGGCCCCGGGGTCTAGTTGTATAAAAGCAATCTTAAAACAAAAACAAAATAAAAATACAAGGCAACGTCATTCAGCCAAGGGGAGGGGGGCTGGTGCCTCCTGCTCTTCCCCCCTTATAGGCGCCCATGAACAAACTGTTGGATCTCAATCAAAATCGGTATGAAGCAACAACTTATGCCAGGCACATAGCAAGGATGGAGTATAAGTTCGTTCAACAGTACATCGTCGAAAATAGGGCGTTGGGTCTTGAAATAGGAGTGGGAAGAGTCAAGTTCATGTCATCCACATCCGTAGGAAGGGCTTATTATGTTGCAATTAAATGTGAAGAAATTATTGCAATTATGCTACTAGATCCTTTAAAGCTTCGAGTTATATCCTTTAGGGGGTTTAAGTAAAATAACTAAATGAAATTACCATGTATACCTTTAGGTTTTGTGGAGGGCCGTCACATTGACGAGGGCAATCAATACGAAACGAAAACAAGCGTATCTGTTAACAAGCGTATTTCCGATAGTCGTGAGAATCGATATTCACCGGCGAAATGCTTTTTTTTTCCTTGGACTTAATCAGCGTTGTCAGCCAATTTTTTTGGTTTAATGCAAGGTTTGATGATGACAGGTTAGGTTAGATTAGGTTTGGTTGGGCTAGGTTAGTTCAAGTTAGTTTTTAACCCATTTCTGATATTTACAATCAAATTCAACCTAATCTAACATAACATAAAATTAACATAACATACCTAAAATTAACATAACATAAACCTAAAATTAACATAACAAACCTAAATTAACATAACATAAACTAGCATACCTTTAACCTTTACTATCATAACATGCGTAAGACTGAAAAAGCTGACTTGCAAAGCTAATTGAATCTAACCAGAAAAAAAAAGGAATTTCCGACATTCACCGGGGAATGTTATGTTGAAATATCGTAATCATGTTAATAACGATAAATATCGTAATAACTTTATCACGTTAACATATCCACAGCATAGTTTTTGTGCCCATGAAACTTATTTCATGGGTTGTCTAATTCCACCGACAGTTCCATCATAAAATGGAACATTCAGTGGTCCCCTGTAAGTCAAAATCATACATTTTTCTCGTGGGTTACGAATTCTGGACCATAGTTGCATGACTCATGGGTCGCAGTGGCGGCAACACTTCAAGAGGTCTTGAGACTGGAGGTCTGGCTCAGTTTTGGAAAGATAATTTGATTTTTTTTTAAGCTGGAACTGAAAAATAAAGGAAAATGTTTCTTCGTTTTGCACTGAGAATGGCTGAATGGAAGTTTCGGTTTAAATATTACCATTTTTCTTCTTTTTTTACTGATTACTAACTACCTCTCTTCCTTCGTTTCCTCCGTATTGTCATTTAGTGATTTTGCAAGATTTGTATTGACAACACATATTTATGAATCCCATACTCATTGACATGTGTTGTATTTTAATACGGAATCTTATTTAAATAAATTGTGATTTAGAATCCGAATCTTATTCGGAATCTGTATTTGAATACGGGATACGGTTCTACAGAATAATTTAAAACATCGCCAAGGATGGGCCCAGCACCCCCTTCACAAGGACACCAGGGCAGCTTCAAAATCTCAAGTGGCACCATCTATAAAGTGATGAGCATTTACCTTTTGGTGATCCAAAGTCAAATAAACACCAAAGAATGCAAATACCAAACACCAATTCATTTTAAAAGAAAATAAAAATTACCGCTGAATTTATTTTTCTATTGAATATCAAAATATTTAACTAACTTGAACGATACTGTTTCTTCAACTTTTGTAACAATAATCTAAAGATAACAGCCAGAACGTCAAAATAAGCCACTTTTTATTTATATTTAATTAATAACAAGTTTTATTTCCCTTTGATCGCTGTAGTCTGGATAAAAAAATCCTATAATTCTATACAAGCAGTTCGTTAATCTTCGTTCCTAGGAATCATTCTTAGAAGATTCGATGTTTCCAGTAAGTTTCTAGTTTTAGAAATTTCTATTCATTCCATTCCCCAAGGAAGGTTGAATACCAGTTTTCAATAAAAGAAAATGAAGAATTTTACAACAAGGCAATAACACAGAAATCCATTCATCTAAGAAACATTTGGGGAAATTGCGAAATTTAAAGATAAGATTTTCCTAGTTCTTAGTAATAAAGTCAAGCATTAGAGCGTAAAGAGCTGAAATCATCGTGGCTGTGACAGACAACAAAATTGGAAACTAATAAAATGAAATTCAGAAATGCTATTACATATAAAATAAATAACATCAACTGGCGATCGAAGTGACAAAAAGGGAAGAAACAAAGACCCAATTGGGTCACACCAGCTTACAAAGCAGAATATTTTTAGCCCAAAGGGGAAAAGTCAAATAAAAATCCAGCATTTTTATCCAGGGTCCAGTAATTTTGTCTATAGCCTCCACTTCACACCTCCTTAGTTCATATGACACTACTACATATGACTATACCCTAGACACTACTAGATGCTGATCTTTACTTTTAACATCAATAACAGCACTTCTATATACCCTAGTATCTTGTATTGATCCTGCCAGTCTTCGTCTTACTGTAACATAATCAATAAGGTTTGCTGTCTTACCATCACCTGAATACCATGTCAACTTATGGGCCATTTTATGACCAACTACCGTTTTAGTTATAACTAGATTGTTATACCTACAAATTTGCAAAAGTGTATAGCCATTACTATTTTCTTTTCCACACAAAATTTACGTAGGCTAAGATACCATCTATGCCTATTTCTACCGACCTGGGTGTTAAATTCTCCTTGTATACTCTGTATATAACTCTTATAGACTCTGAGTCTCCTATTAAGTCCAGTTGGAATCGTCTGAATTTGTCTGCGAAAATGTCGATACGATAGTCATTTTTTAATGTCGTAAATTCCAAGTTTCAATTTTCATGTTTTTTAAATCATTGAAACTATTTTGACCTAAGGAAAAGCAATGATCCCGGATACCATTGCAAGACGGGAATCAATATATCTTCTCAAACATACACCAGAGCGCTTAAGCCGGCTTAGAATCGGACAGCATGAAGTCCCTGGGACCTTGAGTATGAATGGAGGCTTTGTGCAATCCTGGGCCTATCTTGGTCATAACATGGTTTTCTGCTTTTGGCGATGCCCCTCTATCAACAAGAATCGAAATCCTGCACAGACAGTCCCAAGCCTATTACTTCTGACTCATTATATATTCATGCATACAAATATTATGCTACTACAGGGAGGCAACACATAGCAGATAAATTAGCTAGGAAGAGGTTTTTCAGCCCGAAAACGCCTGTCAAAAACAAACCAAGCCCAGAAGAATTATCCATTAATCAAAATCTCGTGCGAATGCTGTGTCGTTTACTAGGCTATAATTTCCTCAAGTGGCGTCACATTTTGTGCATCACTTCGCTTTTAATTAGTTTTTTTTTTAGTGGCCCGAGAAATAAATTTGGCTGTATTAGAGCTTATAGTAGACTTTTTGAAATAAATATCATCTAGTTTCCCAGCTCCTTGGGGTAGATTTTACTTATTAGTATAAGATATCGGAAAAAAAAACTCTTCTTCGTCTCCTGTAAGTGGAGTGCAGCCGGATTCGTTTCTGTTTACCTCTGAAGCCAAGTTTACACAAAATTTTGAAAATTGGATAAAAATAAGTTTAGTTTTAAAAAAGTTGAATAATTGGGAGTTAGGATTTAAACAATGGCTTGTCCAGAATAATTTTTTGAAGTATGAAGAAACGCAGTGCCGGTCCTAGCTCCTTGAAAAATTATTTCCATGTTCTCCACAAGTTTCACATTACAAAGCCCATAAGTAGTTGACTTGGACTTTTTTTTTTATTATTCGAAGGTTTAAAAAAATGATTTACTTTTCTGGAAATATGTTGGAAATCTCAGAAATATCAGAGCAATTTTTTCTTCTCGATTTCATGATCATTTTTCTTATTCTCTACACTTCAGAATCCCCATGTTTCATTTTGTTGTTTCAGAATTTATGGTGTGCCATCAATAATTCTGATTTAGTTATAATCTGATCCATCCCTCTATTAAAGGAAACAAGAGCTAAGAGCTCATATGGCTCTTGTGACGAGGCCAGAAGAGCTAAGAGCCAAGAGCTCATATGGTATGAGCTCTAACAAAATTCTAAGAATCAATAGATTGATTTAAAAGGAAAATCAGAGGCTTAATGGCGGTCGGGATTTAAAATTAGAGCTCTGAGTCACGATGTCCTTCTAAATATCAAAATTCATTAAGATCCGATCGCCCACTCGTAAGTTATAAATACCTAATTATTTCTAATTATTTTTCCAAGATTTTAGGTTTCCCCCTCCCATCTCCCCCCCAATGTCACCAGATCCGGTCGGGATTTAAAACAAGAGCTCTGAGACACGATATCCTTCCAAACAAGAAATTTCATTAAGATCTGATCAGCCGTTCGTAAGTTAAAAATACTTTATTTTTTCTATTTTTTTTTCGAATTAACCGGCCCCCCACTCCACCCCAGATGGTCAAATTGGGAAAAAACTACTTCTAATTTAATCTGCTCGGGTCCGTGATACGCCTGCCAAATTTCATCGTCCTAGGTTACCTGGAAGTGCCTAAAGTAGCAAAACCGGGACGTGGCTAATACCAATTGCCATAAAAAGCAAAAAAAAAAAAAAAAATTTACTTCCTCCAATGTTTTCTTAGATAAATGATTTTGCTGTGTATTACCATATCGCAAAGCCCCTTATTTTGTTTTATATCAAGATATTGCGTCCTATTTGGGGAGAAAATATATAGATCACCAAGTTTCTAAGGATTAGAAACTTGTTGGAAATATTGTTTTCCAAAAACAGTTTCCCATCCTAGAGATGAAAAGCTAATGAAGCATTTAGATAGAATCACACGATACCTGTATCAAGAGCATATCCCTTCGAAGGGGAAATAGGATCCCCAGCATTATTATGGAATCGAGTGTTTATATAGCCTCTTCTGGCTTTTATCTTTTGTTCATTGATGTTGAAATTACAAGATAGTAAGCTCTAGGCTAAAGCACTATTATCCAACGGGACAACGCTGATATTACAATTACTAATTGGTCTAAGCAGAATTTCAATTTGTTGCTTAAGGATAGAAGACTGGAAAATCATTAAAGTGAAGTTATTAAAATTTATTAGAATTTTAAAAGAGTGGAAATTGACTCATATCAGAAATCAAGTTCAAAATAAATAGAAATTACTATGAGTGAATAAATTAAACAAAATACGAATAAAAATCTCCCGAACATGATTATTGCTTGTGTCCTAAGGGCGCCAGAAATACCACTTTAGGGAATTTTTGGTTTCCAAGGTCCTATCTGCTGCTTTTTATTTTATATAATACTGATTCCATATTGTTGGCTAGACCAAAGAACATGATTTATTTATTAGATTAGAAATTAGCGCTAGTGCCAAAAAACACACAAAAAAAAACAAAAACACCGCTTTGTCCTTTCTCGGCTATATTTTCATACTCTGTGACTTTATATATATATATATATATATATATATATATATATATATATATATATATATATATGTATATATATATATATATATATATATATATATATATATATATATATATATATATATATATATATATATATATATATATATATATATATATAATATATATATATATATATATAGGAATAAGTGAAGATGAACAGGTTACATTAGGTAATGAAAAGATTGATCAGGTTGGGAGCTTCAGTTACCTTGGTAGTATTATTAGTAAAGATGGTGGAAACAGTGAAGATGTTAAAAGTAGAATAGCTAAGGCTCAGGGTTTTTTTTTCACAGTTAAAAAAAGTTTAGAAAAATAGAAATAAAAGTCTACAAACCAAGATTAGAATATCGGAAGCTACAGTGATGACAGTGGTCAAATATGGCTCTGAAGCATGGGCACTTCGAAAAGCAGATGATAATTTACTAGATGTTTTCCAGAGAAATTGCCTACGGATTGTTCTTGTTACCCGGCTGACTGACCGTATTTCAAACAGTAGGTTGTACGAAAAGTGTGGTTCAATCCCGCTTTCTGGGGCTATAATGAAAGAAAGGTTGAGATGGCTAGGCCACGCTCTACGGATAAAGGATGACAGATTACCGAAGATTGTCCTTTTTGGCCAACCGTCTGGGGCTACACGGAAAGCAGGTCGTCCTTGTCTTGGTTGGGAGGATGTCATAAATAAAGATTTATAGGAAATGGGAACTTCCTGGGAGGGTGTAAAGAGGGAGGCTTTCAGTAGATTAGGTTGGAGGAGGAGCGTATGTATGATTTTGCAGAAACTATGATCAGACTTTTGTTGCTACTTTATGTTTGCAAATAATGCTAATAAGACGAATTATTTCTTATTATCATACTGAAAGACTACACACGGTAGGCACGTTGGTTCTGCCAGATTCCACCTTTATGAGCTACTCCAACTAGTTGGCCTAAACTATGGTGTAAAATTTTCATTGGGATAAAATTAAAACTATTCGGAGACTCCCCTTACTCCTTTCTGGATAGACGCTTGAAGTCGGCTGAATCATCAGGATTCGTCGTTGGGTTCTCGAAGGCCACATGGAACCACGATGGTGTAGCCCCAAGGGTTTTTGAGGAGTCTAAAAAAGAAAGTACATAGGATGTTTTTTACCCCGCCCGACCAGTTAAGGGTTAAATAATTATGTCTTAAAGTGATGTCTTAAAATTTTCTTTATGGGTGGGTTGCCAAGCATTATTTCTGATTTTTAAATTTTCACAAAAGTTATATATTATTGATTCGACAATAAGTAAATTTGTTGGGTCTTTTATGATGTCTACTCATGTTATTCACAGAAAAAAAAATTCACCAGTGTAAAGTTTGTTCGTTTTATACCTGGGGAAACGCAATCTCTAGGCAATTTTCTTTGACGACCATGATGGAAATGCTGTACCGTTAATGGCTTTAACAGTCAAAGCTAAGTGACCTTTCGTGGCCAAGATTGAATCACGCTCATTCAATTCGTTGAATCAAGTCGAAAACTTCGCTGCATGTCACGTTAGTCAGTAATTCCTTACTTTGTTGCTTATTTACTATAATTTCATAATTTTACTTTATTGAGTTAGTAAATACGGTGGATACATCAAATATATGAAAAGGGGAATAGCAAAGACGCAGGGCTTTTTTTTTGTAGTTGAAAAAAGCTATAAAAAACAAGAGCTAAGAGCTCATATGATTTAAAAGGAAAATAAGAGGCTTAATTCCGGTCAGGATTTAAAATAGAGCTCTGAGTTACGATGTCCTTCTAAATATCAAAATTCATTAAGATTTCATTACCCACTCGTATGTTATAAATACCTAATTTTTTCTAATTTTCCCTCTCCCTTTAGCCCCCCAGATGGTCGAATCTGGGAAACGACTTTATAAAGTCAATTTGTGCAGCTCCCAGACACGTCTACCAATTTTCATCGTCCTAGCACGTCCAGAAGCACCAAACTCGCCAAATCACTGTACCCCTCCCCCTCCCTCAAAGAGAGCGAATCCAGTACGATTCCGTCAATCACGTATCAAGGACATTTGCTCATTCTATCAACCAAGCTTCATCCCGATTCCTCCACTCAAAGTGCTTTCCAAGATTTCTCCCTCTACCCCCCCCCCCCAATGACACTGGATCCGGTTGAGATTTAAAATAAGAGATCTAAGTTACGAGGTCCTTCTAAATATGAAATTTCGTTAAGATCCGATCACTCCTTAGTAAGTTGATACGTCATTTTTTCTAATTTTTCAGAATTAACCCCCCCCCCCGATAGAGTGGATCCTTTCCAATTATATAAATCACGTATCTAAGACTTTTGCTTATTCTTCCCACCAAGTTTCATCCCTATCCCTCCAATCTAAGCATATTCCATCATTTTAGGTTCCCCCACCCCAAAATCCCCCCAATGTCACCAGATCCGGTCGGGACTTAAAGTAAGAGTTTTGAGACACGATATCCTTCTAAATATCAAATTTCATTGAGATCCGATCACCCGTTCGTAAGTTAAAAATACCTCAATTTTTCTAATTTTTCAGAATTACCCCCCCCCCCAACTACCCCTGAGAGAGCGGATCCGTTCTGGTTATGTCAATCATGTATCTAGGACTTTTGCTTATCTTTCCCACCTAGTTTCATCCCGATCCCTCCACTCTAAGTGTTTTCCAAGGTTCAGGTTTCCCCCTCCCAAATCCCCCCCAATGTCACCAGATCTGGTCGGGATTTAAAATTTAAAATTAGAGCTTTAAAGCACAAGATCTTTCTAAATATCAAATTTCATTAAGACTTGGTCACCCTTTCGTAAGGTAGCCTACAAATACCCCAATTTTTAAAATTACCCCCCTCCTCCCCCAACTCCACTAAAGAGAGCAGATTCGGTCCGGTTATGTCAGTCACGTATCTGAGACAGGTTTTTATTCTTCCCATCCAGTTTCATCCTGATCTCACCGCTTTAAGTATTTTCTAAAATTTCCGGTTCCCCCCAACTGCCACTGCCCCCCTCCCAATTACGCTGGATCCAGTTGAGATTTAAAATAAGAGATCTGAGTTACGAGTTCCTTCTAAATATGAAGTTTCATAAAGATCCTATCACTCTTTCGTTAAAATACGTTAAGTTAAAACTCCTTCGTTAAGTTAAAAATACGTCATTTTTTTCTGATTTTTCAGAATTAACCCCCCCCCCCAATAGAGCAGATCCGTTCTAATTATGTAAATCACGTATCTAAGACTTCTGCTTGTTTTTCCCACCAAGTTTCATCCTGATCCCTCCAATCTTAGCGTTTTCCATCATTTGAGGCTCCCCCACCCCAAACTCCCCCCAATGTCACCAGATCCGGTCGGGACTTAAAATAAGAGCTCTGAGACACGATATCCTCCTAAATATCAAATTCATTGAGATGAATCCGTCCCCCCAACTACCCGAAGAGAGCGAATCCGTTCGAGTTATGTCAATCATGTATCTAGGACGTGTGCTTATTTCCACCAAGTTTCATCCCGATCCCTCCACTCTAAGTGTTATCCAAGTTTTAGGTTTCCCCCTCCCAAACTCCCCCCCCCATTGTCACCAGATCTGGTCGGGATTTAAAATAAGAGCTCTGAGACACGATATCCTTCTAAATATCAAATTTCATTGAGATCCGATCACCCGTTCGTAAGTTAAAAATGCCTCATTTTTTTAATTTTTCAGAATTACCCCCCCCCCCCAACTACCTCAAAGAGAGCGGATCCGTTCCGGTTATGTCAATCATGTATCTAGGACTTGTGCTTATTTTTCCCACCAAGTTTCATCCCGATCCCTCCACTCTAAGTGTTTTCCAAGATTGTAGGTTTCCCCCTCCCAACTCCCTCCCCCCAATATCATCAGATCCGGTCGGGATTTAAATTAACAGCTCTGAGACACGATATCCTTCCAAACATCAAATTTCATTAAGATCTGATCAACAGTTCGTAAGTTAAAAATACTTCAATTTTTCTATTTTTTCGAACTAACGGGCCCCCCACTCACCCCCAGATGGTCAAATTGTGAAAACGACTATTTCCAATTTAAGCTCGTCCGGTCCCTGATACGCCTGCCAAATTGCATCGTCCTAGCTTACCTGGAAGTGCCTAAAGTAGCAAAACCGGGACCGACAGACCGACAGAATTTGCGATTGCTATATGTCACTTGGTTAATACCAAGTGCCATAAAAAGGAAAATGTTTCCGGAAACTAAGACCAGAATACTGGAAGCAGAGGTTAAGACATGGAAGCCATAGCGAAGAATGGCTTTGAAACAGGAATGCTTTGAATGACTGAGTGTGATTGGTTATATTTTTTCCCCCTGAGTAATGTTAATTTTAGGTTATTGTTTGACTGCCGTATATCGAAGAACAATCTGCAGAGAAGATCTAGTTTGATTCGAGTTTCTGGGGCTATAGTGAAGTGAAAGAAAGTTTAAAATGGCTAAGTCATGTTTACCGAGCGAAGAATGAAAGATTACTAAACATTTTGTTCTTTAGCTTTCATTACTATCTGACAAACATCGACAAAATATGGAAAAAGAATATAAAGTTAAATAGGTACTTATCTGTTATAGCACACACTCAAGAAGTGAAGTTACGTTAATCCTAATGAAATAGACCTAAGTATGATCAAAATAAAATACTTTAGTAACAAAATTATGGAAACTACAACATAGAATTTTGGAAATCCCCCCCCCCCCCGAACGTATTATATTAAATGGTTCCTAATCTAACCCAACCAAAATACCAACTTAAATATTCAATTAAAATTTACCTATATTGAAGCTTATATACACTCTCTTGCGCTCAGCTGAAAGAAACCTGTCCTGTCAGACCAAGAACTTGAGTGTGATGGCTGTAACAGATAAGGACTGACAAATATTGTAATAAAGAAAAACTAAGGAAAAATAAGAAGGTAACTTCAATATCCTAGTTTATTCTTAAAACTGGTAAAAGATATTTTTTCTCTTCTTTTTTACAAGCACTAATTCCATTGAAGAATCTTCTTTATGTTAAATTTGGAAATCTTTAACGTGCAATTTTGAAGTTCTATAACGGCAAATCACTCTATGCGTGTTTTTGCTATTCACATGCATCGATTATATGAAGCGCTCATACCACCAGTATAATTTCGCATACTTTGTGGTCCCTAATAGATGATAATCTCGAATGGAGTTTTTTTTTTCTAATTTTCATAGCCAAGAAAAATATACTGGACTTTTCCGGTCTTGCTTAGAGTTACAGGTGTCTTCATAATGAAACTACTAATAGCACGGATTTACCAACCCTTATACATACCAACTATGCTCTAGTTTCCTACACGTTTTGGTTGAAATTCTCTTCTCAATCTGGTCAGTCCAATCTCTTCTACCCACTTTTTCCAATTGAAAACTTCTTATTCTGGGTCTATTTCCCTTTTCCTCCTATTTTCAATTAAAGTTTCCTCTAAGTCGATCTTCTATTCAACCTCTAGAACAACAAGTAGTATAGGATATCCTTCGGCGTGGCTTACTTTCAGGATATTACAGAGGAATATATTTCTGGGGGGGGGGGTAGGAAAAACGAATGTAGGAGATTTATTTGGAAATACACTAGTAATTATAATAAAAGTTGTTTTTTGTTGGGGGGAGGATGGTCCCTATTATTCTCCGTGCTAATGTGTCGATCTACTTTAATCTGGAAGTCATCCTGTGTAGACTTTATGCAATATTTTGACTTCATCAAGCTTTTTGTGTTACTTCATATTAATTTTTTACTCTGAAATCAAATTTGGGACCCCTGCACCACATAACAAGTGTTTTAGAACAAATCTTATTTTCTCCAAATCATCTGCATTTGTTCCCTCGGTTTTAAATGATAATGCTTATCCCAGTCCTATTGTTATTCCCCTCCATGCTGAGGACCTAGCTTCAATAGGGGTAAAATGGTAGGCTGAACGCAGCAACAACAATAATAATAAAAAAGTAGGAAGCTTGCCAGATGCAGCCTATAAAATCGTAATTGAGGCTCAGCCTTAACAGTAAAACCTAAGCGCTGGTTTAGTACTTCAGATCAAGACTAGGAGACGATGTTACTTCTAAATTTATGTGAAAGAAGGAAAGGTCTCTCGCTCGTAGAGCTGTATTTTCGTGCAAGATTCACTCATTTTTAAGTCCCCCGGTAAACTATTCCGGTACTGCGTTGCCAACGTTTTGAAATTAATTGTACCAATTTCTCGGCTAAAATTATACGGCAAGAGACTAATTTTTAGCATTTGAATAGCAGGCTAAATATTCGGAACAGAAATTTGATTAAACATCGAATGCATCACATTGTACCGAGACCTCACAATTGTACCAAAAGCTGTACAATTGTACCGCGCTGACAACGCTGTTCATGTCATTAAGTGTCGCTTGAGAGTTGTAATTTTGAAAATAATTGTAAAATTTTCTTCTCGGGCCATGGCTTACTGTCCAAATTATCTCAGGTACACTTTCCCGAAGACACATTGCGTGATATATCTTTATTAGTAGTCATCAACTACAAATAAAGATTTTCGCCCCTTATTTCGGAAAATGAACTGAAAGTGTTTACCATTCTCCGCTCTTAAATGCTTTTTATGATACTTAGTATCTACCACAAGGTATGATGAAGAATGGTATGTTGGGAAGGAAAACAAGGTTGGAAAACAAGTTCAAAACGTCTTCCTAATTTCTCATTTTGGCTATGGACACATTCCTATTGGGAGTTTCTCTTACGTATTTTAGAAATTTTTCTAAATTCTTTACATGCTGATGCTGAGGTAATACTTCCGTTTGGGAGCAAGTTTTCTCGCTGCTTGTTTTCAAGGGTGAAAATATTCTCTACTGCTTCATGTGCCCCTATATTCTGTATACTACTACTACTACTGACAACTCACCACAATACCAAGCCGCCTGAGGCCAACACAGCTACGCACGCTCCTCCTCCTTCCAAATATATTCAAAGCCTACCTCGTTAAACCCTCCCAAGAAGTTCCCATATCCTTCAGATCTCTTTTTTATGATATCCTCCAACCCCAACGACAGTTTGGCCAAGAAGGGCATTCTTTGGCAATCTATCATCCTTCGTCAATAGAACATGCCCTAGCCATCTCAGCCGTTCTCTCACTGTAGCCTTAGAAAGCGGGATTGAACCACACTTTTAGTATAGCCTACTGTTTGAAATACGATCAGTCAGCCAGGCACCCAGAACAATCCGTAGGTAATTCTGTGGGAAACATCTATCAAATCTTCATCTGCTTTTCTAAGTGCCCATGCTTCCGAGCCAAATTTTACGACTTTAATCCCTGTAGTTTCCAATATTCTAATTTTGGTTTGCACACTTATCTTCCCATTCTTCCTAACTTTTTTTTAACTGTGAAAATAAACAACACCCTTAGCCTTTGATATTCTACTTTTAACTTCTTCACTGATCCCACCATTTTTACTAATAATACTACCATGGTAAGTGAAGCTGTCCACCTGATCGATCATTTCGTTGCCCAACTTGATTTTTTTATCTTCGCTTATTTTCTTTGTGGTGACTATCAGAAAGTGATAGCAAGGCACCCTGACAAATTGACATTCGTTAGCATATAACATTCTGGTGTCATATGATAGATATTGTCAGTGCTGTAAAGTCTTCCTATCATTTTCTTTGAATTGTCTTGTTCGTCTTTAACTTTATTTTAGCTTTCAAGAAATAAGCTTGTTTTAGGCAAATTTAGGTATTTATGAGTGAGATATGTTTAATGTTACAGACCAAAAGTGAAGTAACACGGGGTTGGATGGAGGGAATATACTGTCTATTATTAGTCTTTTCAGTCTTCTTAATTTTAATCTTCTTTATTTTAATTCTACTGAATTTTATCTAGTTATTTTTTAATTAATTTTAATTAATAAAGAAATTAATAGAAACTAATCATTTTTTTCAATTTAATTCGGTTGATAATAATTTTCATATTGATAAATTTAATTAATAATTTTCTTAATGATATTAGTCTTGTTTTACAAGTTAGGTGACTTTTATTAATGCCGTTTGCAATATTTAAGCGAAAAAAAATGTCTTTAATCAAAGTGAATTATATTTTATAGTTATCTACCTAGTCATAAAACAATCTGATTGAGTTAACTGGAGGAGAAACGAATTCTGCATTATTAAACGTCTTTTCAATGTGTTTATTTGTTCAATAATGATGTTGATATTTTCTATATGGTTAAATGATGAAAGTAGACAGGATTAGATTGGAGAAAAAATATTTAGTGTTTTATTGGTATATTCAGTTTTCGTTGTCTTGCCATTTTCCGTGACAAATCTTTATTCTAATTTGCTTTTATTATTTTTATCAGTTAAGTAATAATAATTAGCAAGAAAAGAATGTCTTGTTCAGATTGCATCTAAGTAATGTTTTTTTTTTCTGCATCGTCAAACCCAAAAGTACAGATAATGTTGGATGGGCAGACAAATATTTTCTTTATTGTTGAAAATATTTCCAGATTTTTTTTTTTAATTTTATGAAAGCAATAGCGAAATTTCTTTATACTCTGAGCTCAACAGAGCTTATAACATTTAATTGCAGTAACTTATTAAAAAAAAATCTAATAATCGTGTTCTGTCGAACGTAGTTTGAATGTCAAATTAAGTTTCTTGCTAAAAATTAGAAAAAAAGGGACTCCTTACAACCTTTTCAAACTAACCTCAGGATATTGTTAGCTTAATCTGCATAACTGAGAATCCTGTTTACGGGAAATAAAGCTTGTTAGAGTGACTATTTTTTTCTTCTTCAAATATTGACGCTTATTTTACCAACCAAATAACCGAGATAGAAACTGATTAGTTATAATAACCAAGGGAATCTTAAACTTCTTGGGAGGGTGTAAAGAGGGTTGGAATATATTGCGATAGAGAAAGAGTGTGCTTAGCCGTGTTGGTATCAGGCAGCTTGGTTCTGTGGTTTTTATGACACTTGGCATCTACCAAGTTGGGGAACAGTTAAATCGGAAAAATGCGAAAAAATGAGGTATTTTTAACTTACGAACGGGTGATCGAATTTCAATAAAATTTGATTTTTGGAAGGCTATCGTGTCTCCGAGCTCTTATTTTAAATCCCGACTGGATCTGGTGACATTGGGGAGGGGGTAGGCTGGGGGAACCTAAGATCTTGGAAAACGCTTAGAGTGGAGGGATCGGGATGAAACTTGGTGGGAAAAATAAGCACAAGTCATAGATACGTGATTGACATAATCGGAACGGATCCGCTCTCTTTGGGGATTTTTTTTTTTGGGGGGGGGGCTAATTCTGAAAATTTAGAAAAAACTAGGAATTTTTAACTTACGAACAGGAGATTGGATCTCAATGAAATCTGATGTTTAGAAGGATATCGTGTCTTAGAGCTCTTATTTTAAATCCTGAATGGATCCGGTGACACTTGGGGGAGGTGGGGGGAAACCTAAAATCTTGGAAAACGCTTAGAGTGGAGGGATCGGGATGAAACTTGGTGGTAAAAATATGCAGAAGTCCTAGATTATGTGATTGACATAATCTGAAGAGATCCGCTCTATTTGGAGGAGCTGGGGGGGCTTATTCTGAAAAATTAGGAAAAAGGACGTATTTTTCACTTTCGAAGGAGCGATCGGATCTTAATGAAACGTCATATTTTGAAGAACGGAACTCGTAACTCAGATCTCTTACTGTAAATCCCGACCGGATCCAGTGTCATTGGGGGGGGGCAGTTGGGGGGGAACTGGAAATCTTGGAAAATACTTAAAAAAGAGAGATCAGGGTGAAACTGGGTAGGAAGAATAAAAACAAGTCCAAGATATGTGAGTGACATAACCAGACCGGATCCGCTCTCTTTGGTGGAGCTGGGGGGGATAATTTGGAAAAAATAAGAAAACTTTAGGTCTTTGTACGAAAGTAAAACAGTTCACAATAGGGATAAAACCATTTTATTGACAGTGAACAGATATAAAATTTAACTGGATATTTCGAACACATATAAGTGTTCATCATCAGCAGTAAAACTCAGAATATTTCGAACACATATAAGTGTTCATCATCAGCAATAAAACTCAGTTTTACTGCTGATGATGTACACTTATATGTGTTCGAAATATGCAGTTAAATTTTATATCTGTTCACTATCGATAAAAAGGTTTCATTCCTATTTTGAACTGTTTTACTTTCGTCACGGAAAGGCAGTGTGGTCTTCGAAGTTATTTAGATCTTTGTAACTTACGAACGGATGATCAGATCTTAATGAAATTTGATATTCAGTAAGATCTTGTGCTTAAGAGCTCTCATTTTAAATTCCGACCAGATTCTATGATATTGGGGGAGTTGGAGGGGGAAACCGGAATTTTTGGAAAATGTGAAGATTGGGGTATCTTTATAGTACGAATAGGTGATCAGATCTTAATGAAACTTGAAATATAGAAGGATCTTGTGTCTCAGATGCTTCATTTTCGACTTGAATTGGATCTGGGGATATAGGGGGTTGGAGGGGAAAAAAGAAATCTTGGAAAACGCTTAGAGTGGAGAGATCGGGATGAAACTCGAAGGGAAGAATAAGCACAAGCTCTAGATACATGATTGACATGATTGGAACGGATCCGTTCTCTTTGGAGGAGCTGGGGGTGTTAATTTGGAAAAAATTGAAAAATTGAGGTATTTTGTCTTGAGACCAGGTGACCTGGTCTAAAAAAAAAATTGAGGTATTTTATCTGATATTTAGAAGAAAATCGTGTCTCAGAGCCCTTGTTTCAAATCCCGACCAGGTCTGTTGAAATTGGGAAGGGGAGTTGGAGAGGGAAATCGGAAATCTTGGAAAACGCTTATAGTTGAGTAATCGGGATAAAACTTGATGGGTAGAATAAGCAAATATCGTACATTCGTGATTGACGTAACTGTATTGAATTCGCTCTCTTTGGGGCAGTTAGGGGGTAGGGCTAGTCCTTTGGCGAGTTTGGTGCTTCTGGACGTGCTAGGACGATGAAAATTGGTAGGCGTGTCAGGGAGCTACACAAATTGACTTGATAAAGTCGTTTTCCCCGATTCGACCATCTGGAGGGCTGAAGGGAGAAGAAAAATTAGAAAAATGAGGTATTTATAACTTACGAGTGGGTGATCGGATCTTAATGAAGTTTGATATTTAGAAGGACATCGTGACTCAGAGCTCTTATTTTAAATCTCGACCGGCATTAAGCCTCTGATTTTCCTTTTAAATCAATCTATTGATTCTTAGAATTTTGCTAGAGCTCATACCATATGAGTTCTTGGCTCTTCCGGCGTCGTCACAAGTGCCATATGAGCTGTTAGCTCTTGTTGTAGTAAGTTGTGGTATACTCGTGTACGAATATACCAAGAATTTTCCATCTTTAAATATATATTGATTTATAAATATACATATAAATATGAATTTTAATTTATTGAGCTCTGAAGCAAAGTCAGCAAATAATCAGTTGCAATAGGTTTAAATAAGTGCTTTGGGCACAGTCCAGTAATTACAATTGCTTATTGTACACCAAAAATTGCGGAGTCATTTACATTAAGCTGATTGATTGTTGGGATAGTCCAACTATCCCAACAATTGATTCTTGGGATAGTCCTCTATTTTTGCGTTGGGATAGTCCTCTATTTGGGATAGTCCTCTATCCCTCTGTCCCATATCGTTGGGATAGTCCTCTATTTGGATGAAAAACGCTGTGTTGTTATATCTATTTTCATTTTTTTTTCTTGTTAAATTTCTGTATTTTTCATTTTGCATATAGGCAAAAACCAAAAATGGAGCCCCCGGCATGGCAGAATGTACAGCCTGAGCCCTTATCGCGAACTGCTAGTTCGCGAAAAAAGAAAGATGAGAAATGGCTAGCAGTTGGTATGAATGTCCTCTATCAGCATGAAGTTGGTGAGTTCCCCTTAAAATTGCTTTTGCAATGAGCCAGATGTAGAATTACGTGAGATGTACAATATGTGCTTATAAGTCGCATAAATGTGATTTATTGAATAGATAAACATGAATGTCAGCTATTGAATGATGGCAAATTGTCTCTTATGCTGAAACATTCAAGCTGTATGACTATCGAAAGTAATATATCAAGATGTTACATTGGGAACGTCAGCTCTAAGGCAGATGAATCGACGTCTTGTACGAATCGATTGTCAGACATCTTTAAAATTAAGACAGGAAGCTCTGGTTTCGAAGTTCATCTAACTCCGAACCCTTATTGCTAGAGTCAGCTAAAATTGTATTGATAAAGGGCCAAGTCTTAATGCTAGATAAAATGTAAAAAAACAATTTTTTTTCAGCTGAAAGGTTTTGGCGAAACGCTAAAGTCTTTTTTCTCGTAAATTTGAAATAAGCTTCTTTTTGTTCTAATTAAACGAAGATAGTGTTTCAAAAGTCGTTCTAAAAGAATTGAGGCAAAATTCAACCTTTAGCCTAAAGAGCGAGATGTTGAAGAGGAGGCAACCCTCTTCGTATACGTAATAATTCGTTTTCGTTTTAAATTTTGATGTTGCTCCTTACTTTCTTTTGAAAAACTTGTTTTTTTTATTTCATTTCTGATCGTTTAATCCCAGAAAATAATCCAGGAAATATGGTCCCATTTCCACGGAGAAATGCCCTCCCCATGGATATATCCTCTTGACAATTCAATCCCGGTGAAAATTTACCGAGGCAATTACCCTTAACAACTCCACGCGTAAAATCGACCCGGAAAAGTGAAAGCAAGAAACATAAAAATAAGTTTGTATTGGAGTTCTGGAAAATTGCCCCTAGTGTATAATTTCCTTTGACAAGCTAACCTCCTGGAAACTTCCCTCCCTGTGGAAAATTCCCCTGTGAAGAAAACTCCAGCAGAAAAATCGTCTTCCCACCCTAAAATGAAGGTAGGCTTGTCAATAACAAATTCTACGCGCAAACAATGGGTTAAATATAACTATATTAAATATATTAAATATATTAATATATTAATATGTATATATTATATGTATATTATATATTATATATTATATTTATATGTATATATATATATTAATATATAATATATTAATATATTATATATTAATATATTATATATATTAAAATAATAAATATATTAATATATTAAATGAATATATTAATATATTAAATATAAAATATATTAAATATATTAAATAAATATAACTTAAATACTTTTCCCCTGGGGCTGTGTTCGTGTTGGGGGTCACGTTATATCCAAAAGCATAGATATTTGGCTTTTCAAGTATGATGAACATAATGGCTGTCTCAAAATTTTAATCATGCGATTTTGGGGAAAAAAGGGCGGGGAGAGGCTTACTTATATTGTTGGTCACTTAAAAGGGCACTAGAACTTCTAATTTCCGTTTGAATGAGCCCTCACGATATTCTAGGACCACTGCGTCAATGCGATCATCCCAGGGAAAAATAAAATAAATAAAATATATACAAGCATCCATGATCTCTCTTCTGGCGAAAATATACAAAATTCCACATTCTTATAGACAGAAGCTTGAAACCTATACGATAGGGCTCTCTGATATGCTGAATCTGAATTTTACTAAGATTCTATGATTTTTAGGGTGTTTTAATCCCTTTTTTGAAAATAATACAAATTTTGAAAGATGGGCAAGACTAAACTTAATGGGACTTATATACTTAGAAGCAGCTTAAAAATCCGAATCTTTTGACATATCTAATGGTATCAAAAAACCATTTTTTAAGAGTTTCGCTACTATTGAGCCGGATCGCTCGTTACTTACAGTTCGTTACTACGAACTATTTTATTCTCTCCCCCCATGGAAAATTCATCCATGGAAAGATCCTCCCCCGCAACCCCTCCTCCGGGCTTCCCTACCAGTAAAATCTCCCCTGAAAACGTCTGTTGACCAATACTATATTCAACAATGGGCAAGGTGATAACTTGCAGCCCTTCCCGCATGGACTTTGAGCTATTAAGTCATTCTCAAAGACATTGTTATTAGATATTTTGACTATACTGAAAAAAAGGCCATCTCAAAATTTTTATCTGGTCACTTTGGGAGAAAATGAGCATGAGAGGGGGCCTACTTGTCATCTAATGTTTTTGGTCACTTAAAAAGGGTGCTAGAACTTTTAATATCTGTTCAAGTTACCTGTCTCGCCATGTTCTTGGACCACGGGGTCCGATCGCACCTGGTAGAAAAACAACAAATAAGCAAATAATCACGCTTCTGTGATCTTTCTTCTGGCAGAAAATACAAAATTCCACATTTTTGTAGACAGGAGCTTGAAACCTCTTTAGTAGAGTTCTCTGATTGTCATAATTTTGTTTAAAAGAAAAAATATTTTACTATTGAGATCAATCGAGATAAAAATCACAAGTTCTGAATCAGCTACAAACATCAATTTTCTCTCGCTAGGCAGCTTTTTTAAATGTGTTTTTTTTTGTTTCTTCACTTGTTTTTTTTTGGTTCGTTCTTTACTAGGATGCAGCTGCCGCTTCAACCATGGAAACCATCATCTGAACAGAACTCTAGACAATTTCTTATATTTTCTGAAATTCGGTAGCTTCTGCATTTTTTATTTATTTTTTTTAGTCTCTTTAGTTTTATTCTAATTCTGTTAAATAAGCTCTTGGTTCTACAAGAGCTTCTACTAGATTCTATTCTAGAATATTTCTAGAATCTCTCTAGTCTAGATTCTAGTCTAGAAACTTGTCACTGGTATCAGCTCAATGCTGTTCCTAATGCGCGCTGATCCTCAATGTTAGAAAGGTGGTAGTGTTAAAAGGTTTTTAGAAGGTTCTCGCCAAGATCCATTTATCTAGGAGTACAACTACAAGTTAATTGACTACTGTGGCGAAAAAAAAATGGAATTTAGAGACCTGTCTACGCTTAGGATTGTGAAATGGAAAAGCCAATCACTATCACAAACAAAAACACGAAACCACAATTTTCAATCACAAATGACACTAAAAAAAAAAAAAAAAAAATACAAGAATTCCACAGGCATATGCAAAATAACTTGTGCAGAAATGGCGAAAAATAAGTGAAGCACAGGATTATTTTCTAGAGACGGTGAAACCCCTCCCACAGCCGTATCTTTCTTGCCTGGCAGTTTTCTGTGAATAGAAATGATCGATGTTTGTATCAAGACACCTTAGTTTTGGGTTTCTCAAACACAATTTTACGCACAATATGACAACACAGTTTTGATTTTATCTTCTTCTATTTCGTTTATCACGCTTAGAACCATATAAGTGACCCGAAGTGTCTTTCTTTTTTTACACTGTATTTCAAGTTAAATAACAATGAAATAAATATAAATGAAGTTGTATAAAAATTTAATAAACACAATTTAAAAGTTATTGGTTTTTGAAGGAAATTCACTCTATTAGTAATTAAATGCGTGAAGGTAATTACCGCAAATTACGCAATTTTCAAAAAACTCTTACCTGATAACTAAACTGAATGTTAAGAACTGAAGTTCAAGTGGGTGATAGCCCCCACCCCCTTCCACATTTAAGAATGTCCTAAATCAAGCAGTTGGTGTTAAAATGTGAAATAAATAAAAGCTAAAAAATTAGTTGTTATCATACTCTGAGGTAGATGGAAAGACAAAAATTATTGCTAAAACCATTAGTGTATTGGACCTTTAGGTATTTGTGATGTTATTCGTACGGAAAATCTTTCTCCAAAGTTAAAATTAATTTCCCCGAAGTTTTGGCTATCTATGCCGTTTTTTTTTTACCTGAAAGTGGCAGTATCCCAAATTTGCTGAAACAATAATAGCGTCGGTCGCGACAAAAAAATTACAGATAAATATACAATCATTATCGTTTCATGTATTAAGATTGGATTTAGTATTTTAGTTTAAGATGGGATATGAACCATTCTGAAGCAATGCAGCATTCTTGGGTGCCTATTGATCATCTTAGAGATAAGTTGCTCTTTGCGAAGGGGATATAAATTATGGAAGCTTTGGAAATGTTTGTACCCCTCTTTGTGTTTTATACGTGCCTAATTATGATCATGAAATTCTTCTGAAATTTGTCGTTTAAATAGAAATGAGTATAGTTGATTCGGAAGCGTCCTCTGTTTATCTCCGTTACGAGGAATAAATTTCAAATCCTCTGGGTGAACCTAGGAGACGTATCTTGATTCTGTTCTCTTTTACTTCAATTCTCACGCTTAGAATCGTTCAAAATAGTCGCATTTTTGTGGTAGAGACGTTTTCTAGAATTAGTACACATGTACTGTTTAAGATATTTAATATATATAAAAAAATTCAACTGGAAGTAACGAGCAACATTCAAATTAAAGTATATGATGGGGTTTTCGTATATAGGAGCTTGAAACCTCTATAGTGGGGTTTTCTGATGTGCTGAATCTGATAGTATGATTTTCATTAAGCTCTCTTGTTTGTTTTGGGGGTTTTCCCCCTTTTTTAAAATTTGGTAAATTTTCTCGGGCTTGTAACTTTGATGGGTAACATTAAACTTGAGGAATTTTCTTTGCTTCAGCATCTGATTTTATTTATGCTTATATTTTGCTTAAATATTGCTTGATTTATATAATGAATTTGTTCTTTATATTTTATCTGGTAACAGTTTATACGTTGGGAATAATTACGATAGCTAAATAATAGACAATATATTATACTGATATTAATTCATATCCTCCATGACAAAAAAAATATTGATTAAAATTATTGACTGATGTTTTAGAACTGTGTTGATTTTATCTCCGCATGCCTCGTCTCTTCCCCTTTGAGATACTGTAAAATCTGCTTAGAGATTTTCCTCAATAACACTCATTAATGTTTTGGGAAATGAATAAACAGAGTAATGAAGATTCGATTATTAAGGCTTGGTATTAAGTTGCTTTCATCAAGTTTAATTCAAATTTTGTATCTCTATTACGAAGCGCGGTTTAAGAATTGTGCAGAAAATAAATAAATGAATAGTAATATCAAGTTTCTCGCAATTGGAAGTTTGACTTGTTTTTGGCAGCACATTAATATTGCTTGCGGGAGATTTCAGGCAAACATTACCTATAATACCTAGATCAACTCCTGCAGACGAAATGAATGCTTGCCTGAAAAATTCTAATTTATTGGCACACGTAAAAATATTAAAATTAACTACAAATATGCGTGTCCGATTGTCAAACGATGACTCTGGTCAAACATTTTCAGATCAATTGCTGGCAATTGGAAACGGAAAGCTCGCAGTAGACTCAATTTCAGGACGTATACAACTACCTGCTGATTTCTGTAATTTAGTGATGTCCAAAAATGAATTGATTGAAAAAGTATTTCCGAATATTCTAAAAAATTATAAAAATAATAAATGGCTAAGTGAAAGAGCGATTCTCGCACCCAAAAATATAGACGTCCACGAAATCAACAATATTGTTTTGACCAAGATTCGAGACCAGGCAGTCCTTTACAAGTCAGTCGACAGAGTTTTGGAACCAAATGAAGCGGTTAATTATCCATCTGAATTTTTAAATTCCATAGATCTTTCAGGGTTTCCACCACACGTGCTACAACTAAAAATAGGCGTACCAATAATACTTTTAAGAAATATCAACCCACCAAAGCTTTGCAATGGCACGCGACTTTCCGTAAAAAAAACAATGGAAAACCTAATAGAGGCCACAATCTTGACAGGGCCTTTTGAGGGTGAGGCTGTTCTTATTCCTCGCATTCCCATGATTCCAACGGATCTGCCTTTTCAATTTAAAAGATTGCAATTCCCAATTCGATTAGCATTTGCAATCACCATTAACAAAGCTCAAGGTCAATCATTAGAAAAATGTGGTATAGATCTTAATACTGATTGATTTTCCCATGGACAATTGTACGTTGCATGTTCGAGGGTCGGTAAACCTGACAATCTATTTACATGCAGCGACAATTGGACAGCGAAGAATGTTGTATATTCGCAAGTTTTACGCAGTTAATTTGTATTGTATCTATCTATCTATCTATCTATATAAAAACGAGTTGTGTGTATGCATGTTTCTTTGTTTGTAAAAAGAGCGTTTGCATATGACGTCATTATTAGTACATACGGCTTTGTATATGCACAGACAATGGGAAAGCCAAGAATGTTGTATATTCGCAATTTTTACGTAGTTTGAAACACATATATAAATCTATCTATATTTACAGGTGGGACACAGGGACACAACTACAATGGCGCGTAACTAATATGGCGCGTAACGACTTACGCGCGCGGGGGGGGGGGGGGCTTGGGGGGCGCGAAGCGCCCCACCAACTAGGTGTTGGGGTGGCGCGAAGCGCCACCCCAACAGCTAGTATATATATATATATATATATATATATATATGTATATATATATATATATATATATATATATATATATATATATATATGTATATATATATATAAATAAGTTGTTTGTCTGTCTGTCGACTGACGTCATGTTTGTGTGTCGACTGATGTCATGTTTGTCGACTGACGTCATTATAAGGATTGAGCTGTATGTCGTCATGAAGTTGTTTGTCGTCTGACGTCATGTTTGTCGACTAACGAAACTACAGACCGGGACACCGGGACACAAATGACGTGTTATGTCTGTTATAACGTAATAGAGGCAACAATCTTGACAGGGCCTTTTGAGGGTGAGGCTTTTCTTATTCCACGCATTCTCATGATTCCAATGGATCTGCCTTTTCAACCTAAAAGATTGCAATTCCCAATTTGATTAGCATATTTAGTTTTCAGTCCAGAACCACTAAAGCTATTATGTAAATATCAAAAATATTTATGTTGTCTGAGCAATAATTTTTAGTTTTTATTTCAAAATAGAAAATTACCTGACAATTTTAGAATTATATCTATCTATATATATAAAAATAAGTTGTCTGTCTGTGGATCAGGTGACGTCATGTTTCTATGTCGACTGGAGTCATGAAGTTAGTTGTCGTCATTTTTGCTATGACGGTGACGTCATTAAAGATATTTTAGACATATATGTTCACGTAGAAATCTATTAATGTTTAAGTTTAAAATGACTGATGAACTTACAATGGCAAAAGCCGATGAAGATGCTCAAAGAGTCTATGCCAAAAAACTTGCTGCTGATAGAGAAAGTCAGAAAAGAAAGCGTGCCGAGGAATCAAAAGAACAGCAAGGAAACAGGCTTGAGGCTAAAGAAAGCAAAACCGCGTAGTTAGATGAAGATCCACCTGGACAGCGAGAGTCAAAACATATCAAAACTGAAAATGATAGCGATGATGATTGGGTTTGGGATCTTGACTTGGATAAGGTCATCAATGCCTACCAGATTTTAGTTAAAAAAACAAAAGTTCGGCGATATGTATTTCATAGTGAAGCTGAAAAATAAAGAAGAAAAAGAAAACTGAAAAAAGAAAAAATGTAAAAAACTAAAAAATACTAAAAAGAAAAAACACTCAAAGAGAAATTACAGACCGGGACACAAATGACGACCGGGACAGAGGGAATATAAATAACGACCGGGACACTCAAGGAGAAATTACAGACTGGGATACCGGGACACAAATGACGACCGGGACACAGGCAATATAAATGACGACCAGGACACAGGTATTTAAGAATATCGTTCAAAGACAAATTTTTAATTGTAAGAAGACCGTTGAAAGAGAAATTTCTAATTGTAAAATGACTGAAGAACCTACAATGGCAACACCCGAGGAAGCTGCTCAAAACGAATGTATTCACGCCGAAGTAGCTGAGTTGGTAAAGCGTTATGTTTCAGGTTCTAGGTCCGAGAGGCTCCAGGTTTGAACCTTGGCTTTAGCATTAATACAAAAGAAGAAAAAAACTAAAAAAGGTAAAAACTACAAAAAAACTAAAAAGAAAATATATATATATATATATTTATATATATCATCTTTTCCACAAAAATAATAATTTAGTGCTTCTGCTTAAAAACAGCAATCGAATTGATGCCTCCTGATACGCAACTATCAACAAAGTGGCAATCGTTGTGGTCGGTGATCAGTTCTTACCTCGAGATAATATTCTTTATAGGCGAAACAATCAGTTGACAAGAATTGCTTAAACTCATCGATGCTACGATGCCCTACAATATCCTGACGAATATAAATGACGCCCGGGACACTCAAATAGAAATCACAGACTGGGACACCGGGACACAAATGACGACGGGGACACAGGGAATATAAATGACGACCCGGACACAGGGACACAATTACAACGGGGACGCCGGGGGGCACAGGGGGATATATAAATGACGACGGCAACAAAGGAAATGGTCGATTAGCAATCACCATCAACAAAGCTCAAGGGCAATCAATAGAATCATGAGGTATAGATCTGAATACGGATTGTTTTCCCATGGACCATTATGCGTTGCATGTTCAAGAGTCGGTAAACCTGACAATCTATTTATATGCACAGACGATGGGACAACAAAGAATGTTGTATATTCGCAAGTTTTACGTAGTTAAAAACACACATATATATATATATATATATATATATATATATATATATATATATATATATATATATATATATATATATATATATATATATATATATCTATATTCACAGGTGGGACATAGGGACACAACTACAATGGCGCGTAACTAATATGGCGCGTGACGACTTAGGTGTTGGGTGTTGGGGTGGCGCGAAGCGCCACCCCAACAGCTAGTATATATACATATCTATATATATATAAAAATAAGTTGTCTGTCTGTCTGTCTGTGGATCAGGTGACGTCATGTTTCTGTGTCGGCTGACGTCATGAAATTAGTTGTCGTCATTTTTGCTTTGACGGTGACGTCATTAACGGTATTTAAGACATTTGTTCACGGAAAAATGTTTAATTGTAAAATGACGGAAGAACCTACAATGGCAACAGCCGAGGAAGCTGCTCAAAGAGTTTATGCCAAAAAACTTGCTGCTGATAGAGAAAGTAAGAAAAGAAAGCGTTCCGAGGAATCACAAGAACAGCAAGAAAACAGGCTTGCGGCTAAAGAACGCAAAACCGCGCAGTTAGATGAAAATCCACCTGGACAGCGAGAGTCAAAACATATCAAAACTGAAAATGATAGCGATGATGATTGGGTTTGGGATTTTGACTTGGATAAGGTCATCAATGCCTACCAGATTTTAGTTAAAAAAACAAAGGTTCGTCGATATGTACTTCATAGTGACGCTGAAAAATAAAGAAGAAAAAGAAAACTGAAAAAAGAAAAAAGGTAAAAAATTAAAAAAAAACTAAAAAGAAAAAACACTCAAAGAGAAATTACAGACCGGGACACAAATGACGACCGAGACAGAGGGAATATAAGTGACGACCGGGAACCTCAAAGAGAAATTACAGACTGGGACACCCGGACACAAATCACGACCGGGACACAGGGAATATAAATGACGACCGGGACACAGGGACACAACTACAACGGGGACGCCGGGGGCACAGGCGGGATATATAAATGACGACCGGGACACAGGGATTGTTCGAATAGAAATTACAGACCGGGACACCGGGACACAAATGACGACCGGGACACCGGGACACAGGGAATATAAATGACGACCGGGACACTCAAAGAGAAATTACAAACTGGGACACCGGGACACAAATGACGACCGGGACACAGGGAATATAAATGACGACCGGGACACAGGGACACATCATTAGAATAATGAGGTATAGATCTGAATACGGATTGTTTTTCCCATGGACAATTATATGTTGCATGTTCAAGAGTCAGTAAACCTGACAATCTATTTATATGCACAGACAATGGGACAGCGAAGAATGTTGTATATTCGCATGTTTTACGTAGTTAAAAACATATATTTATATCTATCTCTATTCACAGGTGGGACACAGGGACACAACTACAATGGCGCGTAACTAATATGGCGCGTAACGACTTACGCGCGGGGGGGGGGCTTGGGGGGGCGCGAAGCGCCCCACCAACTAGGTGTTGGGGTGGCGCTTCGCGCCACCCCAACAGCTAGTATATATATATATATATATATATATATATATATATATATATATACTAGCTGTTGGGGTGGCGCTTCGCGCCACCCCAACACCTAGTTGGTGGGGGCGCTTCGCGCCCCCCCCAAGCCCCCCCGCGCGCGTAAGTCGTTACGCGCCATAATAGTTACGCGCCATTGTAGTTGTGTCCCTATGTCCCACCTGTGAATATAGATATATATATATATATATATGGTTTTAACTACGTAAAACTTGCGAATATACAACATTCTTTGCTGTCCCATTGTCTTTGCATATAAATAGATTGTCAGGTTATCCCCCTGTTTCCCCCGGTGTCCCCGTTGTAGTTGTGTCCCTGTGTCCCGGTCGTCATTTATATTCCCTGTGTCCCGGGTCCCGGTCATCATTTGTATCCCGGTGTCCCGGTCTGTATATACATTCGTTTTTTAGTTTTGTTTTTCTCCTTTATTTTTTTCTTTTTTTTTTCTTTTTTAGCTTATTTAGATTTTTAGATTTTTTAGTTTTTTTTATTAGTTTTTAGTTTTTATTTCTTTTTAGTTTTTTTGTCCCGGTCGTCATTTATATCCCCCTGTTTCCCCCGGTGTCCCCGTTGTAGTTGTGTCCCTGTGTCCCGGTCGTTATTTATATTCCCTGTGTCCCGGTCGTCATTTGTATCCCGGTGTACCGGTCTGTATATACATTCGTTTTTTAGTTTTGTTTTTCTCCTTTATTTTTTTCCTTTTTTTTTCTTTTTTAGTTTATTTAGATTTTTAGATTTTTTAGTTTTTTTATTAGTTTTTAGTTTTATATCCCCCTGTTTCCCCCGGTGTCCCCGTTGTAGTTGTGTCCCTGTGTCCCGGTCGTCATTTATATTCCCTGTGTCCCGGTCGTCATTTGTATCCCGGTGTACCGGTCTGTATATACATTCGTTTTTTAGTTTTGTTTTTCTCCTTTATTTTTTTCCTTTTTTTTTCTTTTTTTTATACTCCCTGTGTCCCGGTGCTTTGTTGATTGCTAATCGAACATTCCTTTTGTCCTGGTCGCTTTCTCTTTGAGTGTCGTCATTTATTTTTTTCTTTTTTAGTTCTTTTAGTTTTTACCTTTTTTAGTTTTTTTTAGTTTTTAGTTTTTTTAGTTTTTTACCTTTTTTTAGTTTTTTTAGTTTTTTTAGTTTTTTAGCTTTTTTATTTTTTTTATTAGTTTTTAGTTTTTTTGTAGTTTTTGCCTTTTTTTTAGTTTTTTTAGTTTTTTAGCTTTTTTATTAGTTTTTAGTTTTTTTTGTAGTTTTTGCCTTTTTTTAGTTTTTTTTAGTTTTTTAGCTTTTTTATTTTTTTTATTAGTTTTTAGTTTTTTTTGTAGTTTTTGCCTTTTTTTCTCTTTGAGTGTCGTCATTTATTAGTTTTTGCCTTTTTTTCTCTTTGAGTGTCGTCATTTATTAGTTTTTTCCTTTTTTTTTTAGTTTTTTATTGGTTTTTACCTTTATTTTAGCTTATTTTTCAGTTTTTTCCTTTTTTTTAGTTTTTTTTTATTTTTTATTTTTTTTAGTTTTTTACCTTTTTTTAGTTTTTTTAGTTTTTTTAGTTTTTTAGCTTTTTTACTTTTTTTATTAGTTTTTAGTTTTTTTTTGTAGTTTTTGCCTTTTTTTAGTTTTTTCAGTTTTTTTTTAGTTTTTTTTTGTAGTTTTTGCCTTTTTTTAGTTTTTTTAGTTTTTTAGCTTTTTTATTTTTTTTATTAGTTTTTAGTTTTTTTTGTAGTTTTTGCCTTTTTTAGTTTTTTCAGTTTTGACGTCACCTGATCCAGTTTTTTCAGGTGACGTCACCTGACACATCCATCCACACATCCATCCACAACTTATTTTTATATATATAGATATATATATATATCTATATATATAAAAATAAGTTGTCTGTCTGTGTGTCTGTCTGTCAGGTGACGTCATGTTTCTGTGTCGACTGACGTCATGAAGTTAGTTGTCGTCATTTTTGCTATGACGGTGACGTCATTAAAGATATTTAAGACATATATGTTCACGTAGAAATCTATTAATGTTTAGCTTTAAAATGACTGATGAACTTACAATGGCAAAAGCCGATGAAGATGCTCAAAGAGTCTATGCCAAAAAACTTGCTGCTGATAGAGAAAGTCAGAAAAGAAAGCGTGCCGAGGAATCAAAAGAACAGCAAGGAAACAGGCTTGAGGCTGATAGAGAAAGAAAGAACAGAAAGCGTGCCGAGGAATCAAAAGAACAGCAAGGAAACAGGCTTGAGGCTGATAGAGAAAGAAAGAACAGAAAGCGTGCCGAGGAACTACCAGAGCAACGCGAAAGCAGACTTGCTGCTAAAAGAGAAAGTGAAAAAAGAAGGCGTGCCGAGGAATCATAAGAACAGCAAGAAATCAGGCTTGCTGCTGATAGAGAAAGTAAGAAAAGAAAGTGTGCCGAGGAATCACAAGAACAGCAAGAAATCAGGCTTGCTGCTGATAGAGAAAGTAAGAAAAGAAAGCGTGCCGAGGAATCAGAGCAACCTGAAAGTTATCGCCTGGCATTCAGGTACAGCCCAGTCGATGATTATAGCTTGAGTAGATGTGTTCAAATTGGGACAATGTCTAAAATTTGTCCCTATTGCAAGGCCTTGAAATTCAATGGTGAAACAATGGGAATGTGTTGCGCCTCAGGAAAAGTTAAACTTCCTCTATTGGCTGCACCACCAGAGCCATTGAAGACTTTCCTTACTGGTCAGAATCTAAGCGTTTTTTATCACAAATCAGAAAATACAACTCATGTTTCCAAATGACGTCGTTTGGAGCCCAAATCGAAAATCCAGATCAATTTATGTCTACTTTCAAAGTAAAAGGGCAAATTTATCATAGAGCAGGGTCCCTTCTACCATTCTCAGGCGAGAATCATAAATTTTTACAATTGTACTTCATCAGTGATAGAAATTCTAAATTGAATGCACGTTGCGAAATTTCTCCCAACGTTGAAAGGACAATCGTTTCCTAATTGCAACATCTTTTCCACGAAAATAATAATTTAGTGCGTCTGTTCAAAACAGCCATCGATTTGATGCCTACTGATACGCATAAAATTGTTATTTCCGCTGACAAAACGCCTCCTGGCCAACATGTGCGTAGATACAATGCTCCAACTATCGACGAAGTGGCAATCGTTATGGTCGGTGATCAGTTTTTACCTCGAGATATTATTCTTCATAAGCGAAACGCTCAGTTGTTAAGAATTGCTGAAACTCATCGATGCTACGATGCCCTACAATATCCTATCATTTTTTGGGATGGAGCCGACGGCTATCACTTTAATATAAAATTGATGAATCCAGCCACTAGCAAAGAAATGAATAAGAAATGCAGTGCAATGCATTATTATTTTTATAGACTAATGATTCGGCAGGATGAAGAAAATTATATTTTAAAATGCCGTGAATTGTTTCACCAATTTGTCGTTGATATGTATGCTAAAATTGAATCAGAACGTTTGCTATATATCCGCCTGAATCAGACCAAGCTCCGCTCTGAACAATACATTCATTTGCGAGATGCAGTTATAAATGACGGTAATACCACAAACGTTGGAAGATTAAAAATTTTACCTTCGTCATATGCTGGCAGTCTCCGTCATATGCATGAATATGCTCAAGATGCTATTGCGTATGTTCGTCTCTATGGTCTTCCAGATTTATTTATTACATTTACATGTAATCAATCTTGGGACGAGATAATGCAGCTTTTACTTCAAGGACAATCGGCGGTTTATAGGCATGACATTACGGCCCGTGTCTTCCGGCAAAAGTTGAAATCACTGATAAACTATATAGTAAAACTTGAAGTGTTTGGGTCAGTGCGATGCTGGATGTACTCAGTGGAATGGCAAAAACGAGGTTTGCCACACGCACATATACTAATCTGGCTACATAAAAAAATTACTTCGAACGAAATTGATGATGTGATTTCCGCTGAAATACCTGATAAAAATGTCGATAAGGGGTTACATGATATTATTGTAAAAAATATGATACATGGACCTTGCGGTGCACTGAACGAAAATTCACCATGCATGGCCAAAGGAAGGTGCACAAAGCAATATCCTCGACTTTTAGTATCAAACACAATTACTGGCAATGATGGTTACCCACAATATAGAAGAAGATCTACTGAAGATGGCGGTAAAACAGCAATAATAAAGAAGCGTAACGGTACCACCATCGAAGTAGATAACCAGTGGGTTGTTCCATATTCCCCATTATTATCAAAAACATTTAATGCACACATAAACGTTGAATACTGTAACTCCGTAAAGGCAATCAAATACATATGTAAATACGTCAACAAAGGCAGTGACATGGCAGTTTTTGGCTTGCAGCCCGAAATCAAAGATTTCGACGAAATCGTACAATATCAGGCTGGAAGATACATAAGCAGTAATGAAGCTGTTTGGCGAATTCTTTCATTTCCGATACATGAACGTAGTCCAGCTGTTGTTCACTTAGCGGTACATTTACAGAATGGTCAACGTGTTTATTTCACGGAAACCAACGTGCAACAAAGAGCCCTGAATCCACCGGATACAACATTAACAGCTTTTTTTCGCTTTGCAAAAATGATTCTTTTGCAAAAAACTGCTGTATACTGAAGTGCCTTCGTATTACACGTGGAATACTAAAAATAAAGTATTTGAACGTCGAAAACAGGGTAAGTCAGTCGACGGCCAACCTACCATCTTCAAAGATACCACGATAGGAAGACTACACCGTTCACCCCAATCAACATTAATGCTTCTTTCTACGCCTGCTTTTGGTGAATGTACCCGGCCCGACATCCTTTGAGTATTTAAGAACTGTAAACATGACACTTACCGTAGTGCATGCCAAGCTCTGAATTTATTGGAGAATGACTAACACTGGGAT
The DNA here is from genome assembly GCF_032884065.1 of Artemia franciscana. Lineage (NCBI taxonomy): Eukaryota > Metazoa > Arthropoda > Branchiopoda > Anostraca > Artemiidae > Artemia > Artemia franciscana. The sequence continues at coordinate 11,592,842 of NC_088879.1, read as the reverse complement.
AACTGCATCAATGACGCGTGCGAAACGTCAACCCCAAGTCAAATTCGTGCATTGTTTGGCATCATTTTAACAACTTGCTCTCCATCAGCTCCTACAGAGTAATGGGAAAAATATAAGTCAAAAATGTCCGAAGATATACTCCATCGAAAACAGTTAGAGACGTCAGATATGAGTTTTGATTTTACATCAGAAATTTATAACTACACTTTAGTTATTATAGAAGACTTGTGCGTATGTATGGCAACAAACCTCTTCAGGATTTGGGAATGCCTTCACCTAACCGTATCGCTGCTGTTTCGACATGTGTAGAATTGGATCGTGAACAAAGTTACAGTACGAGTGATCTATTGTCGTATGTACAAAATAACATTTCCAAGTTAACGTCGGAACAAAAAGACATTTATGATACGATAATGCATTGTGTCGATAACAACGTTGGAGAAATTTTCTTTTTGGATGCGCCAGGAGGTACTGGTAAAACTTTTGTGATAAAACTGATTCTGGCATCAATTCGATCAAAAAATGATATACCGTTGGCAATTGCGTCGTCCGGAATAGCCGCAACATTGCTGCCTGGTGGAAGAACTGCTCATTCCGCTTTGAAATTGCCTCTGAATTTGCATTCTACAGAAACTCCCACGTGCAATATTTCCAAATCATCTGGGATGGGTGAAGTATTGCAGCAATGCAAACTTACTATTTGGGATGAGTGCACAATGGCACACAAAAAATCGCTCGAGGCTCTGGATCAATGCTTGAAAGATTTAAGAGGGAATTCGAAACCCTTTGGCAGCACATTAATATTGCTTGCGGGATATTTCAGGCCAACATTACCTATAATACCTAGGTCAACTCCTGCAGACGAAATGAATGCTTGCCTGAAAAATTCTAATTTATGGGCACACGTAAAAATATTAAAATTAACTACAAATATGCGTGTCCGATTGCAAAACGATGACTCTGGTCAAACATTTTCAGATCAATTGCTGGCAATTGGAAACGGAAAGCTCCCAGTAGACTCAATTTCAGGACGTATACAACTACCTGCTGTTTTCTGTAATTTAGTGACGTCCAAAAATGAATTGATTGAAAAAGTATTTCCGACTATTCTAAAAAATTATAAAAATAATAAATGGCTAAGTGAAAGAGCGATTCTCGCACCCAAAAATATAGACGTCCACGAAATCAACAATATTGTTTTGACCAAGATTCGAGACCAGGCAGTCCTTTACAAGTCAGTCGACACAGTTTTGGAACCAAATGAAGCGGTTAATTATCCATCTGCATTTTTAAATTCCGTGGATCTTTCAGGGTTTCCACCCCACGTGCTACAACTAAAAATAGGTGTACCAATAATACTTTTAAGAAATATCAACCCACCAAAGTTTTGCAATGGCACGCGACTTGCCGTAAAAAAAACAATGGAAAACCTAATAGAGGCCACAATCTTGACAGGGCCTTTTGAGGGTGAGGCTGTTCTTATTCCTCGCATTCCCATGATTCCAACGGATCTGCCTTTTCAATTTAAAAGATTGCAATTCCCAATTCGATTAGCATTTGCAATCACCATTAACAAAGCTCAAGGTCAATCATTAGAAAAATGTGGTATAGATCTTAATACTGATTGTTTTTCCCATGGACAATTGTACGTTGCATGTTCGAGGGTCGGTAAACCTGACAATCTATTTATATGCAGCGACAATTTGACAGCGAAGAATGTTGTATATTCGCAAGTTTTACGCAGTTAATTTGTATTGTATCTATCTATCTATCTATCTATATAAAAACGAGTTGTGTTTATGCATTATGCTTGTTTGTAAAAAGAGCGTTTGCATGTGACGTCATTATTAGTACATAAGGCTTTGTATATGCAGAGACAATGGGAAAGCCAAGAATGTTGTACATTCGCAAGTTTTACGTAGTTTGAAACACATATATAAATCTATCTATATTCACAGGTGGGACACATGGACACAACTACAATGGCGCGTAACTAATATGGCGCGTAACGACTTATGCGTGCGGGGGGGGGGGGCTTGGGGGGTGCGAAGCGCCACCCCAACAGCTAGTATATATATATATATATATATATATATATATATATATATATATATATATATATATATATATATCTATATATATAAAAATAAGTTGTCTGTCTGTGGATCTGTGGATCAGGTGACGTCATGTTTGTCCGCATATGACGTCTGAATTATTTCACACTAATACAAAAGAAGAAAAAAACTAAAAAAGGTAAAAACTACAAAAAAAACTAAAAAGAAAAAAAAACTAAAAAAGCTAAAAAACTAAAAAAAACTAAAAAAGGTAAAAATCTAATAACTAAAAAAAAACTGAAAAAAATAAAAAAAGGCAAAAACTACAAAAAAAATAAAAACTAATAAAAAAACTAAAAAAGCTAAAAAACTAAAAAAACTAAAAAAAACTAAAAAAAGGTAAAAAACTAAAAAAAACTAAAAACTAAAAAAGAAAAAAACTAAAAAAAGGAAAAAACTGAAAAATAAAAGAGAAAAAGAAAACTAAAAAAATATGAATAAATATATATAAAAATAAGTTGTTTGTGGGTTATGTCTGTCGGTCTGTCTATCGAGTGACGTCGTGTTTGTCCGCATATGACGTCTGAATTATTTCACACTAATACAAAAGAAGAAAAAAACTAAAAAAGGTAAAAACTACAAAAAAAAAAACTAAAAAGAAAAAAACTAAAAAAGCTAAAAAACTAAAAAAAACTAAAAAAAGGTAAAAAGCTAAAAACTAAAAAAAAACTGAAAAAACTAAAAAAAGGCAAAAACTAAAAAAAAAACTAAAAACTAATAAAAAAACTAAAAAAGCTAAAAAACTAAAAAAACTAAAAAAAGGTAAAAAACAAAAAAAACTAAAAACTAAAAAAGAAAAAACTAAAAAAAGGAAAAAACTGAAAAATAAGAGAAAAAGAAAACTAAAAAAATATTAATAAATATAAAAAATATAAATATAAATATAATATAAATTAGCAATCAACAAAGCACCGAGACACAAATGACGACCGGGACACAGGGAGTATAAATGACGACCAGGACATAAGTAAAAAAAAAAAAAAACTAAAAAAACTAAAAAAATGGTAAAAACTACAAAAAAACTAAAAACTAATAAAAAAACTAAAAAATCTAAAAATCTAAATAAACTAAAAAAGAAAAAAAGAAAAAAGGAAAAAAATAAAGGAGAAAAACAAAACTAAATACGAATGTATATACAGACCGGGACACCGGGATACAAATGACGACCGGGACACAGGGAATATAAATGACGACCGGGACACAGGGACACAACTACAAAGGGGACGCCGGGGGGCACAGGGGGATATAAATGACGACCGGGACACCGGGACACAAGGAATATAAATGACGCCCGGGACACTCAAAGAGAAATCACAAACTGGAACACCGGGACACAAATGACGACCGGGACACAGGGAATATAAACGACGACCGGGACACAGGGACATAACTACAAAGGGGACGCCGGGGTGCACAGGGGGATATATAAAAGACGATGGCGACTCAGGGAATGGTCGATTAGCAATCCCCATCAACAAAGCTCAAGGGCAATCATTAGAATCATGAGGTATAGATCTGAATACGGATTGTTTTCCCATGGACCATTATATGTTGCATGTTCAAGAGTCGGTAAACCTGACAATCTATTTATATGCACAGACAATGGGACAGCAAAGAATGTTGTATATTCGCAAGTTTTACGTAGTTAAAAACATATATATATATATATATATATATATATATATATATATATATATATATATATATATATATATATATATATATATATATATATATATATATCTATATTCACAGGTGGGACATAGGGACACAACTACAATGGCGCGTAACTAATATGGCGCGTAACGACTTACGCGCGCGGGGGGGCGCGAAGCGCCCCCACCAACTAGGTGTTGGGGTGGCGCGAAGCGCCACCCCAATAGCTAGTATGTATATATAAATAAGTTGTCTGTCCGTTACGCCAGATTATATCTTATCTATATATAAAAATGAAACCAAACTGGAAAGCAAACTGAAACTAAAAATGTGGAAACTGGGAACTGCATAAATATTTCTATATATTTCGACAATAGATTAAAGTAATTCGAAAACCTTATAACAGATATTTTTAATTTTGAGGTTTATTATAAATTGTTGAGTGTTAGCATGCTTGGCACGTAAAATTTTTTCTAACAGTCAATGTTAGAATGAACACTGACAAATTGAAAAACATTGAAAAAACTAGAATGTTACCAAAAAGCAAAACCAGGCTTGCGGTTCAAAGAGAAAGGGCCAGATTAAGAATGTGCAATTTACCTCAACGAAGGCGTGTCGAGGAACTACCATAGCAACGCGAAACCAGACTTGCTTCTGAAAGAGAAAGTAAAAAAAGAAGGCGAGCCGAGGAATCACAAGAACAGCAAGAAAACAGGCTTGCGGCTGATAGAGAAACTAAGAAAAGAAAGCGTGCCGAGGAATCACAAGAGCAACCTGGAAATTATCGCCTGGCATTCAGGTACAGTCCAGTCGATGATTATAGTAGATGTGTTCAAATCGGGACTATTTCTAAAATTTGTCCCTATTGCAAGGCCTTGAAATTCAATAGTGAAACAATGGGAATGTGTTGCGCCTCAGGAAAAGTTAAACTTCCTCTATTGGCTGCACCACCAGAGCCATTGAAAACTTTGCTTACTGGAACTACGTCAGAATCTAAGCGTTTTTTATCACAGATCAGAAAATATAACTCGTGTTTCCAAATGACGTCGTTTGGTGCCCAAATCGAAAATCCAGTTCAATTATGCCTACTTTCAAAGTAAAAGGGCAAATTTATCATAAAGCAGGGTCCCTTCTACCATTCTCAGGCGAGAATCATAAATTTTTACTATTGTACTTCATCAGTGATAGAAATTCTGAATTGAATGCACGTTGCGAAATTTCTCCCAACGTTGAAAGGACAATTGTTTCCCAATTGCAACATCTTTTCCACGAAAATAGTATTTTAGTGCGTCTGTTCAAAACAGGCATCGATTTGATGCCTACTGATACGCATAACAATGTTATTTCCGCTGACAAAACGCCTCCTGGCCAACATGTGCGTAGATACAATGCTCCAACTATCGACGAAGTGGCAATCGTTATGGTCGTTGATCAGTTTTTACCTCGAGATATTAATCTTCATAAGCGAGACGCTCAGTTGGTAAGAATTGCTGAAACCCATCGATGCTACGATGCCCTACAATATCCTATCATTTTTTTGGGATGGACCGACGGCTATCACTTTAATATTAAATTGATGAATCCAGCCACTAACAAAGAAATGAATAAGAAATGCAGTGCAATGCATTATTGTTCCTATAGACTAATGATTCGGCAGGATGAAGAGAATTATATTTTAAAATGCCGTCAGTTGTTTCACCAATATGTCGTTGATATGTATGCAAAAATTGAATCAGAACGTTTGCTATATATCCGCCTGAATCAGACCAAGCTCCCCTCTGAACAATACATTCATTTGCGAGATGCAGTTGTAAATGACGGTAATACCACAAACGTTGGAACATTAACAATTTTACCTTCGTCATATGCTGGCAGTCCCGGTCATATGCATGAATATGCTCAAGATGCTATTGCGTATGTTTGTCTCTATGGTCGTCCAGATTTATTTATTACATTTACATGTAATCAATCTTGGGACGAGATACAGCAGCTTTTACTTCAAGGACAATCGGCGGTTCATAGACATGACATTACGGCCCGTGTCTTCCGACAAAAGTTGAAATCACTGATAAACTACATAGTAAAACTTGAAGTGTTTGGGTCAGTGCGATGCTGGATGTACTCAGTGGAATGGCAAAAACGAGGTTTGCCACACGCACATATACTAATCTGCCTACATAATAAAATTACGTCTAACGAAATTGATGATGTGATTTCCGCTGAAATACCTGATGAAAATGTCGATAAGGGGTTATATGATATTGTTGTAAAAAATATGATACATGGACCTTGCGGTGCATTGAACAAAAATTCACCATGCATGGCCGAAGAAAGGTGCACAAAGCAATATCCTCCACTTTTAGTATCCAACACAATTACTGGCAATGACGTTTACCCACAATATAGATGAAGATCTACTGAAGATGGCGGTAAAACAGCAATAATAAAGAAGCGTAACGGTACCACCATCCAAGTAGATAACCAGTGGGTTGTTCCATATTCCCCATTATTATCAAAAACATTTAATGCAAACATAAACGTTGAATACTGTAACTCCGTAAAGGCAATCAAATACATATGTAAATACGTCAACAAAGGCAGTGACATGGTAGTTTTTGGCTTGCAGTCCGAAATCAAAGATATCGACGAAATCGTACAATATCAGGCTGGAAGATACATAAGCAGTAATGAAGCTGTTTGGCGAATTCTTTCATTTCCGATACATGAACGTTGTCCAGCTGTTGTTCACTTAGCGGTACATTTACAGAATGGTCAACGTGTTTATTTCTCCGACACCAACGTACAACAAAGAGCCCTGAATCCACCGGATACAAAGTTAACTGCTTTTTTTTCGCTATGCAAAAATGATTCTTTTGCAAAAAAACTGCTATATACTGAAGTGCCTTCGTATTACACGTGGAATACTAAAAATAAAGTATTTGAACGTCGAAAACAGGGTAAGTCAGTCGACGGCCGACCTACCATCTTCAAAGATACCACGATAGGATGACTCTACACCGTTCACCCCAATCATCATGAATGCTTCTTTCTATGCCTGCTTTTGGTGAATGTACCCGGTCCGACGTCCTTTGAGTATTTGAGAACTGTAAATGGTACTATACATGAAACTTACCGTAGTGCATGCCAAGCTCTGAATTTATTGGAGAATGATCACCACTGGGATAACTGCATCAATGACGCGTGCGAAACGTCAACTCCAAGTCAAATTCGTGCATTGTTTGGCATCATACTAACAACCTGCTCTCCATCAGCTCCTTCAGAGTTATGGAAAAAATATAAATCAAAAATGTCCGAAGATATACTCCATCGAAAACGGTTAGAGACGTCAGATATGACTTTTGATTTTACATCAGAAATTTATAACTACACTTTAGTTATTATAGAAGATTTGTGCGTATGTATTGCAAACAAACCTCTTCAGGATTTGGGAATGCCTTCACCTAATCGTACCGCTGCTGTTTCGACATGTGTAGAATTGGATCGTGAACATAGTTACAGTACGAGTGATCTATTGTCGTATCTGCAAAATAACATTTCCAAGTTAACGTCAGAACAAAAAGACATTTATGATACGATAATGCATTGTGTCGATAACAACGTTGGAGAAATTTTCTTTTTGGATGCGCCAGGAGGTACTGGTAAAACGTTTCTGATAAAACTGATTCTGGCATCAATTCGATCAAAAAATGATATAGCGTTGGCAATGTCATATAGCGTGCGTCGTCCGGAATAGCCGCAACGTTGCTGCCTTGTGGAAGAACTGCTCATTCCGCTTTGAAATTGCCTCTGAATTTGCATTCCACTGAAACTCCCACGTGCAATATTTCCAAATCATCTGGGATGGGTAAAGTATTGCAGCAATGCAAACTTATTATTTGGGACGAGTGCACAATAGCACACAAAAAATCGCTCGAGGCTCTGGATCAATGTTTGAAAGATTTGCGAGGGAATTCGAAACCCTTTGGCAGCACATTAATATTGCTTGCGGGAGATTTCAGGCAAACATTACCGATCGATCGTTATTTGTATCCCGATGTCCCAGTCAGTAATTTCACTTTGAGTGTCCCGGTCGTCATTTATATTCCCGGTGTCCCGGTCGTCATTTGTGTCCCGGTCTGTAATTTCGTCAGTCGACAAACGTGACGTGAGTTGTCAAACAACTTCATGACGGCATAATGCTCAATCCTTATAATGACGTCTTTCGACAAATATGCCTGACGTGAGTCGACACACAACACACAAACAACTTATTTTTATATACTAGCTATTGGGGTGGCGCTTCGCACCACCCCAACACCTAGTTGGTGGGGGTGTTTCGCGCCCCCCCAAGCCCCTCCGCGCGCGTAAGTCGTTACGCGCCATTGTAGTTGTGTCCCTGTGTCCCACCTGTATATATATATATATATATATATATATATATATATATATATATATATATATATATATATATATATATATATATATATATATATATATATATATATATATATATATATATATATTTGTTTTTAACTACGTGAAACTTGCAAATATACATTCTTCAAACCTCACATCCTTGAACCCCACCTGAGATAAAAAGGTTGAGTTTGCTCGGAAGCTGATCATCCATCTGCTCCCGGGTTTCATACAAAATTTCGAGGAGTTGGCTTTTTGACGCTGAGCTTGTAAGTACATCATCCCATTCTTCAATTGTGCTAAGAGCGGATATCTGGAGATTTTTCCCTTTCCCTCGTCAGTGTCTGCATGCTCATTGCAAGTAGAGCGGCTCTTCGATGTCTGTGAGCTTCCCAAATAGCTCGTCGTACTGATCTGTGATAATGTGGGCTACAGGAATACCCACTGGAAGATCATTCAGTAATGATAGAAGCAATCTCTCCGCAAAGGATTTGACTATTTCAAACCTGCCAGGCCGATATGACCTTATCTTGTGCATTAGGTCAATAATGTGTACTGTAGCTGATTTTGTTTCTTTGGATTTCAAAGTTGTCGTCCAAGCTGAAGTTCCCCTTTTTTTCTTAGCCAGTTCAACGGCATAGCTTTGTTCCCCGTCCTCATTTTCCAGCCAGAGGATGTCTGGGTTGATTGTTGCGGAAGATGTTCAAAAATGGATAGAGGGAAAGGAAGAATCTCTTTTGTGAGGATCTTTGCATCTTTTTTTACATTTACTTTGACGGTATTTCATCCTTACTTCAGGGTCAATGACTTTCTATCTGTCCAGCAATGATTAATTCTACATGCTGTCACGTGATGAATAAAAAACTTTCCGCTAGGTAGCAGGCTACTGAACAAAATCCCTATTATCGGTACAATCGCTAAAACAAAAGTAGAAGACCCCTCGAAACACAATAATTTACACTGTTTTTTCTTAGCTCAACGTTTTCGGAATTAAAGGGCTTTCTTTTTTAATATACAAAAAATTTCGAGTTTTTAGATTTTGTTAGAAATTTGTTGACAAAACTGAATTTTTTTACCTGCACTAAAAAGTGCACTATTTTTTTATATATTTTTTTTTTACACACAAAAATAACATTCGTGTAGCTCCAAATCTCTTCTTTCGATTAATGTAAAAGTACACTGGATTTGACCAGTCTTACCTGTAAACAGAAAATTAGGATCGTTGAACCGGATTGCAGGCCAAATTTTGTGTTTTTGGCGTTAATCGTAGAAACGACTCATCGACGAGCATGCGTCCTACGATATTCGTTTTCAGCATGGTCGACTACCATGGGATCCACTTTTAACATTTTTGTGCCTTCTGGCATGTGTACTAATTGAAATAAGCGAGATGCAGAATCTGGCGCTCTGACCATATTTTCACTTGTTTTCAAAAAGGTTCTGACGATCTCTTGAACCACCTCCCTGTCCCCCCCAAAAAATGAATCATTGCCTACGGGCCTGTCTAGCGATTTTTCAGGCAGTCCTGTCTATTCAAAAAGCTCAATTTTAATTTTTGGTCTCTTCGGAGAACTCTTTTAAGAGGAAACTGTGTGATTCCGTCTCAGGATTTATTCACTGACTACAAAGAATCTGAAAAAAAAGCGTTCCCGATACTATATGAATAAAATTAAAGTAGTGGCTTTTGAAATTTATATGTAAGTTTTTTTTTAAGTCGGACTCGAGCATTCAATTTAGTTTTTCAGTCTTATATAAAAGAAAGCGAATGAGCCACATTAAATAGCTATCTTTTGCAAAGTAATAATCTGACTGGAAAAATCCAGTATTGATTTTTTTTTCGAATCATTGTATCTTTTTAGGAAATTTCCAAAAATAATATCACTATATAGCAATCAGACAATGCTTGCTTATCTTAACTGAATTTTCAGGAATGCTTGCTTGATATACCTGAAGTTCCAAGACTGAATTTTTAGGAGTAGAAAATTAACTAGTAAAATAATCCTTATCGAAAAGTCTTTTAGTGTTGTAATAAAAGTAAATTTTATTTCAATTCGTTACCTCTGTTTGGATTTGACTGAAATTAGGTGTTTCAATACAATGGATTTTAAGCTTTCTCTAATAACAGAAAGATTATGATGACTAGGTCAGGTTTTAGGGATGATTGATAACGGGTTGCTAATGATCGGCCTTTTTGACCCTCCATTTGAAAAGCAGGTCGTTTCCGAATACGGTGGAAAGATTTCACAAGAAAGGGTTTAGAGAAAGTTGAAATTGTATTGCTAGAGTAAAGAGTGAATCATTAAATAAATTAGGTTGGAAGAAGAGCGTGAGGAGCTCTTTGGCCCAAGTGTTTTGGTGCTTCAGTGAGCTATTAGTAAAACTAAATAGGGCTCCTCAGTGTCTTTTTTTGTCTGTTCGTGTTTTGTCACATTGTGATGTAGTGTGTGCTCTAGTTTTTTCTACTTGTTCTACTTTTTATTTTATTTTTGACTTAAGCCTTGTTTTGGCTATCACTGTTTTCTTTTAATGATTTTTTACTCTTGTTATGCTTATTGTTTTTGTTTCAGTATTTTTTTTTGTTACTTGAAACAAGAACTCGGCTTTTTTTTCTCTTTTTTTTTCTTAGCATGTTATAGTTGTTTATCAATAAAGAAGTATCTGATTCTCTAGCTACAGATTTGAAACTAAAAGAAATCACTATTACTTGACTGTCAATTATTTTGAGAAACAGAAGACGAAAATATTTTAGTGTATACTAATCTATTTTAGCCTCTTTTATTTCAGGTATTATAAAATATATTGGAAAAGTTCAATTTGCCGATGGCCTATGGCTTGGCCTAGAAATGAGGAATGAACGGGGAAAACACGACGGAGTAGTTAAGGATGTGCGTTATTTCACGTGTAAACAAGGAAGAGGTCTTTTCGTTCGTCCGTCTGCTGTAACTGTCCGTGGAATTAATGGAGCGCTCCTCGTTAAGGAGTCTAAAGAGTAAATTATTTGAGTCGATTGGTATAAAAAGTTGTATCCTTTTTTATTTTGCGAAAACAAAGTAAACACTTTGACACAAAAACAAAGTAAAAACAAAGTAAACAAAGCACAATGTAACAAAACACAAAACAAAGTAAACACTGCCGAACACTCCTCTTAACAAAATTCGTGAAATTGATTAGGAGGGAAGGTATGATAGAAGATCATTGTCAGTACTTGGAAGGAAAATAAATTGATAGCATAAGGTGAAAAAGGGAGAAACATAATTTTGAAATAGTTTAAAATAGAAATAAACATGGCCCTTGGAAGCTATCTACTTCCTTCTCTAATAACGGTCATTCAGTCAATGGCCTCAACATTCAAATTAGATGGTAGACTATCTTGAACAAAATACGCTATTTCTGAATTTGTTTTAATTTACAAATGACATAATTGGAATAAAAATTAACGAAGAGTAAGTGAAACCATCTGACGCACAAGCAAGAAATTAGAATCAACCCCCAACGGGGGCCGGTAAAATGATGGGGGGGGCTACAATTTGTTTCTAACAATCTACTTGAGATTATTTTTTTAATAGAAGAACCAAAAAGGTGTTAATTTAAATAGGAATAAGTAGAGGAAAAATCCAAATAGGAGGGAGCTGTTTGTTTTACTAGTTATCGCTATAAACTAGTAGTTAAACCTGGGCATATCCTCACAAGGTCGTGTGGCGCCAAAAAAAAACCAAAAACTGGTTAAACAGAAAAAACATCCAAAAGCCACATGAATTCCTGTGGAATAGGGGAGGTTTTTCAAGCTCTTGGTTGACGCTTTTAAATTTCAGACAAAAGAAATCTATAGTTTGCCATTTATTGAAACAATAAAACGATAATTAGAAATATCCCATTAGCCTGTATGGGTTTCGGTACGAACTGTGCTATTTGGGCTTTGGAATCAAAGATATTAGAATCTTTCTCACTACCTCATAAGAAAGGTGTTAGAAGATAAAAAAATTTATTAACTTTAATTTCGTTTCGAACCACTATTATGCTTTTTTAGTGCTTTACTAGCTAAAAAAAGAAAAAAAGAATGACTTTCGCCAAGTTGAAATCCCTCCTCCGAATCAAAATCCTAGACACGGCCTTGTTATTCCCATTTTCTATTACATGAAGCTTTTATTATTAATTTAGTTTATATATATATATATATATATATATATATATATATATATATATATATATATATATATATATATATATATATATATATATATATATATTTGTGTTTATCAGTGAGTTTATAGTAGCAAGGAAATAAAGCGGGAAATCAAGAGAAAATCCCATAATCTAAATGATAATGAGCTACGTGGTTTGTATATGTCATCTCCACATATTCGCCTGTTTTGAATATTCTTCAATAAACCCCACCCGAAATAAATTCAAGTATTTAATATAGTAGTAATAATCAGGTTTCACGTATTAGAACTTGGGGTCTTGGTGGCCAGTCTGGTATTTACATTAAAAAGATAAGAAAAAGGTAGAAATATTGGCCTTCGGCTAGTTTTTGAAAACATATACCTTTACCCCGTACATTTTATTGAATTGATGCCCCCGTGGGAGGTAATTGTAATTCTGTTTTTGTTACCTAAGATAGTTTTGCTTGTTGCTTGTTAATTTTTTATTCCAGCAAAAAAAAAATTTTTAGTCAGCAAAAAAAAGTACAATTAGAAATAACGAATTTTTTGTTCAAGATGTTTCAACATTTAATGTTAATTTTTGGGTCATAGCTTGAATGGTTGTTGTTAGTGAACGAAATAGATATCCTGAACTATTTAAAACTTAATAACTATTTAATAAATAAGAATTTAAAACTATTTAAAAACTAACAATGAATATTTTACTAGACAGTGAACCACACTATCCTCCAAAAAATCCAAAAGTGTACCAAAAAATCCTCCTTGTAGAAGAAACTGATCCTTGATTATAGCAAAATACCCAAACACATTATTATTTTTTTCTTCTTTTCTTTTACATTTCCGCTTATGTAAATAGTCAGGCTCACGCCTGAACTATTTATGCGATGAATATAAGAACCTTGGTTTTTTCTTGATTTTTATGGGGTTTCTTTTATTTTTTTGAGACTTTAGTCTTTATTATTAATTCGGTTGATTTGTTTTCAAATCGTTGATATTCCTTTCATTTTGTTACCCTTTGCTATTGACAGAGATTAAAGATATGACTTATACATTTGAATAATATAATGACACTGTGTTTCATAATAAATTGTGCTACAGTAGACATGTTAGCAAACCACGTAGGTCCTTCCCTTTTCCAAGAAGTTTGGAAAGTTTTTACTGCCTCCTATAGATCTACTATTCTCTTTAAATATTTTTTTTTGAAATTACTTTTTAAATCTTATTTTATATTTTATGTGGAGTTTTTTATCATTAAAACTCAATTTTCGTGGGTGTATAAGTTCCTACTCAACCATTTAAAACAACCAGATTTTATTTCACTGAATGATTTTATTTCACTAAAACAACCAATACATTTCATTTGTGATTATTTATCACTTGTTTTTTCTAATTATTATTTGTTTATTTAAACAATATTTATACTTGCAGTTATATCTATATTTATTTATTTATTCTACTTATTTAGTTATTTTCTAATTTTTTTTTTTAATTCTAATTTCGAAATCCATGTTATTTTTTGTCTATTTTTTCATGCTGTTTTCAGTATAATATTTTATAAATTCGAAAGGCAATTTAGTGTCGGCTTTCTCCATTAGTGTCGAGGGAATATTCTTTGAAATTGAGACGCTCTAAAATAGTGACGGGAGAACAAAGTGGAATTCGCTGATTCCACTTTTTAGTTATTTGTAGGATAAAATTGTGAATACATTTGAATCTGTCTATCAGCTTTAAGACCTTATTAACTGTGATTTCGGGGGGGGGGAGGTAAGTTGTGATCTTTCATTAGGGCTGCAGACTTTTTAAATTTTGCTTTCAACTTAACCAGTTACGAGTTTTTTAACGGTTTTATTAAATAAAATCTTTTTAAGTATACCAATTCTGAAGAAAGCACTACAAGGTGTTTCATTTCAAGATAATTCTAAAGTGGTGAGGAGGGTGTGATTGGTGTTTTTCCTGACTTTTTAACAGAATATGTAAATTAGGTGCGTTTTTTTTTAATATAGGGGGGGGGGGAATAACTTTCAAAGAATTAGAAATCATTTTGACCCCCCCCTTTTTAATGATTATTTATAGGGTGGGGTGGGTCAAACCCGGTAACGCCCTTGATATGGCCTTGATTTCCACCCCCCCTCCCAAAAAAATCCTACTTGCGCGCCTGTTAGTGAACCACATGCCAGCACTCTTAAGTAGTCCACTGCTGAAACCGTATCGTTTCGGTGGCAGCTAACATTCTCGTAAGACACTGCCGGTAGAATGGTAGAACCCCTGTAATAAGTTCGTTTTTTTTATGTTTAGTTTTAAGTACTCCCTTCGAAAATGATAAGAATGTGTTAATTGTCAAACTATACCAAAGAGATGTTGAGTGATTTTTTAAGTATATTTTGTTTAATTGTTTGTTGTTGTTTTTTTGTCTGCTTATAATGTCGACTTATTCGTTTATGGTGGTGACTTTAGTTGTTTTACATAATATATCACTCAAAGGCAGGAGCCCATATCATACAACCAGAATTTTGGTGAGGGGGTGTTCAAGATGATCTAGGGCAATGGACAGGAAATTTTTGAAATGCTCATTACAAAAATTGTAAATTATAATTTGTTTTGGGGTAGACCCAACTGGATCTAAGCTTGGGTCTCAAAGGCTCATCATCTCTTCGCCCCGGGCTTCTGAGCTTGTAGAGTTACACTACTTCAGGTTCATTAAAGTTCATGTTCATTGATTTTCCAAACGGATATACATAACATACTAAGTATACCAATATCTAACAGAGAGACACGCTCGTTTTTCACAGAAAGAATAAATAAAGTAATAAATAACGATATGTATGCATGTATAATCAAAGTAAGAAGAAAGAGAAAAAAAATAGACATAATATTAATTACTCACCACACCACAGCAGACATCCCACCCTATGATAAAACAAAAAGATAATTTTTTTCAACTTTTTCATCCAGTAAAGGTAGAACGGGAAGAAAATGAAGACCCAAGAAAAAACCTAAAAAATTAAAAAGAAACAAATAAAACATCATAATAAATATAAAAATAGAATAACTAAGAACTATCCAAAAGGAAGGTCTTTGATTTATTTTTTGAAATTCCTAACTGCAAATTAAAATCAAAATCAGACTCGTTTTGGTTCCATGCAGCAACCACACTATTCTTTAGAGAAAAATGGGACCTCTCTGAAATTATTAATGGTTGGCGTGGTTCGCGTTTATTGCGAGTTAGTTACGAAGATGGCACAGTAATTGAAAACAGATCAAAAGAAAAGAAATAGTTAGGCAGTGTCAGGAGGTTGTGCTTACCTTTGAATAATAACGAATTAAAAGTAACTGTCAGTTCAACAGGAAGAATATTCAATAAACAATATAAATTCTTTGTAGAAGACTTTCTTGGAAAGAGACGCTGTGGAAGTAAGAAAGCTTTTTAAAATACGAAGTGCCTTATTTTGTTGTGTTTGAAGGGAAATAAAATGGGATATGAAAGTATTCAAGTAAATAAGTGGACAGTAATTTGAGAAAGAATAAAGCAGAAAAATATATGGATAGCCAAATATATAAAAAATTATATATATATATATATATATATATATATATATATATATATATATATATATATATATATATATATTATAATATATTATATAATATTGAGGGTTCGTACTCCTTGACGATTTTTTTTGAATTTCCAGAGAAACTAACCTAACCACAATCTCTTCTATGTGGACTGCCATTCGATTCAGAAATAATTCTTTTTCAATAAGCCGAAGGGAATCTTTATAGTTTATTTAATTTAATTTTATAATATTATGTTTAACTATGTAATCATATTTAATCATATTTTATTTAAGTTCATCTAATTGAAGCAAAAATTAACTTATATGAAATTGAATCAAAACTTGGAGCAGAAGTTCAAGCAATGAACTCTAACCTTCTGAAACGGTGGTTAAGGAAACACATAATTAATAAGACAGCTTTAATATGTTGTAAGATTTAAATTAATGCAACTTAAAAACTTTTATTTTAAACAATTTAGTTCCATTTAGACATTACCATTCGCTTGAAGACAGTGTATATCTAGAAGGTATCTTTTGGATCCTGCCTAAAGAAAAGGGATTAAAGAAGAGAACCAAATGTAGTAGCCCCAATTAAGGCCGTATCCAAGGGATAAGCCTATCCGCTTTTGACCCCCCCCCCCCCCAAAAAAAAAAAATCAGTCCAACACGTACAAAAGTAAAAAGATGCTTGTTATCAATTTTCTTGTGTCTTGTGAACTTTTTCTGGCATACCCCTCCCACGAACAAAAAATCCTGAATATAGCCTTTGTCCTAATTCTGAGATGGGAGATTGTCTGGTTGATATACATGAAAGTTCGCAGATACGAGTTGCTTTGACCATTTCTAATAAGAATTTGCTGCGATTATTTGCTTTATCATCTCTGTGGACCCTCCCTTCTACCTCTCTGTGAACCCACTCCCCTCTTTGTGCAGGCTTGGCTATGTCATAAATGCATTGTTCAAATATGTTTAAAGTGTATCTTTTCGATTATGTTTTGCTCCCTTATAAATTTATAAAATATTATATTTCTAAAAATGTATGTTTGGTTATGTAATTATTATTTAAAACATAACAGTAGCACCTCAGTTGAAATGGCGGCTCACAAATCGAAATACTACCTCTAAAGAATATTTGAACACCTTCTGAAAGGAAATTCTATTTTATTTATTGGCATTGAGAATAATGTGAATTTTTTAAGGATTTTTGTTTTTATTAAAAGAAAATCATGTCCAGGTAATAAGTAAGCCGGTGGTAATACCAAGAGAAAAAGAGTGGCCTATCTTCCATGTTAAAAAGTGTCCTTTAGTCCAATTGGTATTTTTATTGTGACGTATTTCTACAAGCAAATCGCATTATTCTTTAATTCTGGAGAGAAAATTTACCCCGCCTTTTTAAAACTCGGCTAACCAGTACTGAGACAAACGCAGATAGACAAAAGAAATGCCATTTCTGAAAAGGAAATAACTCTACCTTTCCAAAACCTGATTTTTTTGTGAGAGATATCCAGTGAAAAGCAGGAATGTTTTTTAATAAAACTGTTTTTTTCTTATTTCTTAAAAACTGTTTTTAAAATTTCTGTTCTTCTGTGGTGGCATGTTTTAATCCGTCCTTGTAATTCTGTGATGTATTGTTTATATTTATCATTATTTATTTATTATTTATAATGGTGATAAGGTATGTTTTAGTTATGAATAAAATGGATACGGAATCAGAAATTATTGTTGGATAGAACTAGTTTTGTTTGCTCTTTGAGGTTTGACTAACCTATTATGTTTAACCTCGTAACCTCTTTATCTTTCAACTCTTAAAATTCAAAGCTATTTGATATTTGCCCTCTTTTTTGCTTGTTTTGTCAGATTAGAGCTCCCCGCCTAAAAACAAGTTCCTACCAAGAGTGTACCCAGTATTTGTTACGTAGTGAAGGGGGGGGGTGTGCAAAACGAACTCTTGGAAACGCATAAAAAATTGTTTATATGGGTTTTGTTACCTTTATACTAGTCGGAAAAAAATATAGGAGGGTTAAACCCCATCGCTCCCTCCCCTCCTGTATGCAGTTTTGAGCATTATTCCTATCATGATAAAATTAAAATTTAAACTAAAAATTCAAACTTTTTAGTATTTTGCTTGTTCATTTGCTTGCTATTTCAATTTGAGCTCCCCCGCCCAGAAACGAAATTCCTACGCACGTTCTGACTTTATTAACGCTATTTTACAGCAAAGTTATGTTAAGTTTATTATTTGTAACCTTGGAACAATTTTTTTGTTTCTAAGCACAATGTATAAAAAGGTACTTGTATGATAAACGCCCTACCGCTTAAGTTGTTCATTCATTGACGCATTATAGAACCTGTTTTTGTCATTAGTGTGTTTCAGCTTAGCGTGAGACATGACAAAGAGAGGTTACAGAATAGATGGGAAATATATAATTCGGGCTATATATTTGCACATTAGGGTGTTGGGGAAGGGGGTGGCGGTGAAGTATATTGTGAAAATTGAAAACAAATCTTACTACATAATATGCAGAATAATTGTACCTAACATATTAGACGTGCAGACCCTGTACTTTACCCCCTTTCCCTAATATCCAAAATTTGTCCAAATTTATAGATGGGCTATATTTATCCTAATATAGCCCAAATTTGTTTCTAGAGTATTATAGAGTATTTTTATCTTACCTTGGTATCTTTTATTAGAATTGAGTGTCAGAGAAACGGATTAGAACATTAGGTAGGGCATATATCATACAAGTACCAATAAAAGTAACTATTGAAAATTTCTATGCTGTCATTCCTACCATATTTTTTGGGAGGGGGCTAAGTTTTCCAAGCCGTATTCCAGGGAAGGTTGACAAATCAATCCCCACCCAGGGTAGGGACGAATTTATCGTATTCTATCACGTAATAGGTTTGCATTCTACTTCGATGCATTTTCTAGGGGGCCATTCACTTTTTTAGAGACAGATCCCCTTGTCTATAGTACCAATGATGCTCAATGTAGGTTTTCTTGCTCATGCAAAAATATCTTACTTTTTATAATAGCATCCTTTCCATTAGAACCATGTATGCCCCCAGAGCATAACTTATAACACCTACCCCTTGGCTCTGGGGGTTTGCTTCGACACCTGAGTTTTTCTTACCTGACCTTTGAACTATTTTTAACAAAATGGCTATCTCAAAATTGTTATTGGATGGATTTGGGGAAAAGGGCGTGTAGGGACTATTTACCCTCGGATCTCTTTTCACTCTTAGAAAGTGAACTAGAACTTTCAACTTCCAATCAAACAAGCCCTCTCTAAAGTTTATATGAGCATCCCTTCCATAAGAACAATATATGCCCCCAGGGCATAACTTAAAACGCCTGATCCCAGGCCCCGGGGGCTTGTATCGACACCGGAGTTTTTCTTATCTGACCTTCGAACTATTGATAACAAAATAACTATCTCAAAATTTTTATCGGATGGGTTTGGAGAAAAAGGGCATGAGTGGGAGGGCACTAGTTGCCATCGGATATCTTTTGACTATTAAAAAGTGAACTAGAACTTTCAATTTTAAACCAAATGAGCCCTCTCGAAAGTTTATACGAGCATCCCTTCCATAAGACCCATAAATGGCCCCAGGGAATAACTTACAACGCCTGCCCCCTGGCCCTGGGAGGCTTTGTCAACACCTGAGTTTTTCTTATCTGACATTTGAACTATTTTTAACAAAATGACTCTCAAAATTTTTTGGATGCATTTGTGGGCAATGGGGCAGGTGGGGGAGGGCTAGTTGCCCTCCGGTATCTTTTGACTCTAAAAAGTGAACTAGGACTTTCAATTTCTAATCAAATGAGCCCCCTATGAACCTTATACGAGTATTTCTTCCATAAGATCCGAATATGCTCCTAGGGCATAACTTACAATGCCTGCCATCGGGCCATGGGGGAGTGTGTTGACCCCTGAGTTTTCGTTATATGATCTTTGAACTGTTTAAAAACTGGCTATCTCAAAGTTCCTATCGGATGACTTTGAGGAAAAAATGCGTGGAGAGGGGGTTAGTTGCCCTCCGATCTCTTTTGAGTCTTAAAAGGTGAACTATAATTTTCAATTTTTAATCAAATGAGGTCTTTATGAAGTTAATACAAGCATCCCTTCCATAAGAACAATATTTGCCTCCAGGGCATAACCTACAACGCCTGCCCCAGGGCCCTGGGGGGATGTCGATGCCGGAGTTTTGTTATATGATCTTTGAACTATTTTTAACAAAGTGGCTATCTCAAAATTTTTATCATATGAATTTGGGAAAAAGGGCTTTGGGAGGGGAGGCCCAGTTTTCCTCCGACCACCTTTTAATCATGAGAGGGGACTAGAACTTCTGATTTCCCATCGAAAGAGTCCTCTCCGAAGTTTATGCAAAGCCCCCTTCTATATGAAGGCCTCTGGCGGAAAAAAAAATAATAATAAAACATTGGAGTCGAATGGCCTTTACAATAAGCATCGCCATAGCGTTGCCTCCGATTTGAATTTGGGACTATTCGAAGAAAATGGCTATCTTAAATTTTTATTGGATTTATTAGGGGTAAAAGATGTAAGGGAGGGGTTGTAGATATCCCTCAATCACTTTGATGACTCATAAAAATTTAACTAGAACTTTCAATCTCCAATCAAACGAGCTAACTCTGAAGTTTATACGACAACCCCTTACATAAAACCTTATATGCCCTCGGGGCATAGCTTAGAACACTTGCCCCTGGCCTATGGGGGAGTTGTCGACCCCAGAGTTTTGTTATTTGGTCCTTAAACTATTTTGAACAAAACAGCTATCTCAAAATTTTAATTGGATGTATTTGGGGAAAAAGGGCCTTGGGAGGAGAGGGGGTAGGGTTAGGTGCCCTCCAATCAGTGTGAACTCTTGAGAAGGGCACTAGAAATTTTGATTTACAATCGAATAAGGCCCCTCTAAAGTTTATACGACCATCCCTTCCATAAAAACCTTATATACCCCAGGGCACATTCTACAACACTTGCCCCCCGATTGCGAGGGGCTGTTATTTCTCTGCAGTTTATGTTATATTATCTTTGGTCTACTGGCAAACAGACGGTCAGAGACAGAGGAACAAAGAGAGAAGGAGACAGAGACAAACACACAAAAACAGACGGTCAGAGACACAGGTTGAGAGAGAGAGATAGGATTTTGAACAAAATAACCAAATAAAAAATACGATTGGATACATTGGGGAAAGGAAGGCTGGGAGGGAGGGGGGCTATTTGCCGTCGTATCATTTTTGACTCTTAAAAGGTGAATTATAACTTTCAATTCCTAATCATTTCAGTCCCCTCCAAAGTTTATAGGACCACGTCTTCCATAAAAAGCTTATATGCCCCTTCGGCATAATTTACAACCCATCCCGTGGCTCTTGGGAGGGTGGTATTTTGAAAACGAAGTTTTTTTTATCGTATTTTTGGACTGTTTCAAGCAAACTGAGGGTGTTTGTGTTTGGGGGGGGGGTAGATACCCTCGCTTAACTTTTGACTCGTAAAAAAGTAGCTAGGAATATCAATTTCCAATCAAATGAGCAACTTTCAAAGTTTATGCGACAACTCCTTAAATAAAAACCTTATACGCCTCCGGGGTATAGCCTAAAACACTTGCCCTCAAGCTCAGGGGGGTTGTGTTGACCCTGGAGTTTTTGTTATCTGATGTTTGAACTATTTGAAAAAACGGCTATCTCAAAATTTGTATCGGGTGGGTTTGGGGAAAAAAGGACTAGGGTTGGGACTAGTTGCCCTCGGATCTCTTTTGACTCTTGAAAAGTTAACTAGAACTTTCAATTTCCAATCAAATGAGCCCTCTCCGAATCTTATACGAGCGTCCCTTCCATAAGAACCATATATGGCCCCAAAGCATAGCTGGCAAAGCCTATCATCGGGCCCTGAGGGGTTGCGTTTACACCTGAGTTTTTCTTATCTAACTTTTGAACTATTTCTAACAAAATGGGTGTTTCAAAATTGTTATTGGATCGATTTGGGGAAAAAAGGGCATGGAGGGACTATTTGCCCTTGGATCTCTTTTGACTCTTAAAAAATTGAACTAGAACTCTCAATGTTGAATTAAATGAGCCCTCTTTGAAGTTTATACGAGCCTGCATTTCATTAGAACAGTATACGCCCCCAGGACATGACTTACATCGCCTGCCCCTGGACCGTGGGGGGTTGTTTCGACACCGGAGTATTTTTATCTGACCTTTGGACTATTTTAAAAAATGGCTATCTCAAAATTTTTATCGGATGGGTTTGGGGAAAAAAGGTGCTGAGGGGCTAGTTGCCCTTCGATCTCTTTTGACTCTTACAAATTGAACTAGAACTTCCAGTTTCCATTCAAGTGAACCCTCTCTGCAGTTTATACGAGTATTCCTTCCATAAGAACCATATTTACTCCCAGGCTACAACTTACAACGCCTGCCCTCGGGTCCGAGGGGTTGTGTCTACCCCGAAGTTTATGCTATGTGATCTTTGAACTATTTTCAAAAAAATGTTGTCTCAAAGTTCTTATCGGATGGGCTTGAGGAAAGAAGGGCATGGAGGGGGGGCAGTTGCCCTCCGATCTCTTTTGACTATTAAAAAGTGAACTAAAACTTTCAATTTCCTATAAAATGAGCCGTCTCTGAAGTTTATACGAGCATCGCTTCCATGAGAACCATATATGTCCCGAGGGCAAAACTTACAATGCCTGCCCCGGACCCTTGTGGGGGGGGGGGCTGGTTGTGTCGACACCAGAGTTTCTTTGTATGATCTTGAACTATTTTTAACAAAATGGCTATCTCAAAGTTTTTATGGGATGCATTTGGTAAAAAGAGCGTGGGGGGCTGGTTACCCTCCGATCTATTTTCACTCTTAAAAGGGAACTAGAACCTTTAAGTTCCAATCAAATAAGCCCTATCTGAAGTTTATATGAGCATTCTTTCAATAAGAACCATATATGCCCCCAGGGCATAGCTTAAAACGCCTGCCCCCAGGCCCTTTGGGGTTTTGTCGACACTGGGTTTTTGTTATATTATCTTTGAACTATTTGTAACAAAATGGCTATCTCATAATTTTTATCGGATGCTTTTGGGAAAAGAGGCGTGAGGGGGGGGGGGCTAGTTGACCTTTTATCAAATTTGACTCTTAAAAAAAGCGCTAGAACTTCTGATTTCCAATCGAACGAGCCCCCTCTGAGTTTTATGCGACGACTCCTTTCATATGAAATGCCCCTGGGAAAAAAAACTAAATAAATAATTATAATAAAATATCAAATCCCATATGGTGACATAAACAAATTATCCTCAGAAATCATTGACATTACTCGTAACTGTACCAAAATTCTGCCATATTTCTACCCAAAGCCAATGATGCTAAAGTCTCTTATAAAAAGACATAAAACAAATTTTCATCAGAAATTATTAACATTACTCAAAATTTTACCATAATTTTACCACAATTCTTCCGTAATTCTAACCAAAGTCTCTGATATAAATCTCTTAAATGAAAACATAAACAAATCATCACCAGAATTATTGAAATTACTTGTAATTATAACAAAATTCTACCGAAATTTTACCGTCATATATACGTCATATGTCATATATACTCACTTTAGAACCATTCATTTTCCCAAAGAAAGAGTAGCAAACAAATATAATTCATTTGTCTTAAAACTGACATTCTGATATTTCTGGCAACAAAAATGATCTAAATAGATTCCAACTTTAAGAAAAAAAAAGATATATTTTTCCCTGGGCAGTTATATCAAACCTAAATAACAACGAAGACCACACTGCCTTTCCATCACAAACACCAAAAACAAGAACAACAATAGGGAATTTCGGTTTTGAAAAACTGTTCATTTTAGTTTTATTGATTTTATCCTCTAGTAAGTTGTTTTTTCTTATTTGTATTGCTGAGGACGACCCTTGGAGATAGGGCCGAAATATTCATTCTAGTTTGTTTCCCACTGTCTTAAAAAATTCCCTATTGTTGCTCTTGTTTTTGGTGTTTGTATATCAAACCTATGTTGACACCGTGACAAGGAGGCTGATAGTCAAAGAGGTTGGCAGTCCTAGCATCTTGTGAGTGCCAT
Source organism: Artemia franciscana (assembly GCF_032884065.1). NCBI lineage: Eukaryota > Metazoa > Arthropoda > Branchiopoda > Anostraca > Artemiidae > Artemia > Artemia franciscana. The sequence goes on along the minus strand of NC_088879.1, from coordinate 11,568,842 downwards.
GTTAACTTATCGGCCATTTTATGACCAAGTGCCACGCTGTATACTACTAGATTGTCGTACCTACAAAGCTAATGCAGTCTGTTACCATTAATATTTTTCTTCATCCAAACTTACCTCAGCTAGATTACCACCCTCCTAAATTTGTGCCAACCAGGGCATTAAAGCTAACTTGTAAAAATACTGCATTTCTACCTTGGGCCTCTTCTATCTGTTCCAGTAACGAAGTGCAAAAATCTTCTGAATTGCTGTCGTCTCGATCAGTTGTTTCAATAGGGTCATATACCACTTTTACCGATACCTTACACTTTATTTCATAAAGTGAGCGAATAGAATTATATTATTAACACTATTCGAGCCTAAGTGAGACTTTGAAGTTTCCTCATTCACCAAAAACCCTATTGCCTGCTTATGTACCCCATCCTTTCTACCTAACTAAATTAATTCTATATCATTTAATTTGGTCTTTCTAAACCCTGGGGGGGAACTTCTATTACTCCTATTAGGTCTAGTTCAAACTGTTGGAATTTGTCATTCAAAATTTTAATACAGTAGTTGTCTATGAACGTCATAGCATTCCACTTGGCAATTTACATGTTACGGAAGTCATTGAAATTGCTATGGCCTAATGAAAACCAATAAAAAAAGAAAAAATTGAATATAAAATAGAATAAAAAAAGAAAAAAAAATCTGAACATTTTGATTGCTTTTGGACTAGCAAGGAATATTGTCAGTCACAGTGCCGACTCGTTGCCCAAAATCAAAATGATCAACTGATTTTAAAATAATGATTTCACGAGCAGCAACTATGCGATACCTTGGAGTACTCCTTGACTCTAATCTATCATGGAAACCTCATATATCTAATCTGTGGATGAAATTGGGGAGAAATATAGGTATAATGCGAAGACTTCGGTCATCTGTTCCCCTTGAAGCAACGTGATCATTTTGATTTTGAGAAAAAAGGAGCGAGGGAGGAGGCCTAGTTCCTAGTTAGTCCTTTTATAGCACTGGTCAGAGACAAATAATCTCTCCTGAAGTCTAAACAAGACGCTTAAGCCGGCTTTCAACTTGATAGTAAGAAGTCCCCGGGACCTATAGTTGAATGGAGGCCTTGTGCAATCCTTGTCCCAGATTGGGCACTGCATGATTTTCCAGAATTGCCTATTTCCTCCTATCAACAAGATTTGGCGTCCTGGACAAGCAGTGTCGTGGCTACTGCTTCCGATTCATTATGGTTTCTTGTGTGAATTAAATTAAAAAAAACAAGTTTTTTTTTAATGAAAGTAAGGAGCAACATTAAAACTTAAAACGAACAGAAATTACTCCGTATATGAAAGGGACTTTTCCTCCTCAATGCCCCGCTCTTTACGCTAAAGTTTGACTCTTTGTCTTAACTCTATTTTTAAAACAAGGCGTTGAGGAGGAAAAGCCCCTTTCATATACGGAGTAATTTCTGTTCGTTTTAATTTTTAATGTTGCTCCTTACGTTCATTTAAAAAAAACTTGTTTTTTATTTAATTTCTGGACGTTTTTGAATTAATGCATGTTTTGATCTTGGCTCTCCACACATAAATAATTAAAACGAAATTTGCATATTAGTTAACTGCAATTTTGAAAATTTTTGGGAAGATTTGAGAAAAAAGGAGCGAGGGAGGAGGCCTAGTTCCTAGTTAGGAGACCCTCCAATTTTTGATTACTTAAAAAAGCAACCTGAACTTTTAATTTTTTTACAAACGTTTTCATTGGTAAAAAATACACGTAACTTACGAATTAACTTGCGTAACGAAATTATATACTCGTATGTTTTTATTTCGTATATGAGGGGGCTCAACCCTCGTCGATACCTCGCTCTTTACACTAAAGCTTAAATTTTGTCCCAATTCCTTAAGAATGACATCTGAATCACAAAGGCCGTAGAATAAATAGTTGAAATTACTAAAAATCCTTTAGCGTAAGGAATGAGATATAACGAGGAGGTAAACCCCTCATATGCGTAATAATTTTTGTTCGTTTTAGGTTTTAATGCTGCTCCTTACTTTCAGTAGAAAAACTTCCCATTTTTCCATTTCCATTTCCAAGTTTCTCCATGGAGATATCCTCCCACGTAACCCCCCTAAGCTCTCCCCCCTGAGAACGTCTGTACACTCAACTCTCCCCCCTGAGAACGTCTGTACACTTCCCAGATGTAAACACAAATCAAAGTTTGTAACTTGCAGCCCCTCCCACGGGGACTGTGGGGGAGTAAGCCGCCCTGAAGACATAGTTATTAGGTTTTTCGACTATGGTGAATAAAATGGCTATCTCAGAATTTTGATCCGCTGACTTTGGGAAAACATCGTGGGAGGGGGCCTAGGTGCCCTCCAATTTTTTGGTCACTTAAAAAGGGCACTAGAAATTTTAATTTCCGTTAGAATGAGCCCTCTCGCGACATTCCAGGACCACTCAGTCGATACGATCACCCCTGGAAAAAAAAAAACCAACAAATAAACACGCATCAGTGATCTGTCTTCTGGCAAAAAATGCGAAATTCCACATTTTTGTAGATAGGAGCTTGAAACTTCTACAATAAGATTCTCTGATATGCTGAATTTGATAATGTGATTTTCGTTAAGATTGTATGACTTTTAGGGGGTGTTTCCCCTATTTTCTAAAACGTGGCAAATTTTCTCAGGCTCGTAACTTTTGATGGGTATAGCTGATCTTGAACTTATATATTTGAAACTTATATATTTAAAATCAGTATTAAAATGCGATTCTTTTGATGTAACTATTGGTATCAAAATTCCATTTTTTAGAGTTTCGGTTTTTATTGAGCCGGGTCGCTCCTTACTACAGTTCGTTACCACGAACTGTTTGAAATATTTTACTACAGTGGGAAGTCAAGCTGCAATAAAGGAAATAAAGGAATAAGTTCTCTTTTGGTATTTGACCAGTCAACAACTAATTGAATTTAAGCCGGATTAACTCTGTACCTGTTCGGAATAAATAACGAGTGAAATACTTTTGAACTTGTAATTGAAACTTGTTAGATAAATTTATAAACTTGTATATGATTACGGCTTAAGGATTGTTTATGGATTGTGGCTGTGAGTTAATATTCAGCACTTGAAATATTCGGATTACTTGCAAATCACTGGATTACTTGCCCCACTCAAAGATAAGTTATTATTTATTCTCATTGCATTCATTTAGCCAGTGTGGATAATTTCATAGTTGTGCTTATTGAGAACTTTTATGTGGATATACCTTTTTCGCTTAATTGTTTTTGGACTGATGCCGAGTCGTGAGTGAAATTTGCTTATCATGGACAATTGGAATACCAGTACGCTTTATTATTGCCCAGTTTTGAATTTTGCTCAGTACAATCTCGATGAGGGGTTGGACCATCAGTCGATTGTGAAGTACGCTAGTGATTTTTTCCCGTATGAAGATGTTCTTGGCGCTAAGAAACTTTTATATAGCAATTGCTTCCCAGATGAGCGTATACCTCGTCGTTCAGGACCCAGTGCTAAGAATAGTTCATTGTCGGACAATATCGCTACTCTTTCTCGCTGCTCTGCAGAAAATATTGATATTCCAGAGCTGATGATCAAATCCCCCTCTGAAGTCCCTAGCATTCCGGCGTCAGGTTATTCTATCTTTACCGCCAAAGTCAACCAGTGCCTTGATCAGCTAAAATTGCTTGCTCACCTCAATAGTCCCGCAACGTCTATAAATAGTTCTTTGGTCGCAGATAGCAAGGGTACCAATCGCAAACCCTCGTACGTCGCCGTTCTTAAATATCCGGTCCAGAACTAAGAGACCCCGTTTCTCGCAAGGAAAAGCTTGATTCTTTCGCCGGACATGACGGAATTATGTCGGTAAAGTCCGATCCGGTAAGGAAAAGACGGATTGTTGTTACGCGGGATAAAGTTTCTGCCAATTCTCTTGCCGCATCTGCTGTTGTGAGCTATCCAAATATTCTTGCTAAAGTGATTGATCACAAAGCTCTTGGAGTAATTAGGGGACTTCCTGACAGTATACTCATCTCCGCTATTCCTGGTCTTGTTGAGGCCATTCGGATCGGCTCTTCTCATACATTCTGTTTAGAGTTCTTTGATTCCGCTGCACTAAAATCTTCCATCGCTACAGGTCTGCGCTTGGGTTACGAGTCTTTTAAAATTTCTGAATAAAAAGAACTGCCCAGAGGGTGTCTTAGATGCCAAATTATCCATCATTCGTTAGCTCACTGTCCATGTGCCCAAAATGAGATGAAGTGCTCTAAATGTTCTAGATGCCATTCCAATACTAAAGACAATCCTTGCTTAGAGGCTCCGAAATGTGCCAACTGCGGCGAAGCTCATGTTTCCTATAGTATGAATTTCCTAGTGATCAAACGCGCTCTCAACTCTGCTCCAAAATGAACCAAGCCACTATTTTAAGTTTTGCTTCTCTCAATATTAACGGCACAAAAGACAAAGACTTGTTAATTAATGAATTATTAGTCTGTGACATAGCGTTCCTGCAAGAACATCTTTTGACCAAATCAAATGTTTCTAGCCTAAAGCGATCTTCTGTCCACCATTTTTTTCGCAAGAGGTCAAAAAACTAGAGGCCGCCCTTCCGGTGGCCTAGCAATTTTCTTCCATTCCCCATCAAAGCCCTCTGTGATTCATTGTGATGATAACATCTTAGCGATTCAATGTGACAGTACCGCATTTATAAACGTTTACTTACCTTGCGATCGACGTTCTATAGCATCGTTCACATCTTTCGCTAAATGTTGCTCTAGTTTAAAGTCTCTACTCGAAAGTCTATGTTTGAAAGACCTAAATTGGGTTTTAGCTGGTGACCTTAACTGTGACATTCTTGGTACCTCCGATAGGTCAATCCTCTTGATAGAATCACTTCCTAATATATATCACGTCGCAGTTAAGAGCCTCCCATTCACGTATATTCATAACAGAGGCTGTTCAAAATCGAACCTGGATCATGTGATCTCTTCCAGTTCCAGCTTAATATCATCGATTGTCAGGGTGGACGAAGAGAAGATTTATGACGATCACCTTATTCTTAGCTGTAATTTGTCCTGTGAGCTATCTGACAAAACACTTTCGGCTCAGCCGAAATGGCATACGAAGTTGAACTGGGATCGTGCTAATGTCCTACTATACCTTGCTACGCTTACTGCTTTACTGTTGACCATAAAAGTGCCATATCACCTGCTGCAAACTTCAGTTTCCTCGCCTTCAAGTAGAGTTGACCTAAATTGCTATTATTATCAAATTGTCCATTGCCTTAAATCAGCTTTCAAAGCTGCAGTGCCTGTGGATAAAATTCGGATTGGTACAAGAAAGCCTAATTGGAACGTTGATCCTGAAGTAAAACGTGCTAAGCAAAAAGCCAAGTTTTGGCTACGTATGTGGATATCATGTGACCGACCATCGTCTGGAGCTGTTTTCTCTGTGTAACTTGAATATAAGGCCAGTTTGAAGAGAGCACGCTTGAATGCATGGCCAGGCCCCACCGATAAGGCCTCCTGGATTAAGGTTATTAATAGTGAGAAATGTTCCCATCTACCCTATCTTGTCTCTAGCTAGCTAATTTTGTTGATCATTATAAGCATTTGTTCAGTGCATTTAATAGTTTTCTTCAGTCTTTTTATTATAAGTTGCTTAAACCGCTTTTACCATACCGTCTCCTGCAGGCTCATGTCCAGCCTGTAGCAATATCTGAAATCCGCCGGGCTTTAAGAAAAATTAAGCGTTCAAATAGCCTTGATGGTGACGGCCTTTCTTACCGATTTTTTGCTTATGATTGTCCTGCTCTACTCAATCATCTACAAATATTTTTCCAGTCTTGCTTAGCACAGTCGCTTGTTCCTGATAGTTTCCTTTGTGGCCGTGTAATGTCTATTCAAAAGCGAGGCAAGGACCCCACGTCATGTGTAAATTATCGTCCCATTACAGTATCGTCTTTTTTAAGTAAGTTGCTTGAACATTTTTTACTACCAGAAATTGAGTCGAATTGTGATTTTACACCTTTTCAATTTGGTTTTCGGAAAAGTTTTGGTTGCTCCCATGCACATCATGTTTTAAGCCGACTCATGAAAGATGCCGTAAAAACTAAAATGTCTTTATACTGTCTTACTGTTGATATTTCTTGAGCTTTCGACAATATTGTGCACTCTCAGGCTCTATTTTCCCTTGCGTCTTCAGGTGTTAATCCTTCTGTACTAAGTTTATTGTCTTCTTGGTATTCAAAATCTAAAATTCAAATTACCTGGAATGGCCAAATATCTGACTAGATAAAAATTAATACGGGAGTTCGGCAAGGTGCCGTATTGTCTCCTAGTATATTTAAATGCGTGCTTGTATCATGCCTGCGTCCCCTTAGAATTTCTGTTTTTTACGGTAATATTGGTTTGTCTTCTATTGCATATGCAGATGACGTTCTTCTTGTTGCCCGGACTCGCCGTGGATTGCTTTCTAATTTTACTATATTAACCAATGAACTATCTAAGATTGGACTGTCAGTTAATGCGTCTAAATGCGAGTTTATTCGTTTTAATAGCCCTTATGCGGTCGCTCCATTCGTTGCTGGGACTGCAGTTCTATCATGTTTTTCTTTAGTTAGTTGGCTTGGTCTGTGTTTCGGCCATACACTTTCCACTACCTGTTCATCCCTAGTGAATCAAGCCGTGAAAAACCTACGCGTCGCTTACGGAAAAATATCCCCAAACAAAAGCCGTTACAATCGCAACGGTTTCTGCATGATTTATAACGCTTATTGCACCCCTGTGCTTTTGTTTTTATCAGGCTTGGTTCATCTGTTTCATAAGAAAGATCGACATACTCTACGTACGGCTTATTTCAGATATTGCAAATTCCTCCTCCGGTTTTCTAGATGGTACCGAAACATAAAATAATTGCTCGATTTGGTTTAATAGATGTGCCTTCTCGGATTCGCTTCTTCCTGTGATGATTTATAGACTATCAACTTTATTCACGTTTATGACCCTCTGCAGCCTTTTTTCCATATTGATACTGGCTAATTAGTCCATGTTGTCTTTTGCTAGTTTGAATTTTTTCTTCGCTGTTTATCGTTTTTGTTTTTGTTTATTTATAATACTCCGTACTTTGTGTTTTTTTATACTTTTACGGGTAATAAAGTTCATTCATTTATTCATTCATAGCTATAAAGAAGTTATTCAGCCCCTTCCCCCCAAAAAAAAACGCTACCAGAACAAGCAAAACCCAGACAAATTATCCATTAATCATAATTATGTGCAATGATGAGTCGCTAATTAGGATGTAATAGCCGTAATGCGCCAAATTTTCGATGGGGGTAGTAAAAGACAAATAATTTTGTCCCGGAGAAGGGTGAGCTTTTGCAAACTTTTCTGTAGTTTTCACTTCCTTATATGCATTTCATTCATATGAAAAATTATACAAATATCCATTTGAAAGTAGCCAGTTTGCAGTCTTTTAGCATTTCTTTCAAGCATTTATTAGGGAGTCTATCTTGGGGAAGGAATAACTTCTAAAAACAGTGAAAATAAGGGATTGGAGTGGGAAATAGTAGAAACTATGGGACATATCAAAAAGTCCAAATGTATATTTTTGGGGGAGCAGCAGTTATGGGCTCCCCCCTTCTTGCCCGTTTGCATATGTGATTAAAAAGAGACCAGTTTTTCAGACTCTAGGCGTAAGTGCCTTTTAGGCTTAGGTCACTTGTTCAACTATATGTCCAGGCAACTTCTGTCCCCGCTTAGAATACAAGTCCAATGGACATTGCCGATACCTGTCTACATTAGTTCTACCCTAGGATGGATGATAGACTATCTATCTCTCACTGAGGTTTTGTTCCTCACCGAGTTTATCTGTCTTGGCTTTGGCTCTGCTTTCACGGCTCTCAGCCGTGGTTCTCAAGTTTTAAAAGGGGTTCTCAGTTTTATTTACTTCCACAAATTGTAGTTGTGCCATTGTAGTTGTGTCTCTGTGTCCCACCTGTGAATATATATATATATATATATATATATATATATATATATATATATATATATATATATATATATATATATATATATATATATATATATATATATATATATATATATATATATATATATATATATATATATATATATATATATATATATATATATATATATATATATATATATATATATATATATATATATATATATATATATATATATATAGATATATATATATATATGTTTTTAACTACGTAAAACTTGCGAATATACAATATTCTTCGCTGTCCCATTGTCTGTGCATATAAATAGATTGTCAGGTTTACCGACTCTTGAACATGCAACATATAATTGTCCATGGGAAAACAATACGTATTCAGATCTATACCGCATTTTTCTAATGATTGCCCTTGAGCTTTGTTGATGGTGATTGCTAATCGAATATTCCTTGTGTCTTCCTATTTGTATTTCGTATTTATATTTCCCCCTGTGCCCTTCCGGCGTCCCCGTTTTAGTTGTGTCCCTGTGTCCCGGTCGTCATTTATATTCCCTGTGCCCTGGTCGTCATTTGTGTCCCGGTGTCCCGGTCTGTAATTTCTCTTTGAGTGTCCCGGTCGTCATTTACATTCATTGTGTCCCGGTGTCCCGGTCTGTAACGTCATAAAGTCTTCAATGGCTCTGGTGTTGCAGCCGGTTGAGGAAGTTTTCCAGTTGAGGTTTTCCAGTTTTTCAGTTCTTGAGTTTTCCAGTTCAATTTCTAGTTGAGGAAAATTTTTAACTTTTCCTGAGGCGCAACACATTCCCATTGTTTCACCATTAAATTTCAAGGCCTTGCAATAGGTACAAATTTTAGGCATAGTCCCGATTTGAACACATCTACTCAAGCTATAATCATCGACGGGGCTGTACCTGAATGCCAGGCGATAATTTTGACGTTGTTCTTGTGATTCCTCGGCATGATTTTTTTTTTGGTAATTTCTCTTTGAGACACAAGCCTGTTTTAACGCTGTTCTTGTAATTCCTCGGCACGCTTTCTTTTCTTACTTTCTCTATTAGCCGCAAGCCTTTTGGCATTAACTCTTTGAGCAGCTTCCTCGGCTGTTTCTTCTGCCATTGTAGGATTTATACTAAAATTTCTCTTTGAATCGCCCCCTTATATACTTATAATGACGTCATATACAAAGCCTAAGCCTTATATGCTTATAATGACGTCATATGCGTACAAACATACAACTTATATATATATATATATATATATATATATATATATATATATATATATATATATATATATATATATATATATATATATATATATATATATATATATATATATATATATATATATATATATATATATATATAGTTATATTAAAGTATTATAAATATAATTATATTAGCATAATTAACACATTAATATTGAAATTAGTACAATTTGGGCTCTTATGGAAAAGGAATTGTTTTTGTGGGAGCTTGTAAAATTCTGTAGAGGCATTTTTCAGTAATGATCTAGAACAAAATCCTTACCCTTTACTATTTACTGTTAGATTCCAGTGTCCAACAGCTCAAGGGGTACTATTTAAAATTTGAAATTTCTCCCCTACAAATATCACTCAGTGTTCTCAGGGAGGATTCGCTTTCCTTCTCTACAAATTTTTCAGTGAAATTTAACTGTTTATTATTTTTTTGGTCCAACATTTAGTTTTGAAGTAATTCTGCATTTTTGCATAGACAGAAGTAACAGGGTGTTGTAAAGGTATAACCTAACTAACCAAAATATTCTAAATTGAGATAAATGGGTTCTGGAATTTTTAGTGCAAACGACGTGTGCTGCTTAAGTCCTTTTTTTGAACAGAAGAGTGTAATTTTGTGTTCTTCTTAAATCTTAAAGTCACATATCCATTTGCAATATAGCTTATTATCTATACTTTTATTTTAGCTTATGTTTACAATTAAGGAGGGGGTATTGGCGGACTTACTCCAAGAAAAGGATCTAAATTCTTAAATTTCTAATATATTTCAATAAATTCTTATATTTTTTATTATTTTTTTTTACTTTTTCGTTCTTCTAGGATTTTAAAGTCAAATATCAATTTACAAGATTATTTATTATCTATAAGTTTCATTTGAGCTTATGACTAAAATTAAGGAAGGGGTATCAGTGGGCATCAGTCGGTAAATTCTAAATTTGGATAACCAGTAGAATTTTGAAATGTATTTACAATTGCAACGCTATAGTGCAATTTCGCGAAATTTCCCTTGTAAATAAAAAAACTTATTTTTTTTATCTATTTTTTTTGGTTAATTTAGAACGGAAGAGTATACTTTTTCGTACTTTTAGGATTTTAAAGTCAAATATCAACTTACAAGATTCTTGATTATATATAATTTTCATTTGAGATTATGAACAAAACTAAGAAAGAGGGTGTCTGAAGGCTTTCTCGAGGAAAAGGGTATAAAATATCAAATTTCTAATATATTTCCCATTTTTCTTATTTTTTCTTCTTTTTTTACAAATAAAATATCGAATGAAATAAAAAAAAAAAGACGAAGCGGATCATGTCTCCAGGGTATGTCGTAGAACTGTACTTGTTATGGAACGTTTTGATTTCAATATCATAGGAGCCCACAACATCAGTCAATAAATTCCAAATGAAAAAAAATCTGATATTTTTTATCCAGCTCTTTGTTTAATTTAGAACAGAAGAGTATAATTTTTCGTGCTTCTGAGATTTTAAAGTCAAATACCAATTTACAAGATTCTTTATTATCTACAATTTTCATTTGAGATAATGACCAAAACTAAGAAATAGGGTGTCTAAGGTTTTTTTCCAGGAAAAGGGTCCAAAATATCTGATTTCCAATATACTTCCCATTTTTCTTTTTTTCATCTTATTTTTTCTTTTTTTTTGCAGATGAAATTTCGAATGAAACAAACAAAAAAAGGCAAAGTGGATCCATGTCTCCAGGGTTTGCCTTAGAACCGTACTTGTTATGGAACATTTTGGTTTCTATTTCATAGGATCCCAGGACATTAGTCGGTAAATTCCAAATTTGTATAACCAGCAGGATTTCGAGACATATTTATAATTACAACGCTATAATGCGATTTTGCCAAATTTTCCTTGTAAATAAAAAAGAAAAATAAAGCAAACATATTTTTAGATTTAAAGTGATTAAAGATTTATCAAAAATACTTTAAATTGTGTACGTTCCAACTTTTCCGTCTTTTATTAAAATAAAATGTTTTTCTGGCACGGAGAGGAGAAAAAAAGTTTCTTTTGATATCTACTTCAAGATTGGCGCTTTCCTGAAAACTTTATGTGTCTTGAACAATTTTGGGAAGAACTAATAAGATTAAACTGAATATTTGATACATAATACTTACAATCGCTGAAAGCTCATAGGTTAATAGGTTTTACGTACATTGTACTTTTATTTTTATTTACTGAGTTCTAATAAGTACAAAAAGAAATATTGCAATATAGTTCATTTTCAGTAAAGTGCCAATGATGCAGTAGTCTTTAAGAATTTTATAATTAGTGAAGGAGGTGGTAGCCAGACTCTTATTTATAGTTATTTCTGTTAATTTTAATCCTGCTTTTCGTATTCAGTTTAAGTTTTTCGTTGTAAGATTTATTTATTCATTTATATTAATATCCATAGTATGTGTATTTGCTATGATTGTTTAATTAATTTCTGTTCATTCACGGTTTAATTTATTCCTTAATAGTAACTTCTCTTCGCTAGGTTCATCCTTTACGAGGTTGTTATCTCTTTCGAATGGCCACATGTCCAGAACACATCACGTATCCACCCAAAATCAATACAATATTCCATCCCTTAGTTCTATGACTATCTACGTTTTGCCCTTGGAATGACGCTTGGACGGTTAATAGATTGACTTATCTATCAACAAATAAACTGACATCATTTTTTATACAATCCTAAAAAGGGCTTACATGAGATTTGCCTCTTCCTCACTCAGACCATCGGTTTCGACTTTTTCTACAATTAACCATGGCTTGATACCCATAACTACTTGATTTTAATTCATTTTAGTTCATTTTTATTTTAATAGCTGCCGCTGCAGCCACCATGTATCCCGCCTTTATGAAACCTAGTGCAGTCAGTCTTTTTGGAATCTAGTGCAGTCTTAAAATTAAGCCAACAAAAAGAATGAAAAGTTAAATCCAACTGACTGGTTCTTTTCTGCGAAACTTTGAGCGAATACACAGAGCGAAAAAAAATTCAAAATGTTTAGAAAAACAATCACTCTGTTTCTCTGTGAAAACATTTTAAAATTGTGGGCTTACGTGAGATTTGCCTCTTCCTCACTCAGACCATCGGTTTTGGCTTTTTCTACAATTAACCATGGCTTGATACCCACAACTACTTGATTTTAATTCATTTTAGTTCATTTTTATTTTAATAGCTGTCGCTGCAGCCACCATGTATCCCGCATTTTTGAAACCTAGTGCAGTCAGTCTTTTTGGAATCTAGTGCAGTCTTAAAATTAAGCCAACAAAAAGAATGAAAAGTTAAATCCAACTGACTGGTTCTTTTCTGCGAAACTTTGAGCGAATACACAGAGCGAAAAAAAATTCAAAATGTTTAGAAAAACAATCACTCTGTTTCTCTGTGAAAACATTTTAAAATTGTGGGCTTACGTGAGATTTGCCTCTTCCTCACTCAGACCATCGGTTTTGGCTTTTTCTACAATTAACCATGGCTTGATACCCACAACTACTTGATTTTAATTCATTTTAGTTCATTTTTATTTTAATAGCTGTCGCTGCAGCCACCATGTATCCCGCCTTTTTGAAACCTAGTGCAGTCAGTCTTTTGGGAATCTAGTGCAGTCTTAAAATTAAGCCAACAAAAAGAATGACAAGTTAAATTCAACTGACTGGTTCTTTTCTGCAAAACTTTGAGCGAATACACAGAGCGAAAAAAATTTCAAAATGTTTAGAAAAACAATCACTCTGTTTCTCTGTGAAAACATTTTAAAATTGCAGAGCTACGAAAATACAATAAAAAAATTTCTGTCACAACCCTATTGTCAAAAACGTTCACCTTATCGCTGATTAGATCAAAATCACCAGGTTTGATATATATATATATATATATATATATATATATATATATATATATATATATATATATATATATATATATATATATATATATATATATATATATATATATATATATATATATATATATATATATATATATATATATATATATATATATATATATATATATATATATATATATATATATATATATATATAGCATCTGACTGGGAATTCTTTGAATTTGACGTGAAAGTAGTTATTTAAAGACACATAGCAACCATGAATCTAGGCAAACAGTTCATTTTACTTAAGCAAATCAAGTATAACCATAACTATATGTCACACAGGGACCTCCCGTTTTTGGGGGTGCTTTCCTCTTTTTCAAAACCCAGGCAATTTTCCTCAGGCTCTTAAAACATTAAAACTATTGAATTTTATATATTTGGAACTAGCATTAAAAGTCAATTCTTCTTTTGCATTAAGTATCATCAAAATTCCTTTTTAGAGTTTCGGTTACTATTGGCTCGAGTCACTCCTTACTTACAGTTCATTACCACAAACTATTTTATTTTGGGTTCCCTGGCAGGGTAGGGTAGTAGACCTGTTTAGAGTTAGCCTAGGTTCACACAGGAGCAATATTTGCTCTCCTTGGCAATTTAGTCACCATCTTATTTACAATTTGACATTTATTTAGCAAGTAAGTATTTTTTTTCTACAAAACAGTGGCTGCAAAGGAAATTTATGTTTAAATTGTTCAAAACAAAGGTAGCAGCCATGGAAGAAACCACTGAAAACACACATGAACATAAAGACAACTAAAATTAATCTTTGGCGCAATCGACGAATTTCACCTATCGCATCATTTTTTTGTGTGTTTGATTTCTTTCTTAGGTTTAATAAATATACAAGTATGCGCATGGGCCCATTTACCTCTTGATACACTTTCCTAGTTCCTATTAGTAACAAATGTAGAAGCGGCCTTTAAGCTTAAGACATAAATCAAAATATTATTTGTAGTTTTATCTCTCTTTTCATTTCTTTTTTTCCATTTCTCTTTTGACTCTCTTTTCATTTCTTTACATTCTTGATCATTACATTGGGCCAAAAATGACAGAATAACTCGAAAAAGTAATTTTTTCTTTTTACACATTTATATTCTCTTTTCAAGGGATTAGCCTCCCCTTTTAAAATCATGATTGGTTCTTAATTGGAATTTTAAGCCAATAGAAAAAGAAAGCTAAAATTGAATCCCATGTCAGCACTCTGTTTCTATGTGATGATATTACGAAATTACAGAACCACGAATTAATAATCAATATTTTCTGACACAATAATGGCACAAAGTCATTCACCTGGTTGCTGACAAAACTAAATTCACGAGATTTGATCAAAAATGCGTACCATAGTAATAGTTTAACAAGCCCATCAGTTCTTTTCTAGGGCTCTGCTAATATCTTTCTTTGTCCCTAAATTCGATGCACAATTCATCATAATCATCAACTTCGTCTTCTTCTTCAAAAAGTGGACGGACGCTGTCACGGGTTTTCCTTTCTAGTCAACTTCCTCCAGGTATCAAAGGTCGGCTAAAGTTATCCAGTGAAATGCTCCTCTTATCTGGATTTTTATATAACCTCTGACGGTACTTCCTTGTAATAAATGCTGACAAAAATGTAGCCATGACCAGGACGAATATGACCCCTAAGATTCTTACTACTGGGGCAAAAGAGGGCTTGTATATTCCCACAGTTTCAGTCCCACCTAGAGTCCTGGCTTGTGTACAACTCAACACGATGAATACCCCTGAAACAAAGATTAGTTTTTTATAGCTTTATTTTATGTGAGCAATTTCACCGCAGATTTTTTTTTCAAGATAGATAAGGTTCAGTGAAAAACATTATAATGTGTCAAAAGAAATTGAAAACTTTGCCTGAAAGAGTGAATATAGAGGGCTGTACACTGGGAGGACAGGGGGCAACTAACCCCCCTAAATTCTTTGAAGTACCTATTCAGGTGTTTTAATTAAAAACAAAAATTAGTCTCTCCCCCCTCCACACCCCTAATTTAGAAAAAACACCTTTTTTTGCATCTTGATTTGAAGAAATTGCAAAAAACAATCCCATCTTTGCTAAAAATGAATTTCTTAAAAATGAATATTCTGAGAATGAATATTCTAAAAATTTCTGAAAATGAATGAAAATCCTTTCTTCATCCTACATTTTTGTGAATTGACAGCCCTGAGCATATAGCTCATGGGGCTGATTTGAACTCCTGGATGAAATCAATAACGTTGCTACGAGAAAATCATAACAATACCAAAGCGACAAGAGGGGAAAATCATAGAGAAAAAACTACATATAGAAAAGAAAAAAAAACATAAATAAACAAATAAATCAAAAACCTGGATCAAAATAAAGAGAAATTCCCTACCTTAAGACTATAAAATGACCTTTTAACCAATCTGGGCTTTCCTTTCCTCATCTGTTGTAACTTTTTAATAATTTTTAAAATAAATGGGAGATGCGTTCATAACATTCTTAATAAATAAATATACTAGTATTTTTACTAGCTGTCGCTTTATAATGAAGACTTAAAGCAAAAATAATTATTGAAAATGGATAATGAAGTGCAGTACAGGCTTCACTTATCGTACTTGCCTGAAATTTAAAAGTTCCCAAAATAAAAAAAAATGATAGTGTGTGTATCCAGATCTGTCTTCAAACTAAGTTTTTTATTTTTGGAAAATCTTAAGGGGTTTTATACATGACCACAAACTGTTCAAATAAGCTATATGACACTAATATTACGAAAAGAGAAATCACCAATGCAACAGCACAAACACATTAAAAAAAAAAGAAAAAAAAAGGGGGGACAGAAGGAGAAAAGGAAGACTGTTTAAATTACATTCAGCCTACGAATGGTAAATAATCCCAAAAATTCAGAATGGAACTCTGTGGTCCGAATAATGCATGCAGCCAATATTCCGTAACAAATTGACAGGTTGTTAATTAATATGAACTCAAAGAGCTAACTTTCCATTGATAGTAATTCTTAGCGAAATGCACAACGCAAAACTTTTAATTTCATGTTTAGGGGTACGAAATTTCTCAATGGGTGTTTTTGCCCTTCTACTACATTTTTGAATTAACCTGCATGTTTTTGATTCCTGTATAATAGGTCTACCGCTAAAGTTTGATTTAATAGTAGACCTAACCCTTTTTAGACGACCAAATGTCACAAGTTATGTTTTAGCATAATAAAGCCATATACTACCCGACATGGGTAGCCTGTTCATGCTTCCAAAATCCTACAGAATATGAAACTCCTACTTTGGGACCTTTCCTATTAAAGGATGGGACAATTCTTTTTGATGAAGGTTCCTGTCTTGGGCAGTGAAGGACCACTTCTACTCGCACCTAAGTAATACCAGCCCGTCTGTCCATCCAACTGATAGTCTCAGCCAGTCTGGCAGTCAAAGACCTGAAGCAGATATTCCTCCAGATGAGCCCTTCAGCCCCTCAGAAATCAAAAATACTGTTAAAAGACTCAAGAATAATAAAACTTGTGTTATATGTGGGTTAAGCTCCAACTGCCGAAATATGGAGGCCCTACAAATGCTTTTATTCCTCCACACTCTGTTCTCTATTATCTGGCAAACTGAGATAATGCCCAAAGATTTGCGGATGGGAGTCATTATCCCCTTATGAAAGAGGAAAGGCTCTAGAAGTGACTGCTTGACTTACAATGAAATAACTCAGCTTTCAGTCCCCGGAAAACTTTTCTTAATGGTCTGGCTGGATCGATGTCGGAATATTATTCATAGCTTAGACCGAACAGCTGGCATTGAAGTTGTCCCAAGGTTCACTTAACTGGATTCTACAATTTCCTGAGGCATATCACTTCTCTTCGAGCTGAAAGCAAGGATATCTAAAGCATCTTCTGCCACGGGCAGGCTGAACCGTCACCGTTGGTGAAAACTAAACATCAGTTGTTCAACTAAACCGTGGATTTTCAACGCCTTTGTCAGTTCTTTAATGCCAGACGGAGCTGAGACATGGCATGAATTAACCGCAGCACTAAATGCCATCGATGTATTCCAGACGAAGAGCTTGAGAAGGATCTACAGTCTAAAGTGGTTTGATTTCATGAGAAATGATAAGCTGCTGAAGCTCACCAAACAGTCTCGGTTTTCTACCGAAGCAGCTGAAACGGTGAAAGTACCTTAATATGGTTCGGACACCTACCTCGAATGCCCCTGCACGTACCAGCTAAGACGACCTTTGACCTTAACCTTATGGAAGCTGGTTGGAAGTGACCCCGCGGTTGACCAAGGAAACGATAATTTGACAGCCTGTCCGAGTTTCTGGCGTGGCAGCCATCAGACGGAGTGAAGTACAAACACCCGTACTGGACCGAAGGGAATGGAGGGGGAAGACGTCATTCTCTGTGCCGAGCAGCGCCGGGCATGATATCTAAGTCAAGTAAGTAAGTCAAGTAAAAATACTGTATTTCTACTTAGAATATTGCCTATCTTTTCTAGTAACTATGGGTAAAATTCTTCTGAGTCACTGCTCTTTCAGTCAAGGTCAGGGTCATATACCACTTTCACTGATACCTTACACTTTTTTCGTATAGTGAGCAACTAGAATTATAATATTAACACAATCCGATAACAGTCAAGACTTAGAAGTTTCCCTATTCCTTTTGAACCCTATTGTCAGCCTTTATACCCTATCCTTCCTGTCTGACTAAATAAATTCCTCGTCATCTAATTTTGTTTTCCTAACCCTGGGAGGCGAGTTTCTGTAACTCTAAATAAGTCTAGTGTGTATTGCAAGAATTTTTCACACAAATTGTCAATACGATAGTTGTCTTCCAACGTCATAAAACTCCATTTGGCGATTTTTATGTTATGTAAGTCCTTGGAATTGTTATTGTCTCAAGAAAACCAAGGTGTCCCATCAGCACTAGTAAGAGACTAATAATTTTTTCTCAAGTATATAGAAGTCCCTTAAGCTGGCTTAGAACTGGAGAGTAAGAATTCCCCGAGACATCCAGTTCAAAGTACGCTTTTTGCAATCCTAGACCCTACACTACACTACATTTGTCACTACATCATTTCCCAGACTTGCCGATATTCTCCTATGAATCCTCCTATCAACAAGAGTTGATGTCCTGCAAAAGTAATGTCGAGGCTGGTGACTCACCATGGATTCTTATCTAAAAATATTTTACTACAATGAGGAGTCAACCTGTAATAAATGACATAGCTAGGAAGAGGTTATTCAGCTCAAAAAAGCCCACCAAAACAAACAGAACCGAGTCGAATTATCTATTAATCTGAACTCTGTGCAGTGATGTGTCACTAACTAGGATGTAACAGCAGCGAGGGGCTAAGTACGTCAATGAAGGTGGGGGTGTAAGATTAAGAATTGTATCCCGGGGAAGGGTGGATTTTTGCACGCTTTTGTGTAGTTTTTCACTTTTTAATAGGCAAATTATTGATACAAAAAATTATACATTTTAATTAACATTTAATTATGCATTTAATATACATTTTAAAGATTAAATTCGAGTCTTTCGGTATTTCTTCCAGGGTTGTACGGACAGATTTATTTTGGGGAGGAGAAAAACATGAAAAACATTGAAATTAATTTTCAATTGGAAAACTGAAGAAAATATTGGACATGTCAAAAAAATCAAAATACATATTTTGTTTTGAGCATCAGGTAGTGGCCCAACCCCCCTCCCCTGCCTAGTTGCAAGCCTGATTAAAAAGAGACAAGGGTAATTACTGAACTATCAGGTTTTTGCATAGCGTTTAGAAGCCGTTTGTGAAAGAAGTGTTGGGAAGAGGGTCTCAATCCCTTCCCCTTTGATTTGTCCCTCTGGGATAAATCAATTTCAGAAAACCAAGCGTTATCGTTAGACAAAAAGAAGGAATTATTTTTCACATGCATTTCCACAGGGAAAATTTCCACAGGGGTTCCCTCTTGAAGGTACTTAAAATAATATAGGGTAAGCCTGAAAGATTAGGTAACTCACTGTAGGATGTGCAAATCCCCCCGTTTGTGAAACTCCCTAAGTAATGTTATTTTTCTGTACATTTTAAACGTTTTAACTTTGGGATTTATCAAAATCATGTAAATGTAAAACTAAAAACTGGATATTCAAAATATAACCAATATGTTAGATAAGAATAAAAAAAAACATGAGCAGTCTTTTATAGAATAATTGTACTTTAAGTTGGCCCACACGTCCCTCCGGGGGGGGGGACGCTGGATAACTTTTATTTTAAATAGGACTAATTATAAATTATAGTCATTAAAATTATTATAATAATTAGTACAGTTACATATGTTCTAGTTACATTAGCCTAGGTATATTTAGCATAAGTATAATTAAATATTTCCCAGTAAAATTTAACCGTTCACTATTTTTTGGAACATTTACTTTTAAGTAATTCTGTATTTTTGCATAGATCGAAGCCACAGGGTGCTGTGAAATTAAAATTAATAGAAAATATATATATAATATTTGTATATATAATATATATTATATAATATATTATATTATATATAATATATTATATAATATATAATATATTATATTATATAATATATAATATTATATTATATATATATAATATATATTTATATATTTAAAATATATAATTTTAATTTTATATTAACCAAAATATTTGAAATTGAACCAAAGATGTTCAGACATTTTCAGTGCAAATGCCATGTGCTGCAGCTTTTTTTTTTTTTTTTTTTTTGACAGAAGTGTATAAATTCGTGTTATGTTAAGAGTTCATCTTTGTTTTTTTGCACTTTTAGGATTCTAAGTAAAATATCAATTTACAAGATACTTTATTATATATAGCTTGCATTTGAGCTTATGACCAAAATTAAGGAAGGGGTTATGGGAGGAGTTTTTCCAGGAGTAAAGTCCAAAATCACAAATTTCTAAGGTACTTCTGATACTTGTCAATTTTGTCATCTATTCTTTCTGTTTTCTTTAATTTGGAACAAAAGAGTGTAATTGTTTGTACTACTAGGTTTTTAAAGTCAAATGTAAATTTACAAGATACGTTATTGTCTATAATTTTTATTTTAGCTTATGACCAAAATTAAGGAAGGTGGTTTCGGAGGACTTTCTCCAGGAGAAGGGTCCAAAATCTCCAATTTCCAATATATTTCCAATGTCTCTTATTTTTTCATCTTATTTTTAGTAAATGAAATTTCGAATAAATAAAAAAAAAGACAAAGCGGATCTTTTGTGTCCACGGTGTGTCTTAGAGACGTACTTTTTATGGAGCGTTTTAATTTCAATATCATAGGCGTCAACGAGATCAGTCGGTAAATTCAAAATTTGGGCAAGATTTTGAGATATATTTAAGAAACGCAGTGCTATAGTGCAATTTGTCGAGCTGTCTTGGTATATTATAAAAAAAAATATACTTGTAGATTTATAAGTGAGTAAAAATTCATCAAAAATACTTCAAATTGTTTAAGTTCTAACTTTTCTCTCTTCTATTCAAATAAAAAGTTTTCCTGGTACGGAGAGAAGAAAAACCAAGTTCTTTTGTTATCTGTTTTGTACTTAGGAACTTTCAACTATTCTCCAAGATACATAGTAATGACCTTACCTTGTTTTGATTCTTCAAAGTTTAAACAGAATTCATAATCTGTCGAGGGTTGTAAACCATTTACTGTGAATGACTTGCGAATGGAGCTTACAGAAACACTTGTTGCATTTCCAGAGAGGAAACGAGGTCGGTAGACTAGCTGATAGCTTGGGAAGATATTCCTGGCCGTTCCGTTCCAAACCAAGGTCACATACGTTGATGATACTAACGTCGAAAAGAGCAATATGTCTATTCTATTAACGTCAAGAGATACAGAGACATTGGAAAAGCCGAAGGCATTTTCCGCTAAACATGTATAGCTTCCGGAATCACTTGCTTTTAAATGCGTAAAAATAAGTGTTCCAGGATTTTTCAATCGAATCCTCACAAAATTTGATGAACTGTTTATTATACTACCATCTGGTAGAACCCAGTGAAGTACAGGAGGGGGGATACCTAACGCACGGCACTCCAGCGTCAGTGTGTCTCCAATTTTTCTTGTAATTGTTTTGTTGAGCATGAAATCAATAGCATATGGCTTACAGTCCTTTTCCATCTTTTTCAGTTGTAAATCTTTCATTGCAACGCCCCTTAAAGAAACTGGATCACTGCATATCAACTGATTAACACCGTCAATTCTTGGCTGTTGTTCAAATTGCTGTCGTAGCCAGCGGGCGTTGCAATCACATATAAATGGATTGCCCTCGAGTAATAGCTTAGTGGTGTTTGCTAGGCTGTCGAACACAGATCGGGAGATTCCTAGGAGTTTATTGTCTGATAGATCAAGCCTCTTTAGATTAGGAACATTTCTTATTCCATCTCGATCGAAGAATGT